>NC_142029.1:17429000-17734250 GCF_982192425.1 Myodes glareolus | reverse complement strand
GTGGCCTTGCACTCCAGGGGTGTGAAACAAGCCAGTATAAGGCCAGTTTCTCTTCCCCTTGCTTTGCTTTCTGGTTACCTCTTGGTAGTTTGCCTTATTCTCTGGTTTTCAATTTTCCTCTAGTATCTTTGTCACTGTAACTAACTAGCCTCTGTTTTTCCTTTTTGAATGGAATTGTTGTACTTGTTTTGTAACAAGCTGGGTTTAGTTTGCTTTTTCTTCTCCCTTCATGTCAGATAGTTTTACTGTAGTGATAAGCTCTGGATCCATCACTTGGATGGGCCTCTGCTACAACCTGTGTGAGGCCCCAACACTATACTTAGTATAGTTAGATTTTACAACTGTATTCTTCAAACCTTATAAATCAGCCCTGGTTTGTGGTACAGGTTAGGTGTTGTTTTCTTTTCTTTTCATTTATCCTTGTTTTTAATGTGTTTTTAGATTTGTTTTATTCATATGAGTGCTTTTCCTGCATGTATACCTGTGCACCAAATGCATACCTGGTGACTGAGGAAGTGGTAAGCCTCCATGTGGGTGCTGGGAATTGAACCCAGGTCCTTCACAAGAACAAATACTCTTAACCACTGAACCAACTCTCCAGTCTAGTGATTGTTTGTTCATTCGTTCATTCCTCTTTTCTTCCTAGTGCTCTTAACCACCGAGCCATCTCTCCAGCCCCCAGGATATTGGTTTCTAAATGTGGCTGAGGAAGGTTTGGTAAAGACTACCAGGACATAAGCACTAACCAGAAAGCTGAGCAATTGACTATAGAGCAGTAGCTCTCAACCTGCGGGTCGCAACCCCTTTGCGGAAGGGTCCTTTCACAGGAGTCGCCTAAGACCACAGAAAACCACAGATACTTACATTACGATTCATGACGGTAGCGCAGTTACAGTTATGAGGTGGCAACAAAAATAATTTTATGGTTTGGGTCACTGCAACATGAGGAACTATATACAAGGCTCACAGCATTAGGAAGGTTGAAAACCACTCCACTTACAGAGTTTGGAGTGGCCAGGGATCCTTTTCCTGGCACCAGGGCCACATCTGATTCCTCTGAAACGGGCAAGAAGGGGTGAGGGATTTGGGATGACCATTATATATAACTGTATTTTAAAATTGCATTTGTTATGTTCTCTTGAAAGATAATTGGGTATTCTACATACCTAGAAACTTTCATTTACAGTTAAAGTCTAATATTCCCAGAGCTAGCTGTATCTAGCCTGTGGTTAGCTAGTTCAGTTTCATAAAAATGCTTACAATTATTTAGCTTTTCCTAAAATTCTTTCTGATTGGCCTAATAACATTTCTAGAAAGTTGTATGAATCTGCCACCTGGTGGTGAAATTGTATAGCAAATCCTAACTTATTGAAGTTTAATAATTAAACTCTACTTAAACTTTTTAGATATGTAGCATTTTCTTCGCCCCCTTTTTTAGTTGAGATATTGGAATGTAGGTATAGTTGATGTGTAAATGCAGATAGTAAGTGTACTGGTTATTTTCAAAATATATCCTTGGTTTTATTTATTTTGCATTTTACCAATTAGAAAAAAATATTGTAGTTTAAATGTTTCCCTTTGTTTTGTGTTGCTAGGGTTAAGAGGTAATTTTTGAAATGTCCTTTTTATTGTTATTCTTTTTCTTCTGCTCAACATGGTGTTTTAGGGATATAACCGTATTGCTACAAACACATCTAGTTAGTTGTCTCTAATAACTACTCAGTGCTTCGTAGTCAAGCCTTATTTCCTAGGTTCATTCTAACTCACACTACCTCAGATATACTTGCAGTGGAAATTCTTTGCCGTGAATCCCTTTGTAAATCCTAGAATGTAGCTTTAAATCACATGATATAAATATAATATAATTTTGTCAGTTATGACAAAAAAAGAGTGTTTGTACTAGTTTATAATAGCACCAGGATTACATCTGGTTACCATCTCCTGTCTATGCCAAGAGTTGACAGTACTTACTGTTCTTAATTCTGCCATCTAACAATTGGTATAAAGAGTTACTTCCTTGTTTGTTGAATTTGCATTTCTGATTGCTAGTGAGTCTTGCAGTGATTGCAGTTTTCTGTATTTCCATGATGCTATCCCATATTCATTTCTGTGCCAGGTTTCTAGTCTCAATACTTTATAGCTCTTTGTTTCTGATATCGTTCTTGTTTATAGACACAGTAAGTCATTTTCCTTTGTCATGTATTTCCTTATTTTACCTATAGTCTCCTTTGAAGAAAAAACTTTGACTTTCCTGTTTGAGCCCACTGATTTTTCTTATTTTAAAATTTATTTTAATTGATAAAACATTTATCATGTGTAACATGCTTTCAGATGTGTATGTATTAGGGAATGTCTTTAAGTTAACATACTCATTACTTCACATATTTCTTTGTAGTAAGTACCCCACTCTGTTAGTGTTTTGAGAATATAATACAGTATTTGTTTTTCTGTCATTGACTTATTTTACATAAACGTGTTATCTCAGAAAGAAAAAAGCTTCTCTTTCTCTGCTTCCCCTTCTTCCTTGTTGACCTCAAACTCAGGATGCTTCTGACTCAGCCTCCCAAGTGCTGGGATTACAGGTATGCTCCAACTATGTCTAGTGGATTCTTTTTCTTTTAAAGATCAAGTGTGCTTAGCTAGCATGTAGAGACCCTAGGGTCAGAATCCTTCAACACATGCAAACATTTATATTCTCTTTCTCAAATCATAGTCCGTTGTGTGTCTGAACCATGTTTTTCTTACCCTTTCATCTGTGATAGGCACTTAGGATGGTTCCATGTTGGCTATTGAGTGTGGCTGTGTCTTTGACACAAAAAATTGTCAAATTAAATTGATTTAATTTTCTTTAATACAGTTTGGGATTGCTGGATCTTAAGGTAGTTTTGATTGAGTATTCCCCAGAGTTTTCTGTAACAACTTTACAGTCCATTATTTACTAAAGTTTACTTTTTGTGCTTTCTTGTATTTAGTGACTATAAATCTTCCTACTATCTTGTTAGCAACTTAGGTTTCACATTTGCATAGTACATATTGCTGAGTATCTGCTGTATATCAGGCACGGGATGTGGAACTTGTGAGTCAGATACACAGAGTCTTCAGCTGACTGATGGAGCAAAGGAGCCATTGGATGAGTCATGCTGATTAGGAAATCTAGATGGTGAAGTGTGCATTTGCATTTGTCCTTATCCTTCGTCAAATAAAAAAAAAAATCCATGACAGAACTAGAAGGACAGTTAGCTTTATATCCTCTTTCCTAACTCATGTCTGTGACCTGCATTTGGTTCTTCCCCATCCCTAATAGTTATGCTTCCTTATTCTCTTTTCTCTCTGTTCTTCTGTACCCACATGTACATTGGTTTTTATATATACATGTATATGGGGAGAACATGCTTGTTCGTTTTTCCCTTTCTGGGATTGTATGACCTTGTTTAATATATATTCTTAGTCTGTTCATTTTCCTGAAACTTTTGTGATTACATTTTTATTTAGAGCTGAATAGTATGCCATTTTATATATCTCTATCTATCTATCTGTACATTTCCATTATCCATTTATCTGTTGGACAACTGTGTTGATTCTAGTTCCTTATTATATATAGTGAATAAAGCAACTATAAACATAGGGATGCAAATGTCTCTGTGGTAGAGTATGGAGTTCTGTGGCATATGCCCAGAAGTGAAACAGCTAGGTTATATAATAGTTGTATTTCTAATTTTTTATTTCTTATTTGCAAATTTTTACAATAAAGTATATAAAAAAGTTGGGGGCAAGAGTGGGAGTTGGGTGGAGTAAAGATATAAAAATAAAAATTTGTTAGTGTATTATAAAATGAGCTGTGCTTTCATTTTCTTCATGTAGACTGTAGATTCTTTAACCATCACCACAACCAGAAAACAGTTTCATTACTCCTCAAATTCTCCTTTGCTTGCTAGCCTTTTTTTTTGAGACAGGGTTTCATCATGTGGTCCTGGTTGGTCTGGAACTTGCTATGTAGATCAGACTAGCCTACAATTTATAGAGATCCACCTGCCTCTGCCTCTGGAGTTAAAGGCCAGAGCCATCACTCCCAATGTTTGCTAGCCCTGTTTAGTCAAACCCATTCTTTACTAATCCTGGCAACCACTAATGCATTTACTACCCCAGTAGCTTTACATTTGAATGTCATACAAGTTGAATCAACAATTTTCAATCTTCTGAAATTTTCTACTTTCAATGAGCCTAATGCCTATGAGTGTGCTATATGTACCAATAAATTGTTTATCTCGTTACTGAATAGTATTGTATCCATTTAAGAAAACTGATTTGCAGTGAGTTTATGGGGACATTTGTGTATAGACCTTCAGCAGCAAAATTCTCAAAGTGAGAATACTGGATTGTGTGGTAAATGTTTAACTTTATAAGGAGCTGTTGAATATTCCCACAAATAAAATGCACTTTTGGAATTTTACCTGTGGCATTTGAGAGTTTTAGTTGTTTAGTGACCTTACAAAGACTTGATATTCTCAGTTTTTTTCTAGTCATTGTGATAGATACATAGTGGGGTCTTACTGTAGCTTTTATTTCCATTTTTCCAAACAAATTATTAAGTTGAATATCTTTTCCTATGCCAATTGCCCTTTTAAAATTTTATTTGTGAGCCCAGCTGTGGTGGTGGTGCATACCTTTAATCCCAGCCCTCGGGAAGCAGAGGTAGGAATCTCTGAGTTCAAGGCTCAAGGCCAGCCTGGTCTACAGAGTGAGTTACAGGACAACTAGGGCTACACAGAAAAACCCTGTCTTGAAAAACAAATGAAATTTTCTTCATGTGTGTACCATATATATGAATGTGTCTGGTGTGTGCCCAAGTGTATGTGTATGTAAATGTGTTCATCCATATGATGATTGTGCGTGGAGGCTAGAAGTTGATGTTGGGATCTCATCTTCAATACCTTTCTCCTAAAAGTTTTTAAAATTAAAATATAGTTAGATCACTTCCCTTCTTGCTTCAGTTCTTCCCACTCACTCCCTCCCCATTTCCTCTCAGATTCATGGCCTCCCCTCTATCCATCCTCCCTCCCTCCCTCCCTCCCTTCCCCCCCTCTCTTACAGGGTTGCTCTGTGTATCCCTGACTGTCCTAGAACTTGATCTGTAGATTAGGCTGGCCTTGAACTCACAGATCACCTGCCTAAGCTGGAATTCAAGGCGTGTGCCACCACTGCCTGGCTCTTTTTCTTTTTATTACTATTACCCTCTCTATATATGCATGAATATAAATGCAACCTGCTGAACTCTTTCATATTGTTTGTGATTTCAGGGCTGACTGCTTTGTATTAGGTAACTTATTCATCCTGGGAGAGACTAATTCTTCCTCTCAGCAGCTGTTAGTGCCTGTTGGTTGTCTAGGGGTGTGACCCTATAATATTTCTCCCTTCCATTTTAGCATATATGTTTGTGTTGTTGTTGTTCAAGTCTTTTTAAAGCAGCCATATTGTTGAAGTATCCTGGATGTAACTTTACTATCATTTTTAGGAGACAATCTCACAACAGACTTCCTGATCCTCTTTTTTTTTTTTCTTTAAACAGCTTTTCTGTTCCTCTCTTCTGTGATGTTCTCTGAGCCTTAGGTGTAGGAATTATGCTATCTGTTGGAACTGGGCTCCCATGATCAACTGAGTATTTACCTATCTAATGCATGCAAGTCTCTCTTTTTATTTCTGTGTGTATATGTGTATGTCTTTGTATATGTATGAGTGTGTCTGTATGTGTGTAGGTGAGTGCGTGTATGTGCATGTATATGTGTGTCTTAAATGAAATTATGTTACTTTGGACATTGTTCCCTGCAAGAACCATAAACTCTAACCCTAGTATCAGGCATGAGAACCTCGTTCAAGTTGTTGGTTAAGGTAAACCAGGTAAATCTCAAAACAGAGTAGGCTATTGCTGTTTTCCTTGGTTGTTTTTCAAAGATTGAAGGTAGCCCCTATTGCTGAAGACACCACACACTTTGAACATAGGACTTAGAAGATTCGAGCTGTAATTAACTTGAAAGCCTCATTTGTGCAGTGTAATTTCATAATATGCAAGTTGCCAAGGGAGTGAGGCAATCAGTAGTCCTGTCTAGGTGTGATGCCTTTGATTCACAACAATAAGCAGCATGGCAGATATCCTAAAGATGCCACAGTAGTGCTCATATCTGGGTGGTAAACATAGCTATTTAATTGGATTATGGCTCAATGAATGTGAAGGAAATCATGCCTGGTACTGGAAATGTAGCCAGCTACCTGGAGTGAGTGAAGTCACAGATACTGGAGAACTTACTACCAACCACTTTCCTTAACCAGCATTGTTTTTAACTGCGTTCTGAAACTTCTTTATACCACAGTACAGTTCTTGCTCTGTATAAAAGAAGCTTCTCATTGCGGCAGATGGAGACCATTTCAGACATCCACTTTAATTTTTGAGGCAGGGTCTCTCTTGCAGAGCTTTGCCTGCTTTTGTCTCCTGGGTGTTTAGATTAAAGGTTTGTGCCACTACACTCTGTATAGTTTGCTTTGACTAGCTATTTACAAGGATATTCTTCCAGTTTCTTGTTTACCTTTTCATAATTAGTGTAGTTTTCAGAACAAAAGTTTTACATATCATTGGGTACAGTTTATTAGTTTTTAAGGAAGTAAAGCATCTTTTAGTATCTTTCATCTCAGCGTGCTCTCTTGGTTTACAAATATTTTTTCTGGAGTTTAGTTTTACATTTGACAATTAGCATAGGATGAATTTTTGAGGTTATATAAAATCAGGTGGGTTTTGTTTTGTTTAGCGATGTCTCGTTTTCCAGTCCTATTTATTGAAAATACTATTTTTTCTCTATTGAATTGTATTTGCACCTATATCCAAAATTAGCTTGCCATAACTGTATGTGTTTATTTCTGGAATTTTCTAATTGGTTCCATTGATTAGTATCTCCTTTTGCTAATTGCACATCGTTTCAATTATTTTTTCTTTATAGTGAGATTTATACTCATAGTTTGAATATCAGACTTTGTTTTTATTTTTAAAAATGGTCTGGCTTTTATACTTCATTTGTCTTTCCATCCAAAATTTAGTCATTTTGACTTTGTAACTGTCCTAGGGAAGGTTGTAACTGGATTTGTATTAAAGCCATAGGAATTTGAGAGACCTGACAGTATGGCAAGTCCCTGCTTTAATACACCTTTCCGTTTGCTTAACTCACCTTAGGTTTCTTTTTTTTAATCAACATTTTACAGTTTTCCCAAATCTATTATTTCATGCTTGTACAGCTATCCTGTGGTTTTGTTTAAATTTAATTTTTAATTATTGACTGGCAGTATAGAGGGACCAATTTTTCTATGTTATTCTTGTTTAAACTATCAGTTCCAGAAAATATCTTATAGAGTTCTTGTGATTTTTTTTCAATTAGTAATCATACTGCTTGTATATAATGACAGTTTTATTTCTTACTTTGTTATATGTATGCTTGTAATCAATTTTCTTGATTAGTTAATACTGGTTAGGATTTCCAGTATACTGCAAGATCTCTTAGGGGGAGAGTACTTGGTGTTTTGCCAATAGATAAGACCTGGCTTTAGGTTTAAATATCTTTTGACAAGTTAAAGAAGGTTCTTTTCATTACTATTATCCCGGGGTTTTGTCATGAATGGGAGTTAAAATCTTTCAGATATGTTCGTTTGTTTATTGTGTATTCAGTGTTATGCCTGCATGTATGCCTGCAGGCCAGAAGAGGGCACCAGATTTCATTACAGATGGTTGTGAGTCACCAAGTGTTGGCTGGAAATTGAACTCAGGACCTTTGGAAGAGCAGATAGTGCACTTAACTGCTGAGCCATCTCTCCAGCCCTATGTCAGATACGTTTTTAATTGACTGATAAGCTCATACAACTTTCCCTTTTAGCTTGTTATTTTATGGCAGCTTTCATTGATTTCCAAATAGTGATTGATCTTGAAGAGATGACTCCTAACTTGGCTTTGACTTTGCTCTGCTTTTCTTTTCTCTTCCTTTCCCTCCCCTCTCCCCCTTCCTTCCTTCATTGTTTTACTCTTTGCCTAGACTGGCTTTGAATTCACTATGTAGCTCCTGTTGGCCTCAAACTCATGGCAGTCCTCCTGTCTCGGTTTCCCAAATGCTTTGATTATGGTGTAAGCCTCCATACCCAGCTTTATTTTTATGTTTTACTGAACTGGGCCTGCTAGTATTATGTTGCAGATTTCAGTCTGGAATACTGCTCTATATTTGTCTTGTCTGGTTTTAGTTGCACTCTATTATTTGGTTTTATTGTCAAGATATTGGCTGAACTCACAAAATGATTTTTGACACTTTTCTTCCTTTTCTGTCTTCTGTATTAGATCATGTAAAAAACTTTTAAAAAATGTTTGGTAGAATTCAGTACTGCAACTAAAACCATTTTTTTATAAATAATGTGTTATTAAAAATAAATGCAAGTATTTATTGACATTGACTGGTTTGCTATATTGGTTACTTGTCAAATGAAGAAAAGTTACAATGCAGTTTTAAGGGTGGAACCATGTCACCATAGACACACTGAGAAGATGGCTCTCCAAGTACCATAATACTAGTTATAGCTCTGAGTGGTGATTTTTATTTTTTCCTACTTGTGAATCTACATATTTTTATGTTCCCACCACAAACTCATGAAATTTTAGTGATCTTAAGTAGTGAAATTTACTTGTAGCCTGCTCAGCAAAACATGGAGCAACGCCCTCTAGACGCCGTCCACTCAAACTGCAAACCTCTCATCAACAGGGCTGAGACAATATTTCCAATGGATTCATGACAGTGCACTAATGGGTTGCTTGATTTTCTTGCAAGGATCCTAATTTTCACCCTCGTCTCATGTTAATTTGATTTAATTAAATATTGCTAATTTTCTGATTTGAACAGAACAGGGGTGATTATTTCTCTCTGGCTTTGTATTAACAGACCTGTCAAGTTTCTGTGTCAGTAAAGTAATAGTGCCACATGTGTTGGTAGAATGGCTTAAACATGTAGGATGGAGTGCCACGTTAAACAGCACTACCTTCAAAGCTGCTCTGATTTCATTGCTGTTATACAAAATACCTTGAGCAAAAGCAACCCGGGAGGAAAGAGTCCACTGAGCTGACAGTTCCAGATTACAACTCGCTGTTGAGGGGAAGCCATGGCAGAAGAAATGCAAGCAGCTAGTCCCATCACCTCCTCAGTAGAGAGCAGAGAGAAATGAAAGCCCTCAGGCTGTCTGCTCGCTTGCTACTGCTTATGCTGAGATACAGTTCAGGGCCCAGCATATGACCCACTGTGGGCTGGGTCAATTAACAATCAAGACAACCCCTCACAGACATGCCCATAGGCCAACTTCATCTAGACAGGTCTTCACCTGAGATTCTATTCCTAGGTGATTCTAGGTTGTGGCATGGGAAAACTAGCCAGTATAAGGGTTCTGGTCAGTGCCAGAAGTTTAGTCTTGAGACCTCCCAGCATGTCTGTCTTTCCATTTCACTTCTCCCAGGCCAAGGCTATGGGATAAGTGCCAAAGGAACCACAAAGCTCTGTTGCATTTTCAGGCATGGCTGAACACCTCAGTGGTACATGCGTGCTCACTTCTCAACAATGTGTGGGTCCTTATTTTAGGCTGCAAAGCTACAGAAGTTTCTGAGGGGTTGCAGAACATAGCATAAACTGGAGAAATGCCCTTGTAATATGAACCTCAGGCTGTTCCTATTAGTGAGCCAGAAAAGAGGACAAGAAGTGGGACGTACCAAGTCCATGAAGGATTCTGATGCAGCCCTTGGCTTGCTCCACTAACACAATTCAGGGCCCTGCTGCAATTTTATCAGGCAGTTGAAAAAGTACGTATGGTGGTAGTCTGTTCCCCTAAAAGCCTGTATGATAAGGGCTCAGTGAGTGCATATGTGTGCACATGTATGTAGAGATCAGGGGCCACCCTAGCCTGAGGTCACCTGAAGGTGTCTTCTTTGGTCACTTTCCATGGTGGTGGTGGTCATCATGGTCATCATCATCCTTCCTCCTCTTTTCTCCTCCCTCTCCCTCTCCCTCTTCCTCCTCCTTCTTTTTGCTTTTTTTTTTCTTAATTGAACTATGTATTTTTCCTCCACTCCCCTTCCTTCTCCCCTTTCACCCCACCCACATGCTCCCAATTCTCTGGAACTGTGGATTGTAGTCTGGTTATCCTTTGCTTGCTTTATTTATATCTTTTATCTACTTATGAGTGAATACATACTGTGTTTGTCTTTCTGAGTCTGGGTTACTGATGGGCGTGGACGACTGGTAGTTAGAATTAACCAGACCAGCTCAAAAACAAAAGAATATAATTTAATAATTGAAAAACAGAGAAACTCACACAACCAGGATCCCGCGAGCACCACGCGCAGCTGAGAGAGAGAAAACAAGGGGACAGGCACCTGGATTCCCAGGTTCTTCTTCCTTGGCCCCAGGTGGCCACACCCTAGCCAAATGTGATTGGCTGAGCTTCCCCATCAAGTTACCTCACTCAATATGTTTTTTTCTAGTTCCATTTTTTTTTGCCTGCAAATTTCATGATGTCTTTTTTTCTTTTTTTTAAACACCCGAATAATACTCGATTGTGTAAATGTAGCACATTTTCTTTGTCCATTTCAGTTGAGGGGCATCTAGGTTGTTTCCGGGGTCTGGCTATTATGAACATTGTTGCTATGAATATTGTTGAACAAGTGTCCTTGTGGTATGATTGAGTGTCCTTTGGGTATATGTCCAAGAGTGATTATTGCTGAATCTTGAGTTGATTGAGTCCCAGTTTTCTGAGAAGCCGCCATACTGATTTCCAGAATGGCTATGCAAGATTGTACTCCCACCAGTAGTGGAGGAGTGTTCCCCTGACTCCACATACTCTCCAGCATAAGCTGTCTGCAGTATTTTGTTCTTAGCCATTCTGACAGGTGTAAGATGGAATCTCAGAGTCATTCTGATTTGCATTTCCCAGATGAGTAAGAATGTTGAGTAGTTCCTTAAATGTCTTTCAGCCATTTGAGTTTAATCTGTTGAGAATTTTCTATTTAAATTTGTGCCCCGTTTTTAATTGGATTATTTGGTATTTTGTTGTCTAGTTTCTTGAGTTCTTTATATATCCCATTTATTGATTGTTGCCCTCAGTGTCTATGTTAGTGGTGTTATATTTAGTAAATGGTCTCCTGTGCCAGTGTGTTCAAGGCTACTTCCCATTTTCTCTTCTGTCAGGTTCAGTGTAACTGGCTTTATGTTGAGGTCCTTGATCTACTTGGACTTGAGTTTTGTGCATGGGGATAGATATGGATCTATTTGCAACATTCTACATATTGGCATCAAGTTATGCCAGCACCATTTGTTAAAGATGTTTTCCTTTTTTCCGTTTACCTTTTTGACTTCTTTGTCAAAATCAGGTGTTCATATGTGCTTGGATTTATGTCAGGGTCTTCAATTCGATACCATTGGTCCACATGTCTGTTTTCATGCCAATACCAAGCTGATTTAAAAAAAAAAAAAACAAAAAACTATAGCTCTATAGTAGAGCTTAAAGTCAGGAGTGGTGATGTCTCCTGAAGTTCCTTTATTGTACAGGATTGTTTTAATTATTCTGGGTTTTTTGTTTTCCATATAAAGTTGAATAATGTTCTTTCAAGGTCTGTGAAGAATAGTGTTGGAATTTTGATGGGTATTGCATTGAATCTGTAGATTGCTTTTGGTAAGATTGCCATTTTTATTATGTTGATCCTACCTATCCAAGAGCATGGGAGACCTTCCATTTTCTGATGTCTTCTTCAGTTTATTTTTTTAGCGACTTAAAGTTCTTGTCATATTGGTCTTTCACTTGTTTGGTTAGAGTTACCCCACAATATTTTATATTTGTGGCTATTGTAAAGGGTAATGTTCCTCAGATTTCTTTCTTGGCCTGTTTATTATTTGTGTAAAGGAGGGATACTGATTTTTTTGAGTTAATCTTGTATCCCGCTATTACTGAAGTTGTTTATCAGTTGTAGTAGTTCCTGGGTAGAGTTTTTGGAATCACTTATGTATACTATCATCATCTGGGAAGTTTGACTTCTTTCCGATTTGTATCTCCTTGGTCTCCTTTTGTTGTCTTATTGTTCTAGCTAGAACTTCGAGTACAATATTGAATAGATATGGAAAGAGTGAACAACTTTGTCTAGTTCCTGATTTTAATGGAATCATTTTGAGTTTGTTTTATTTCTCTGTTAAGTTTCTGTCTGGCAGACCTGTTCCAGTGATAATAGTGGAGTGTTGAAGTTTCCTACTATTAGTTTATGGGACTTGATGTGTGATTTAAGCTTTAACAATGTTTCTTTTACAAATGTGGGTGATCTTGTATTTGGGGCATAGGTGTTCAGAACTGAGACTTCATCTTGATGGATTTTCCTGCTGTGAATATGAAATGGCCTTATTCTCTTTTGATTACCTTTAGTTTGAAGTCTATTTTGTTAGATATTAAGATAGCTACACCAGCTTGTTTCCTAGGTCTATTTGCTTGGAAAATCTTTTCCAAACTCTTTACTGAGGTAATGTCTGTCTTTGAAGTTGAGGTGTGTTTCTTATATGCAGCAAAAGGATGGATCCTGTTTTTGTGTCCAGTCTGGTAGCCTGTGTTTTTTTTTATAGGTGAATTGAGTCCATTGATATTAATGGATATTAGTGACCAGTGATTGCTAGTTCTGATATTTTTGTTTTTGTTGTTGTTATTGGTAATTGTGTGTGTGTTTCTCTTCTTTGTGATTTGCTGGTGTGGGATTATCTGTTACCTGTTGGGGGTGAGGACGCAGGTCAAAGAATCCCAAGCTAACACCAAAATATTTCACTTATTTTCTTTATTATAATGGGCAAACTCACAGAACAGGAACGAGAAGTCCGATCTCAGGTGTGTAATGCGGGAATCAGAGAAAGAGAGCCCCTGGGAAGACTGGTGTTTTTTTCTGGGTACCCAAAAGGTTACACTCTACCTGTCCAATCTCTTGAAGAGTCATTGGCTAACAGAGGTTTCCCATCACCTCCCCATTTTGTCTAAATAAGAGAGTTCCAAACACAATACAAAAATATACATTAAGAACAGATATCAAATATAAAATTAGGATTACAACCAGCATAAATAATATTAAGCAAGGAATATATGTTAAATGTTTTAATAAACATTCTATCCTAAAGCATCTAAGTCTTGTATTGGAAATGGCTTGGCTAAATCATAAGAAGAAGGTAACTACAACTATCTAATCTTCAACCCCATCGAAGGCCCGAGAAGGGAGATAATATTATTTGAGTTGGCAAGAAGTGCAATCAGGCAGCTTCCAAAATGTGTAGTAGATGACAGAAACAACTAGCTGCCTGAGCAATCACCCAAAGTCTCATTTGCAATGTTGAAGCAACCAACTTTGGCTAAGGCCTAGTGTAACTGACAGAGCATTTTCAGAGGCAGGAAAATTTTCAGGACCGTCTTACCCCATCTTGGCAAGATTTGACAGTCTTTTTCCTTGTGTCCTGCTTATCCAGTCCAAACACCAGGTACTTTGTCAGTTGTTGAGGCATGGGCAGTTCCTTGCCCAAAGGCCAGTTGTCACAAGAAGAAAACAAACTCCGAGTGGAGTGTCTTTGGTGCTCAACATTCTTTTGGGACTAGATCAGTGCTGTCAGGAGCACTCGTGTCTTACATCAACAGAACCCTAAGTTATTTAAATGCCACGTTCTACAGATCCTTGAAGTGGTTGAAGATTACCTATCTATGTGGAATACAATCTCTATATATTTAAAAACCTAATTAATCTGATTATATATGTATAACATGAATAATTACAGACCTGTAATACTTGATACCAGTATAACTTAAAGACTAAGACTTACTAATAGAATATTAAATAATCTGTAAACAACTGTGCAGTAAATGAAGACAGTGACCTCAAAATGTAAACAATGTATAAGTATCTTGATCAGAGGTAGGAATATCTATATCTATATTTATATCTATCTATCTATCTATCTATCTATCCTAAAAGTTGTATAAATATATAAAATGTCTTAAACAGAGATAGAAACATGCATGCATACAATCTGACTTTGCACAGGTGTACAAATATTGTAAACAGAAATAACAAATACAATTTGAACTTGTATCAATATACAAGAAACTATACCAATGTAAATTGTTTATAAATAATAGCTCACAAGTATTCACTGTATTACTTACTATTATTATTAGTGTGAGTAAGTTCACACTAAAAAGGGGAAAATGGTGTGGGAAGTCCTTCTGTATATGTGTTGCTTTTATTGGTTAATGAATAAAGAAGCTGCTTTCAGCCAATGGCTTAACAGAATTTAGCCAGGCTGGAAGCAGGGGGGTGGGGGGACCAGAGTCAGGGAGATGCCATGGAGTTGCCAGAGGAAAAAGATGTGAGCCATTAGCTAGAACCTTGCTGGTAAGCCATGAGCCTTATAGTAAAATATAAAATAATAGAAATAGGTTGATCAAAGATACAAGGGCTAGCTAGCAATACACTTGAGTGATTGACCAAGCAGTAATTTAAATAATATAGTTTCTGTGTGATTATTTCAAGAGTCTGGGTGGCTGGGAAATGAACAAGTGGTCTCCATCAACAATTGTGTGTGTTTTTGTGGGTGTAGCCAACTTCTTTGGGTTGGAGTTTTCCTCCTACTATTTTCTATAGGGCTGGATTCATGAGTAGTATTGTTTAAATCTGGTTTTCTCTTGGAATATCTTTTTATCTCTGTCTATGGTGATTGAAAGCTTTGCTGGTTGTAGTAGTCTGGGCTCGTGTCTGTGGTCTCTTAGTTTATGCATAATGCCTATCCAGGACCTTCTGTCTTTGTTTCCAGTGAGAAGTCGGGTGTAATTCTAATAACTTTGCCTTTATATATTACTTGGCCTTTTTTCTTCACAACTTTTAATATTCTATATGTTTAGTGTTTTGGTTATTAAGTGGTGAGGAAACTTTTTTGTCTAGTTTATTCGGTGTTCTGTAAGCTGCTTGTATTTTTATAGTCATGTCCTTTAGGTTGGGAAAGTTTTCTTCAAGATTTTGTTGAATATATTTTCTATGCCTTTGAGCTGAACTTCTTCTATCTCTATTATTCTTAGGTTTGGTCTTTTCATGGTGTCCCAGATTTCCTGGATATTTTGTGTTAAGCATTAGTAGAATCTAACATTTTCTTTAACTGATGAATCTATTTCCTCTATCATACCTTTTAACTCCTGAGATTCACTCTTCCATTGCTTGTATTCTGTTGTTTATGCTTGCATCTGTAGTTCCTGGTCATTTACTCAACTTTTTAATTTTCAGAATTCCCTCGGTTTGTGTTTTCTTTATTGCTTTCTTCTATTTCAGTTTTTAAGTCTTGAACTGTTTCCTCCACCTGTTTGATTGCTCCTTCTTGGTTTTCTTTCTTTCAATTTTTGGTTTGTCTTTTCCTCCATTTCTTTAAGGGAATTTTTGCATTTCTTTAAGGGTCTCAATCATCTTCATAAAGTTATTTTTAAGGTCGTTTTTTTCTGCTTCATCTGCATTAGGATGCTCAGGTCTTGCGATATAGAACCACTAGTTTCTGGTGGTGCCTATTGCTTTTTATGTTGTTGAGTGTATTCTTGCACTGTTGTGTACCCATCTCTTTCTCCAATCGGTACAGGTGGAGCCTGTGCTTCAGGAGGTTCCTCTTCCTCCAGTTGGTGCAATTGGTGGCTGTGGTTCCATTGAAAATTCCTCCAGGAGCAGGCAGGGCAGAGCTTCAGGCGATCACTCCTCCAGGTGCAGGTGAGCCGGAGGCTCAGGTGGTAGGTCCTCCAGATGCAGATGGAGTCAGGGCTCTGATGATTGCTTACATGTACAGGTGGGTCTGTGGCTCCAGTGGTTGCTGATGCAGAGGGGTATCTTGTACAGAGGATGGCACTGAATGCTGTCTTGGACACAGGTGTTCTTTCCCAGAGGGACATTTTAATATAGTTTTCTGGAAACCACTGCTGTCAATGCTTCCAGTCTCACACTTCCACCACCTTATTTTCTCTGTGACACTGCTAAGCAGGGGCTGGAGCCGGCGCCTCCGCCATGCTACCCCCCTGAAAACATTTTTATAAACATAAAAATTGACTTTCATAATCAGAATACTAATAAATATTATAGGAAACATTGTTCAAAACATAGAAATTGTAGAAATCAATAATGATTTAGTATGCCTTATGTCACAATTGAGATTATTATTAACTTTTAGAAGTTTTTCTTTTGTGTACATACTTGTATATTACACAAACATGCATTGAAATGAATACTAAAAACTTAAGAATCATGCCATGAATGCCGTTTTGCTGATGGGCCCAGTATAGCTGCTTGGTTACATTGTATGCATATGCCATAATTTTCATAAACATTTTATATTGTTGAACATGTGTGTTAATAGCTTTTCTGTATTTTTTCCTGAAAACTATTTTCTAGAAATTTAAAGAGTTTTGAGAGTCTTTATATACTTTGCAAAATGCTTTTTAAAAAGTGTGGAAGTTTGAATGTAATTGGCCCCCATAATCTCTTAAGGAGTGGCACTATGAGGCGGTAGGACTTTGTTGGAGTGGGTATGGCCTTGTCGGAGGAAGTGTGTCACTGTGGGAGTGGGATTAGAGGTCTCATGTGTGCTCAAGATACTGCCCAGTGTCTCAGTCAACTTCCTGTTTTCTCTGAGTCAAGATGTAAGAACTGTCACCTCCAGCACCATGTCTGTTTGAATGCCATCATACTCCCTGCCATGCTGATAATACACTGACCCTCCAAAATTGTAAGCAAGCTATCCCAATGAAATGTTTTCTTTATAAGAATTGCTGTGGTCATGGTATCTCTTCACAGCAACGAAAACCCTAACTAAGACAAGAAAGATACGTTTTTTATCCCAAATGTGAATATTTTTAAGTATATTTTCACATCTGAAAGTATATGCATTATAAACACAGCAACATGTCTGTTTGTACATGATGTATTTTAAAATGCTAAAGGGTGGCCGGGTGGTGGTGCACACCTTTAATACCAGCACTTGGGAGGCAGAGGCAGGTAGATTTCTGTGAGTTGGAGGCCAGCCTGTGCCACAAAGCAAGTGCCAGACCAGGCTCCATAGCTATACAGAGAAGAGCTCTCTAGAAAACCAAAACAACAGTAAAAATAATGCTGAAAAATGGAGAATACTGTCCAAAAATCTTTGCCAAGTGAATACATTTTCTGGCATAGGTGTACACATTTGAGATAATATTGGTATGCAAATTGAAACTTCAAAATTATGAATGTGCAAAAATGCCTAGTAAGTTATAATGATTTGACCTGTGCTCCATTAGTGCCATAACGTTACTCAGTGCTGTTTTGTTTATCATAGAGTACAGCTTATAGAATAGAAACAAAATATAGGATAGAGACAAAATATAATCTGCACAATACCTCATTATGGGGTATTTAGCAGAGTTATTTTATGTGTGCTATGTTTCAGGTGTTGTTCTAGGCTCTAAGAAGTGACATTGAATAGGCATGTATAGTTCATGCCTTTATGGAATATACACTCTAGAGGGGAAGACAGATTATTTAAACATATAATAAAATATGGGCTTCTACTTCTAGGATTCTGAAAAGGGTACCTTATCAAGATAGAACCATAGATGTCAAAACAGTGCCTTACATAGGTACTTAGGCAATATGTACATAGAACTTTAAATAATTGCTAATGCTCTAATAGCCTGGTGTAATATTTAAGTGTTTATTTTCCTTTGTAATTTATATAGTACACACAGTAAATGTGCTTGTCTCTTGGAATTTAACTATTAGATATATTTTTGCAGTTGTTTGTGCTTATAATTTTATGCCGGTTCTTAGGCAGACTCAAACGTAACTGCCTACCTTACAGAGAAACTTTATATTAGGTATGCACAAAGTGAGTTAATTTGGATACATAAGCAGTATGTGTATTAATTCTAAAGTATTACTTAAATTTAATTTAAATGTCGCACATTTGAATTTCTACAGGTAAAAGACTATAATTTATAGCTAAATTGAAAAGTGGATATTTGCAGAATTCCCAAAAGTATGTTGTGCAATATAGAAGGAACTATTTATTTGCAAGTATTTAGTACTTGAAGCATTCCTATTTGAACTTGGGTCTTTCTATGCAAAATACACACCTGGATTTCAAATATTTGATGTGAAAATGTAAAATTTAAAATTCATCACTTTTAAATATTAAATATCTTGTATTAAGAATGTTAACTAATTGTTTCTGTTTTTCATTTGTTTTATGTTTTGTTCTGTTGTGTGTGTGTGTGTATGTGGTGAGTTCTAGGACACCTAAAAGTATACATATGTGACATTTATTTTATTTTTATTAGATAGCACTTACCTAAAGTGTTTTCTTTAGGATTTTAGGATTCCTTAGAATATAATGCTTTATGCCAGGCTTGGTGGCTCATAACACCAATGATATGTATTTTTCAAATGGAAGCAGTTTCTTTCTTAGATCCATAGCAAGTTTGAGGTCACCCTGGACTACATAAGATGTATGTTAGAACAGAGGAGACAGATGTGGCCCATAGGAAAATGGCATTTTATAAAGGTAATAGGGGTAACCCCATGGTAGGATGAGGTGTTTAATTATGATTGGGCATGTTAATTAGGTGAGCTAAAGGGGGGCTTTTGATTGTTGTATTTTAATACTTTGGTAGTCCTTGGTAGTCAGCCTCAGGAAGAGGAAGTGACCATATAACAGACTAGATTTTGGTGTCTAGCTTTAGGAGTGTATGTAATCAAACAGTTTTTAGCAAGGCAGAGGGAATGGAGTAGAAGAGCAATTCCTACCAGAGCAGTGTTTGTAATGTTCAGGCTGGTTAGAGACCCTTCAGCTACACCATAGTTTACGTTGCCATCTTTTCAGTTAGAGATCTACTTTATAGGCTTTAAAGTCTGAAACTCAAAGGTTTTTATTTAACTGGTCCCTACTGTGTCCAGGATCTTTATTTTTGGGCACTGTGGGCTTTGGTGCATGTAGATTTAGTTATTATAACACAGTATTATTTAACCTTACATGTTTAACATTCCATAAAGTTGAATATGAATGAGGTGGAGATTTGTTTATTCAATTGGTAATTTCTCCTTTGAATTTCACTATTTTAATTATGTATTATTTTTTAAAATCTACTATTATTATTATTTTGAATTGTATATATTTATTTGTCAGTGTGTGTGCCTGTGTACACACACAGGCGTGTATGGAATTCACGGAACAACTTTCAAGATGTTCCCCCCACTCCACCATGGCTTTCCACTGAGCCATCTCACAAGAGCAGTTTTAGTTTTTGATGCACTTTTGCTGATTTTTCTATTAAAACTTTGAAACCAGGTGGTAGTGGCTCACGCCTCTCATCCCAGTACTCGGGAGGCAGAGGCAGACAGATGTCCTTGAGTTCAAGGCCAGCCTGGTCTACAAGAGCTAGTTCCAAGACAGACACCAAAGCTACACAGAAAAATCCTGTCTTAAAAAAACCAAAAAAACGAAACAAACCAAACCAAAAAGTGAAAAAACAAACAAAAAAACCTCAAAACTTTGCAGTAAATCAGGCATTTATTTGATAGTTTTATTGAAAATTTGAGCGTTATTTTACCAGTCTTAGATGTAGTTGACGTTTGTTTGCATATTGTTACTTCTGTACCTGCTTTTCTCAGTGTTTGCATTATCTTGCATTTATATTTTGGGTCATTTTTTCACAAAAAGTGAATTCAGTTACTGTAATATAAAATACCCACTTAGTGCTTATATTTAAAAATCTTACAAGTGTCATTGTTAATACTTTCAATTTTGTTCCTTAGCTTAGTTTTAGGTTTACAGAGAAATTGAACAGTTATCAGGATTCACATATATTTCTCAACTTTCCCTACCATTATTTCATATTAAAATGACATATTTGTTAAAATCAGTAAATCTCTATCAATGCATGGTTCTTAACTAAAGTCTATACTTCATATTTCTTGTTTCCTACACATTTTTCTTTGTCTCAATTCTTACCCAGCATCCCATACTATTATCTAGCTGTTGTATTTCCGTAGGTCTTTTGAATAAGATTGTTTACTATATATTCCCTGTACTTTTAATTTTTTATTTTGTTTTCTTGAGACAGGGTTTCTCTGTGTAGCTCTGTAGACCAGGCTGACTTTGAACTCACCTCTGCCTCCTGATGCTGGGCTTAAAGGCATTTGCCACTCCCTCTCCCCCCAGTATTTCGATGACCCAGTTAGTTTTAAGAAGTTAGTTTATGGTTTCCCACTCTTGTGATATATCTGGTGGTTTTCTCATGATTAAACCACTTGGGAGGAATACCACAGAGGTAAAGTGCCAACCATCATCATCACATAATTTCAAGCATGCTTTATCAATATGGCTAGTAAATCTGGTCAGTTTCAGGGACTTTGGATGCTATTTTGAATTGTCAGTCTTTTGTCTTAAGGATCTTCCCTAGGAAATATAATGTTTCATCAGCAGAAACTGCCACACAACAGTACTTAATTGTTTTCATAGTTGAATAGTATTGTACCATAATGTAGACGTAACACGTTACTTATTGATCTTTTGATGATATTTCCATGTTTATTCCTTTTATCTATTATGAGTTTTGTTGTACAATGTTTTATATTGAGTTGTATTGCCTCAACTTTATCTCCTGTAATTTATTTGTTGAAGAAACTTTGCCATTTACTGTGACTGTTATCTTTCCTATTGTTATGTTGCTGATGATATCCCCATCTCATCTCTCACTATATGTCTCTGTTCTTTTAATTTTGTTAATTGATAGTTGGATCTAGAAGTATGATCCATTTCAATGTTTGGTTTTGTGGGGTGCTACATATGATTGTGGTGGGTGTAGAAGGAGCGGCAGGCTGCTTCCCGCCACCTGGCTCCTGACTAGCTTTACCCAAAATAATTACATGGAAACTGTATTAATTTAAACATTGCTTGGCCCATTAGTTTCAGCCTCTTATTGGCTAACTCTCACGTCTTGATTAACCCATTTCTAATAATCTGTATATCACCACGAGGTGGTGGCTTACTGGGAAGGATCCTAACCTGCGTCTATCTCAGAGAGGAGACTCATGGCGACTGCCTCATTGTCTTCTTCTTCCCAGCATTCTGTTCTGTCTTCCCCGCCTACCTATATTCTGACCTATCAGGCCAAGCAGTTTTCTTTATTAACCAATGAGAGTAACAGATAGACATATGACCCTCCTCCATCAGGTGGGCTCATTTAAGAAGTGTGTTGTATCTGAGTAAGACTTTGACTTTTACCAGATCAAGGCTTAGTAAACGATGCCCTAGATGGCAGGTCTGATCTGTACAACTCCTCATTCCTGTGAGGTAATGTTGATCTTTATAGATTTGTGTGTGTATGTGTGTGTGCACGCGCGCGTACGTGTGTTCATGCACATGTACATACATGAGCCATGGTGTCTATGTGATAGGTGAAAAATTGTATTTCAATGTAGTTTTAATTTGAATGTCTTTTACTATGAAATTGATCATATTTTCAAATCATTATGAGCTGCCTACATTTCATTTTAGTAACTAATTCTGCATCTATGAAGCTGATATGCAGCATTATAGAAAAATTGTTCTCTTCCCAGAGATGCATTTATAGCTTCTTTAGGTTAATACGTATGTGACATCCTGAGAATTCTAGGGTTGTGTATTATCCTTCCAATACTGTGAACATCTTTTGGGAGGCTTAAAGGTTTCTCCCTATCTATTCCTTTCTCCTAAGGATTTTTTTTTTACATTGGGGATATGATATAAAGAGATTAGAAAAAATTATCCATCTTAATTTACTTTTACTTCCTTTCCTAACTGTAGGTTCTGTAGATGGACATTTGCTGATACCTTTAACCTTCTTAACTTCATTGTCATTATCATCTTCATCTCATCTGCCTAGAGGTTTTAAATGATTGCTTTCTTTTTCAAAGGAAATTAATAAGATTAGTCATATTTGAGCTTTTTAAATGATGGTAAATACCTGAATTCTCACTGTTACATGGTATAGCGATATTTCGTTTGTAATCTAAGAAATAAAGCTTGCCTGAAGACCAGAGTGCAGACACTCAGCCACCAGTTAGCCATAGAGACCAGGCAGTGGTGGAACACACCTTTAATCCCAGCACTTGGGATCTACAGAGATCCCAGAGGCATATGGATCTCTGTAAGTGCAAGGCTATCCTGGGCTACACTAGATTGGTTTAGACTCAAAGAGAAACAGAGATGCGCGGTGGTGGTCCCACCTTTAATTTCAGTACTTGGGAGTCCCACATCTTTAATCCCAATACTAGTAAGTTGGAGACAGGAAGGAATATGGCTGGGAGGAGAGAGGAATATAAGGTGGGAGGAGACAGGAGTTTAGATGCAGTCAGAAGATGCAGTCTGAGGAGACAGTCTGAGGACAGGCTTTCCCTTTATGATCTGAGTATCAGTGGAGGTAAAAGGTCTCTAGTTTTTGACCGCTCTGTTTCTCTGATGTCTCAGCTTTCAGCCCCTAATATCTGACTCTGGGTTTTTATTAAGAACAGTTAGAATTCATGCTACAACATGGTGATCAGTTTTTCCTGTTTTAGTGCTCTCCCTGTTCTTACTGCTCTATTTCACATATATTCTACTAAAGCCATTCTTGCTTGAGCCATCAGTGAGTGACCTTAGCATGTAACCTCAGTATGTTTCTAATGAATGGGGTTAAGCCATATTTATTCTGAGCAATTCATCTTCTTTCAAATAGTTTCTTGCTCCTTCTGTCCCCTGCTCCATTGTCTTTTGATTTGTATGGCGTTTTGTTTTGAGACAGGATCTTTATCTATCTATCTATCTATCTATCTATCTATCTATCTATCTATCTATCTATCTATCTATCTATCTATCTATCTATCTTGTTTTCTGAGACAGGGTTTCTCTGTGTAGCTTTGATACCTGTCCTGGAACTAACTAGCTGTTGTAGACCAGGCTGTTCTTGAACTCACAAAGATCTGCCTGCCTCCGCTTCCTGAGTGCTGAGTGCTGCCACCACCACACAGCAAGACAGGCTGTTATACATCCCAGATGGCCTTACTTTGTAGCTGAGGATGACCTTGAACTTTTGATCCTTCTACTTCTACCTTCCAAGTGCAAGGATTGCAGTTACTCATGACCATGCCTGTTTATATGGTACTGGGGAGTGGAACCCAGGTACTGTACACTGGACAAGTACTCTACCAATTGACGTGTATCTTCAGCCCCTCAGTGTGACTCTTCAGTTCTGTTTCGCAAAATTTGGCCCCGACTAGTTTAGAGCTTTTGTTGTTGTGATAAATACCTAAGAAATGTAGGTTAAAAGTAGAAGGATTTATTTGGCTTACAGTTTTGGAGGGTTCTGAACCTATTTTGAGGCAGTACATCATGGTGGGAGAGTGTTGGTAGAACAGAGCTACCTACTTCATGTCACCCAGGAAGTGGAAAAAAAAAAAAGAAGGGATGGGGGACAAAGGCATAGCTCCTACAGCCTGTGTTTTCTTTTTAGGCGCCCCTTTTGAAGTTTCTAATACCTCCCAAAGTGAGGCTTACCAACTCAGGAGCAAGCTTTCATGTTTAAGTGTTGTGTGGGAGGGTGGCATATTATATATTCTAACTGTATACTATATTCTAACTGTAATACTAGCTTTCTTCAGATTTTATACTTGTTGGATTTCTTGTGTTGTCTGTTATCCCTTCCACTCCCCCCACAAGACAGTTCAACACATAGCTTAATCCTGTGTTTCTGAGTTCCAGACTTACATGTCCTCTGTATCCATGTCATATAAGCACTTAATGACATCCCTGTTATATATGATATATATTTTCCCTTGCTACAAGTTCATTAGTTTTCTTTGGTTACTCCATTGTCCTTTTTCCACAGTTATCTCTCTTTTATCCCCATTCACTGTCCAAGATTTAGTAGCTCCATCCTAACAGTGCACCACATAGGCCTTTCTCTGTGTTTCTATTGCATGGTTCTTAAGTAGAATGTCATCTGTTTCAGCTGTGATTACTGTATGGCTTCCTAACTGGTTTCACGATCTCCAGTTTTGTACTTTTCAAGTAAATTTGCCTTTTATAGCAAAACTGGTGGTTTTAATAAAACATAAATAGGACCTCTATTTCCCATCTTAAAGTCCTTCAAAGCTCTTGTCAGACTTCTTTCAAACTTCAGTATAAAAGTTCTTGTGATCTTAGCATTGCCTAAGTAATTGTGAATTTCTGTGAATACTTGCTGTTCATTGCCATCTAGTTTCTAGACTTTTGTTCCTGCTGGTCCTCTGATTGGGTGTACTCCGCTTTTTACTGCTTAGCTTCTGTTCAGCTCTAGACCAGGTGGCCTCTATGCACCCTGTATACACTCTTTCATGGTGCTAGTCACACTATTCTATGGTTATGTTTTGTTTCCTGAGACCATTGTGGGTTTCTTCTGCCTTAAACACTCTGAGGACAGATTCCAAGTCTGAACTTAACCTAGATACTTAGTATATAACATCCGTTATGTGCCAGTCAAAGCACCTCCTGTCATCTGCCTTACAGTGTAGTGTAGGCATAGGAGTGGGTTAGGGTAGAACAGGAAACTTTCTTTTTGGATTTTATACATAGTGTAGATCCTGTCACTTTTGGGAAAACAAATGAATAAATATTTTAAAGCTTCTTTCAAATCTTAAACATTTGTTGTTACTGATGTAAAGTCAAAATTGCCCTTTTAGAAATATAACACATCTTTTTGTATCTGGTGGTCTGTGGCAATAAGATTATTATTCAGAGCCTTTTAAATGTACCCGATTCTTAATGTGTTTTATGTATTTCCCCCAAGTCAAAGCCATGATAATCAAGAGCTATTAAAAACATACTTTAGAAGAAGCATTGGTCAATGTGGATATAGAAAGAAAAGTGATAGAGCTGAGTTACACGATAGTAAAAGAAATTATATTCTTATTAAGAAAATAAAAGATGTTTTACACCCATTATCTTTTACAAAGAATGCCTCTCCTCACTTAAGACATTGCTCCACTTTACATTTGGTAATCAGTAGGTGATGGGAAATAGAATATTTGGAACACTGTTCTTAAAATATGTCACTATATTAATTTGTTACTCTTTAAAATGTGATATTAAGTCTTAGGGGAAATTTGTGATACCCAGGGGCAAATTATTCTTTAATTTTAAGCACAGAAGGTTTTACTAATATAATCAAAAAAAGGAATTTATTGTAATTATATGTAGTGATTTCAAGGATCAATAGGAAGAGTAAAGAACCAAACATATGTCTGTGGTTTAATTAGGTCAAAAGGCTTTTTTTTTCTGTGAATTATACCTTTTTTTGTTTGTTTGTTTTTGTTATTTTAGACAGGGTTGTGTAGCTTTGGAGTCCTGTCTGGAACTGGCTCTTGTAGACCAGGCTGGCCTCAAACTTAGTAAATTATACCTTTCTGAATGGAAACTTAGAATTGAGTTTTTAGTGCCTGAGAAATGTACGCAGTGTACTTTAAGTTTCTTGTGTATTGTAATTGCTTGGACAATTAATAATATAACAAAGTGTTTTCAAGACCTTAACTTAATAATTCTGAGTTGTATAATACTGAGTTGGGGTATGCCATGCCATACATATGGAACCCAAAGGGCAGTTTTGTGGAATCGATTCTCCCCTTTCCACCTACATGGGTTCTGGAGATTGAACTCAGATCCTTAGGTATCATGGCAACTACTTTTATCCATTGAACCATCGCACTGACCCTTGACTTTTTAATATTTCATAAAAATCTAGGAATATAAGTTGGACAGTAGTAGCACACGCCTTTAATCTCGGCACTCGGGAGGCAAAGGCAGGCAGATCTCTCTGTGAGTTCAAGGCCAGCCTGGTCTACAAGAGCTAGTTCCAGGACAGGCTCCAAAGCTACAGAGAAACCCTGTCTCAAAAAATCAAAAAGAAAAAGAAAAAAAAAAGCTAGGAATATAGCAATATTACCGATAACATCTAAGGAAGTTAAAATTCCTAGTATTGTCTAATGTATCCTGAATTAAACCACCCTATTGCTCCCCAAATTTGCTCCTGTAATGATCTACTCAGTGTTTTGTTTTGTTTTTTTTCTCACTGGTTTGTCTCTGCACTTAGAATAGCCCTCTTGCATTTGTTTTTCTTTGAGAGTGGAGAGTAGTTTTGTAAAATGTTTCATATTGTTTTTCTGTAATTACATCTTTATGTTTTGATTTAGTTAGACATTTGGTAAAGATACTATATGCTTTTTGGGATTGTGTCCCATCAGGAGTATACAATCTCAGATCATCTCACTAATGCCAGTACTCAATTTGGTCCCTTAATTAAGGTGGTGACTTCCCAGACTTGTGCAATATGAAGGCATAGTTCATCTTTTGTAATTAATAACTCATTTGTAAATGACTTCTGTTCCACAACCTTTCCTTCAGTCACCTGATACAGCAAAATGAGTAAATTATTATTGAAACTGTAAGTGAGAAGTCTCTTTAAAGTTTGTTCCTAAGTAGGTGTTAGAAGTCTCATGCTGATGGTTGCTGAAAGTCCCGATTTCCATTGTTCATCTTGCAAACTAGTTACTTACGTTTGACATCTAAGAAGGAGTTTGGCTTTGATCTTTTCTATTGACGGCCGTAATTCCACTAACTCTTTACCCTTTGAAAAAATAATACGATTTTTTTCTTTACAAAATTTGTTTTAAAGTGTTGATGAAGGAAAACATAATCTACTGCTAGCCCTTTCTCAATAGAAATAATAGCATAAGTCAGAAACATATTGTAAAAATTTTCTGGATACCCCCCCCTAGAAAAGTAAAAAAGAAAAAAGTTAATTGTATTAAGTAAATATTTGCAAAATGACATATAAATCAACATAAAATTATTACTTTGCATTTGTGCAACCCATGTCTTCTAAAATCTAATGTGTAATAACTTTTACTTTTTTGCATGTATCTTATGAAGATTAGTTGTAGTTCAAGTGCTTGATGGCTGTATATCACATTATCCATATTGGATAATGCACATGTAATAGTTAAGATCTTGGTTCAGCAAATGAATTACTTTGACTTTTTTTTGTGCCAAAAGGTTTTAAATCAGAACTGGTAATTCTTGCCACTAAGAAAGTGGGTTGAGAAAATGCTTGTAAAGCCTGACAGTAGTGCCTGGTGCATAGTGAACACTCAGTAGACTTTATTATCTTTATATCTTTAGACTTTGTCCATAATTAGTGTAGAAGTACCTCTGAATGTTCTTAGAGAATCCCAAATTAGATCCTGGATTCTTTATTTCTGTTTTGTATCTTCTACTTTTGCCTTCAGTTTCTTGCTCTATAAACTTGTGGTTAATATGAACATATTTTCTCCAGAAAAAGAGTTACATGGTTAGAAAAAAGCAAAAGATGATGTGTTTAAGGTAAATTGAGTCTTTGGAAGAATTAGCTGTGCAGAGTGGAGCTGGAATTGCTAAGATGTTATGTAGTAAAATGGTAGAGAAAAATCTGTCGCTTTGTAAATATCTGCATATAATTGGTAATATAAATATATTTAGTTGTGCTCTTTCAATGTTGAATTATTTTAACTTTCCATTTTTTTAAATTAAAAATTGAGAACTTAAGACTGAAGTATATGGTGGTGCTGAACACAAAAGAATAAGATGAAATGCCACATTGGGAAATGGGATGGGATGTGCTTGATTGGAGATAACATAAAGGTGTAAGAAACTAAGAAGTCACTTGACAGTTTGCAATGAGATAATTTTCTTGTAGTGAAGAAGGTTACACAGAATGCTTTTGTACTCTGCCTTTCTGCTGTTGAATTTTTCACTTCTTCCTGCAGAAGAACAGGTGTTTTATTTCTGCTGGTATTAAAATATCATGTGTTGATATCTTACTCTGGGTACTACAAAATTTACAGCTAGTATGAATCATACAGTTAGATTTGCTGGTATTTGGGAGATGATGCTTATAACTGAACATAATTCCCTGTGGACAATGTCCTTTCCTAAGATGGTGTTCTATCAAGAGGTGTAAAATAATCTATCACAAAGTGAGGAATAGTCTATTAAGAAGTGAGAACTATTCTATTAAGAAGTGAGAAATTTGTAGAGACATGGAAATGTAGGAGATACCAGACAGGATCTATTAAGCTTATTTCAACATATTTTGTCTAGTGACTCTGGTGTTAGTAAACCAATACTTGCATGGACTAAAGTGGATGTAGTGTGAGGAGTGGTGAAAAGTACAGGTCAATCTTTGTTCAGAGCCATAGCTCAGGAATATCCCAGAGCCCTCTACATTGTCAAAGGAAAACTGTTAAAAAAAATTGTGTTTCCATGCTCTCTGCAAATGAATGTTAAACAGTAAACTGATTTTTAAAAAAATTGTGAAGCCATTTTATATGTAATTAGAGATTTTTACTCTGTTATCCTCTCAATTTGATCCTTCACAGTAATCAGTAGTAAGTAGTAACAAACCGACACACTTTCCTACCTTTCTCAATGTTTGTGTAAACACATACTCGTGGAACTGTAATTTACATTCATTGGTAGTATTAATTTTCTACCGAACTGTAGTTCAGTTTTTGCTGGACAGTACTCTAAGTCACATGGGCTCCGTTGTACTACACTGAGTGGATCCAGTCCATTGTGCCACATGTGATGGTTTTATTGGAATATAGCCTCACCCATTTTTTCTATTAAATATTTTTAACTTTTAAATTCTCTCTTGTATATAAAATCATTTTCTCTAGTTATTGCTTGCCTGCCCTGTTTCTATGTTTTGCAAAAGTTTAAATATGTATTTTTTTAAATTCAAGAAACTAAAGTTTATCTGTTTTCCTTTTCTGTGAGGTTTCCTATTTTTATTTTAAAAAGTTGTCTAAGCTCCAAGATTTTTTTCCCTAAAATTTTTCTGTGATTTTTATTGCATACTTTCTGTATATCTGGAATATTTTTTATGGATACGTTTAGTGACATGCTGTAATATTCTTGATCTTAGACTTTGGTTTTGTTCTTAACCTGTGTGACCTTTGACAATTAATATTTCTGTGTTGCTTTCTTCTGTGCAGTGGAGATGATACTAGGACTATTTCTCACAAATGGGTGATGCAAATGTGTGTTGTGTGAATTCTAATTGGTTTTATTAATAAAAACCAAGAGTCATATATTGGGGTAAATGCTGAAAGATCAGAGAAGTAAAGGAGTCAGCCACTAGAGAGACCTTTTACCTTTACCAAATTCAAAAACCTAAAAGGCAAGATTCTGTCTCCACGAATTCTCAGACTAAATGCTCTGAGCTCCTGTCTCCTCCTGCCTTCTGTTCCTCTCTCTGCCCAGCCATATCACTCCTGTCTTCATCTCTTTAGTGCTGGATTAAAAGCATGAGCTCTATTTGTTTTTCAGACAGATTCAATCTCACATAGTCCAGGGTGGCCTTGAACTCACAGAAATCCGCCTGCCTCTGTCTCCCAAGTACAGGGATTAAAAGCATGTGTCACCACTGCCTGGCCTCTTTGGCTAACAAGTGTGGCTAGTTCTGCACTCTGATCTTCAGGCAAGCCTTTATTTGTTAGATCAGAAACAAAATATCACCACAAATGTGAAAAATGTTTAGAACAGTGTTTTACTACACAGAAATATAATGTTTGCTATTACTAAATGTTATGGGTAAGGCATCTCATTTACCCCCATATAACCACTTTGTTGGTGACATTTATTGAATAGTTCATCTTTATTTTTAAAAACGAAGATTTGCTTAATTATATTTTATGTATCTGTTTTGCTTGCATATCTATAAGTACACTATATTTGTGCCTCATACTTGAGGAACCCAGAAAGGGGCACCGGATCCTGAAACTGAAGTTACAGATAATTGTGAACTGTGGGTGCTGGGAACTGAACCTGCATTCTCTGCAAGAGAAAAAAATGCTCTTAACTGCTGGGCCATCTCTCCAGTCTGAATTTCATTTTTTTCCCATAGTGTATCTCTGTTTACGCGGTTTAAAGTCTGTGGCTTTTTTTTTTTTTAAATCTTCTGCTTCTGAGAAACATCACCCTTCACAATAGCCACAAATAACATAAAATACCTTGGAGTAACTCTAATCAAACAAGTGGAAGACCTGTATGACAAGAAGTTTAAATCTTTGAAGAAATAAATTGAAGAAAATACGAGAAAATGGAAAGATCTCCCATGCTCTTGGGTAGGTAGAATTAACATAATAAAAATGGCAATCTTACCAAAAGCAATCTACAGATTCAATGCAATGCCCAGCAAAATCCCAGCAACATTCTTCACAGACCTTAAAAGAATAATACTCAATTTCATATGAGGGGAAAAAAACCCAGGATAGCCAAAATAATCCTGTAAAATAATGGAACTCCTGGAGGCATCACAACCCCTGACTTCAAACTCCACTACAGAACTGCAATACTGAAAACAGCCTGGTTTTGGCATAAAAACAGACAGGAGGACCAATGGACCTGAATCGAGGACCCAAATGTCAATCCACACACCTACAAACACCTGTTTTTTTGACAAAGAAGAAAAAAAAAATTATAAAATGGAAAAAAAGAAAGCATACTCAACAATGGTGCTGGCATGACTGGTTATCAACATGTAGAAGAATGAAAATAGATCCATATCTATTGCCTTGCACAATACTCAAGTCCAAATGGATCAAAGACCTCAACATAAAACCAACCATACTGAACCTCATAGAAGAGAAAGTGGGAAGTACACTTAAACTCATTGGCACAGGAGACCACTTCCTAAATATAACCCTAGCAGCACAGACTCTGAGAGAAACAACTAATAAATGGAACCTTCTGAAACTGAGAAGCTTCTTTATAAAGCAAAGGACATGGTCAGCAAGACAAAATGACAGCCCACAGAATGGGAAAAGATCTTCACCAATCTCACATCGGATAGAGGGCTATCTCCAAAATATACAAAGAACTAAAAAAAAAAAAATTGGTCTCCAAAGAAATAATCCAATAATAAAAAAAAATGGGGTACAGACCTAAGTAGAGATGGCTGAAAGACATTTAAGAAAATGCTCAACATCCTTTGCCATCAGAGAAATGCAAATCAGAACAACTGTGAGATTCTATCTTGAACCTGTAAGAATAATCAAGATCAAAAACACTGATGACAACTTATGCTGGAGAGAATGTGGGGAAAGGGGAATGCTTCTTCATTGCTGGTAGGAGTGCAAACTGATACAACTGCTTTGTATTTTAGTATGACGATTTCTCAGAAAATTAGGAAATAACCTACCTCAAGACCCAGCAGTACCACTTTTTTGTATATACCAAAAGGATGCTCAATCATACCACAAGGACATATGCTCAACTATGTTCATAGTAGAATTGTTTATCATAGCCAGCACCTGGAAACAACCAAAATGCCCCTAGACCAAAGAATGGATAAGGAAAATGTGGTCCGGTTACACAATGGAGTACTACACAGCAGAAAAAAATAATAACATCTTGAAATTTTTGGGCAAATGGATGAATCTAGAAAACATCATATTGAGTGCAATAACCCAAACCCAGAAAGACAAATATCATATGTACTCACTCATAAGTGGCTTTTAGGCATAAAGCAAAAACAAAACGAAACAAAACAACAACAAAGAAACCACAAAAACAAAAAATTCCTACAATTCACAATTCCAGAGAACCTAGACAACAAAGAGGACCCTAAGAGGGACATATATGGATCTAATGTACATGGGAAGTAGAAAAAGACAAGATCTCCTGAGTAAATTATGAGCATGGGGACCATGGGATAGGGTAGAGGGGTGCGGAGAGGAAGGGAGGAGAGTGGAGAAAAATATATAGCTCAGTAAAAACAATAAAAAAGATACCAGCATAGGCAAATACTTCTAAACACAGTCTCTCAATAAATAGCACTGACAATGACAAATGGGTTTTCATGAACCTAAGGAAAATCTATGCACACTCAAGGAAACAACTGCACGAAGAGACAACTTACAAAATGGGAGAAATCTTTGCCGCTATACATCTGACATAGGGTTAAAATCTACAATACTCAAAGAACTCAAAAACATGATCACCAGTGATCAAAAAACTAAACTACCCAATCAAAAACTGGTCTAATGAATTAGACCAACAGTTCTCAAAAGATGAAGTACAAACTGGCAACAAATTATGAACCCAAGAATGTTGGAGTACATCTTCATTCCCAATATTTGAAGCAGAAGCAGGTGGATCTCTGTGAGATCAAGGCCTGTCTGGTATATATATCAAGTTCCACATAGTGAGATCTTGTCTCAAGAGAAAAGAAATTTAAAAATATATAAAAGAATATTTCATATCACAGGCCATTAAGAAACACAAATTAAAAATAAGATTTTTATCTCACTTCTTTAAGAAGAGTATTTATTAAAAAAGCAAATAATAACAAATACCATTGAGAATGCAGATAAAAGACACCCTTATACACTACTGGTGAGAATGGAAACGTGCCCACAGTGTGTTAATATGGATTTCCCTGAAAAGGCTAGAAATCTACTTTATGGCTCAAAAAAAAAAAAAAAATCCTCTGCTTCTGAACTGTGATTACTTAATTACCATAGTTTTAAGACCTGGCACCTAACAGGTGGAGTTTCTTTCTTTCGTTTTCTTCTATAAAATTATTTTGCCTTTCTTGGATTTCTTTTTTCTTCTGTGTAATATTTTAGAAACTCATCAGCACTTACAAAATATCTATCACCAAGTCTTAGCATGGGAAAGGGACATACTGCTAATTAGCTAAAGTTAAACTGCAGACTGAATTTATTAATATTTTAACCAGTGGGCTTGGCTTTAGAAATTATGTTATGTAATCTAGGAGTGGAGCCTGTCCACTCCATGAGGAGGATATTAGGAATATGATTGAATAAAAAATGTTGTAAAAATATAAATTCCTAGCTAGCAGATCACAAACTGCCTTGAGGTATCGTCCAAGGCACTTCAGAGAACTCCCAAGGGTATTTCAGACTTTTTGAAAGACAACAGCATTTGCAGAAAACTGTGAATCTTGATTTCAAAATCGTTTTTGATGCCCAACTGTGCTATTTTCATGTGATAGCTGAGGTATCTTTGTGATACTAGCATTTGGGTGGCTGAGGCAGAAGAATCAGAGTCACCTTCCATTACAAGTTCAGGGTTCAAGGCTTGATCATCTTGAGACTTTATCTCAAAAGGGGCAGGGGGTGTTGAACTTGAAGAGAGTTAGATGTGGATTTTTTTTTAACAAAATAAAATAAAAAAACCAAGACAGTGTTAAAATATAAGCCATTTAAATTGTTGCTTCCATATTTTGGTTTTGTTTGTTTTTCTTATGTAGTCCAGGGCTGGCCTTAGTGGAGGGTGATCTTAAACTTCTGAGCTCTTTTCAGGTGCTGAGATTATGTTTAGTTTATTTTGATATGTTTTTTAATGGTAGAGATTTTGTACTGATGATTTTAAAAATTATGTTTGTGCTTTATATATTAATATATTTTAAACACTTTTAAACTTGCATATTTTCACTGTCCTGCTAATAAAGTGGTATCTTTTGAGTTCTGTGTTAGATTCAGGTGGTATAATGCAGGTGTAATACACAGGAAGATAAGAGTACAGTTTCCCTATCATTTTGTACCTTCTATAGTTCTAGAAAGTTAATGCAGTAGACATTTTAATAGGACTAACTAAAATAATTTGTTACATTTCAAAAACTGCTAAGTTCATTTCCAGAGGTTTTAAGACTTGACACATACATTTTATAGTCATCATTGTGTGGGAATGGAGACCTGAACCTTTTTTCTTTTTTGAGACAGAGTTTCTCTGTAGCTTTGGAATTTGTCCTGTAACTAGCTCTTGTAGACCAGATTGGCCTCAAACTCACAGAGATCCACCTGCCTCTGCCTCCCAAGTGCTGGGATTAATGGTGTCCACCACCACTGCTTGGCCTGAACCTTTTTTTCTAATACTTTCTGTGGTTCGTGGAAGAAGAGTGAGTAGTTTGGAATTTGTCTAGGTTTCTAAGTGCTGGGAAATCAGTTGGAAGGTTTCTCTTTATTGTTTTTCGTACTACTGTCCTATTTCATATTTTTTTAGAACCAGTCACTCATAAAACAGGATTGATGTGTCTTAAATTCACAATATTATTTGTAAATAGTGATCTTAGTCTCATTGTATCAGTTTCATCTACTTTGCTGTAGATGAAGCCTGATTATAGCTTGAGTTGTTTACATACCAATGGGACTTTTTTTTTAAATAAAAAGCAAAGCTTTATCTACCTAAGATACAAAGTTTATAGCAAATGTTCTCTTAATAATTTTTCTTCATATGTTTAAAGCATCAGCCAAAGACTTAAAAGATTAAACTGAATTCTTTGCTCTTTACATCAAAATGAGTTCTTGATGAAAAGTAAATGTAGAAAATGAAATCACAAATGTAACAAAATAGAAGAAAGCTAACAAAAATTTGATAGAGGCTGAATAGATGACTTAGTGCTTAAGAACTTAGGTTTGGTTCCCAGCACTGACATAGTAGCTCACAACCATCTATAACTCTGCAGGTGATATGATTCCCTCTTTTGATCTCTGTGGGCAGTGCATGCACAGGGTGCACATACATGCAACAAAACACTTATATACATAAAATAAACCTAAAAAGTATTCTAAACATTTAATACTCTTAAGAAAACTTGGCCAAGAATAACAATTTTATGTAGATTAAAATGTTACTTAAAAAATTACTTGGGTGTGTGTGTGGACGTGTGCATACACATGTGTGTGTGTGATAAATGTACCCATCCCTGCATGGGCTTGAGAACAGAGGACAACATTGGTTATCTTTCTCTATCACTGTCTGCCTTAGTTTGTAAGACAAGATTATTTACACTGAACCTAGATTTGGCTAGGCTGGCCAGCCCGCAAGTTTCTGGGAACCACCTGGCATGCTTTGCATTGCTCTGCTTTTATGTAGACAGTGGGAATCTGAGCTTAATTGCTTGTGTAACAAGCAAGTTCTTTACCCATTGAGCCATCTTTACAGTCCAGAAAAAATTCTTATAACATTTATAAAGTCAGATAGCAAGGGGAATAGTTGGAAATGTGATTGTTATCATCAGTGGTTGCTTTTAAGTCAAGAGGTTGAATACCCTACTAGGAAAATATGCAAAATGTTTATCAAATTTAGGAACAGAGTATAAGTAACCAATGTAAGAGATAACTTTATTTGTAAAAATTTTTCTCTCCCCCCCCCGCTTCTTTCTCTCTTGCTTTCCGAGACAGGGTTTCTCTGTGTAGTCCTGCCTGTCCTTGAACTCAATAGAGATCCGCCTGCCTCTGCCTTCTGAGTGCTGGGATTGAAACCCCACCACTCAGTAAATAATTTATTTTTATTTTATGTGCCTTTGTGTTTTGCCTGCATTTATGTCTGTGTGTGGGTGTCAGATTTTGGAGATACAGTTGTTAGCTGATGTGTGGGTGCTGGGAATTAAACCTGGGCGGAGCAGTCAGTGCTCTTAATCACTGAGTCATCTCTCCACTCAAAGAAGTTATTTTTTGGTTTTTGTTTTATTTTTGTTTGTTTTTTTAAGACAGTTTTTCTGTGTAACCCTCGCTATCCTAAAACTTGCCCTGTAGATCAGGCTGGCCTCGAATTTATAGAGCTCCTCCCATCTCTGCCTTCCAAGTCCTGGCATTAAAGGTGTGTGTCACCATCCTCAATTTAAACTTCTATTAGCAACTTATACTATCTAGTAAAGCTGGTCTCAAGTTTTTTTTTTCTAAATGAATCATTTGGTTTCTTAGTAAATTTTATTTATCAGGCATTTATAGTGTATCATATTCAAAAAACAATCATCTAAGAATAATCTTTCATTATGTTGTTTATTCTTACAGAAATAACAAGAAACTTTTACTTAGCTTGTCTTTCTTCATTGTTTTTGTAGGAGCCAGTGTTCGAACATTCACTCCATTTTATTTTCTGGTGGAGCCAGTGGATACTCTCTCAGTTAGAGGCTCTTCTGTTATATTAAACTGCTCAGCATATTCTGAGCCTGCTCCAAAAATTGAATGGAAGAAAGATGGAACTTTTTTAAACTTAGTATCAGATGATCGCCGCCAGCTTCTCCCAGATGGATCTTTATTCATCAGCAGTGTGGTGCATTCCAAACACAATAAGCCCGATGAAGGTTTCTATCAGTGTGTAGCCACTGTTGATAATCTTGGAACTATTGTCAGCAGAACAGCCAAGCTCACAGTAGCAGGTAAGTCCTACTAAGTGATTTACCTAGACTTTCTATTTTAATAAGATCTAAATAAAAGCAGTATGCTGTAGTTCTCACTTAATTTGTAATAGGTCATTTAACATGTCAGTTATGCATGTACCCTTTTTATGGACTATACTCATGTGCTTAGGATTATGCAGAATAAACTAACACTTGTCTGCTTGTCTGAAGGTTCACAGTTGCTATGAGAACTACTAAGCAGTTTTTTTCTTCTTAACTTGTAATGAAAGAGGTAGTTTTATATTGGAAAATTGGTGGCTTTAAAGCCTACTCATCATCATAACATTGTGGCTTATTAAAACTTTAGTGAAGCCAGAATCCTGGTTCCTAGTGGTGGGGTAGTGAACAGCAAAGAGAAAAGAGATGTGAATATGATTAAGAGGATATAAAAGAGATGTTTAGAGCATAAATGATAAACAGAAGCCTGGCTTAAATGATGTTAGAGAGGAAGTCAGTACATTAAACTTTAGGGAATGGACAGTATTTATTTAGAAATCTATAGTGTGATTAATATATCACTGTAGAAGGCAAAGTGAAAGCAGAAGTTGTAAAAAGAGAAATATTAACTCATTTTCAAGAATCTCTGTTTAAATGATGGCAAATGTGGAGAAATTAAGGCTCAAGAGAAATAGGATGTATTTCCCAAATACTCCATGCCTGCTTTAGAGTAGACACTAACATTCTCTAGATAGGGTTTCTTTACTTGAGTACCAAGTGAAGCAGTTTTGTGGTGGGCTGTGTTCTTTTACTCACCTTGGTCAATTGCAGGCATGTGAGGATGGAACCAGACAGTTTTAGGCATCTCCTGCTCACTATGAAGTGAAAGGGTCATTTGACAAACCCAGGGGTCATGACCCACAGGTTGAGAACCATTTTCACAAGGGTCACCTAAGATCATTGGAAAAAACAGATATTTACTTTACAATTCATAACAATAGCAAAATTACAGTTATGAAGTAGCAACAAAAATAATTTCATGGTTGGGGTCACCACATCATGAGGAACCATATTGAAGGGTTGCTGAAGGGTTGCAGTGTTAGAAAGTTTGAGAACTCCTGATTTAGAGGATTTTGGCCCTTTTGTCTTTGGAGTCAAATACTCAAAATTTAATTTGGGTATGACCTAATTCTATTGTAATCATCCACAATTACAGATTGAGGGTGGAAAAAATAAAAGTAGGGGGGGGTCACAATTTAACCCTATACGATAATTCTCTTTTTCACTTCTCTTTTCTCCTCCTCCCCCTTTCTTTCTACAACGTGTAAGATAAGTAAATTGGTGTAGTGACTTCCTTGATAATTCATTCAGGCCAAGCTTGTGCTTGTCATTTATGCTCTAACATCTCTTTTCTGACCTCTTACTCTTATTTCCTTTCTCTTTGCTGTCCTCTAAACCCCACCACCAAAACCATTGTATTCTGCCTCCTGGTTTTTCTGTATTGGTCCAATTTCTCTTTCCTGAGATGGTCCTTGACTTTACTTACCCCAGGCTATACCTGTTTCCCTGCCACCTCATGCTTTCCTTCAAGTCCAGTCTCCACTCTGGGATCAGAGCACTTTCACCGTTCTGTCTTACAGTTCCTTAAAATGTTAGCCAGAATTCAGAGCATTCATCCACACAACAGTGTACATGACTACTATTCATAATAAACAAAAGGTGGAAATAACCCAAATGTCTGCCAGATTGAGGAATAGATAATCAAAATAGAAAATTTCCATATAGTGGAATGTTCTTCACCAACAAAAAGGACTGAAGTCATAAATGACTATGCACTGTTCATGCTCATATATACAAAGTGCCCAGAATGTGTAGAAAAGAAAATAGATTGATTGGTTTCTTAGGGCTAAGTACCTGACAGCAAGTGGGAAATGAGTAGTTTCTTTAGGGGATGCTAACAGTGTTAGGTTATGGAGATGCTGACATGAATCTGTTCATATTGAGTTGTGTATTTCAACTGTGAAACATCATGGTTTATAAATTATTTATTTAAAAAAGTTCTCAAAAATCATTTTAAAAAGATACTGCCAACTTTGACACTTTAAAAGACTGCAGATATTTTTGGTTGCAAGCAGAGCTACTTCTAGTCATGGCCAGAAAACAAGGAAGTTTTTGAGATTATTAAAGAGGTAGTTCGTAGATTTAAATACAAGGCTTCTTTTCTCTGAGCTCTTCTCATTTCTGCACAAATGACATTTCTGTTGTTTTGCCTGCAGAGTAGCCTGGCTGTGTGTGTTTTGTGCTCAAAGGTTAGGAAATGGCATGCTCTAAATACAGACAGTGTCGATCCATCCTTGCCAATTCTACATCTCACTCCCACTCTTTTTTCTCCTGCCCTTCTCCAGAGGCAGCTGGAGCACAGGAAGCTAAGGCAGTCTTCGCATTGATATGTCACTTACTAGTGTATCCATCTGCTTTTCCTATTCAGAAACTTTTTGAAATTTTTTTTGTCTGACAAATCCCCATATGTTGTTATGGCCTTATGCTTTTTAAAATTACTCATTTTCACAAGACCTTAGAGGGAGTAGTTTTTATTTAAAAAATAAAAAAGCAAACTAGAAGACAATTTTTTATTAGGTTCCACCTACCTAACTTTATTAGGTTCTGTGTTGTTGTCTTTGTTAGTTACCTTTTCCCTGATGTTTTTGTTGTTTCTGTACCAAATAGATATTTGGACTACTTTATCTTTCTTTAAATACATAGGAATACTAGAAATCTTGGATGTTATTATTCGACTAAGTCACCATCATAAAAGTAAAAAACCTAGAATAATTGTTCAAAATTTATTCCCTGTTCTTTACAGAAACATTTTGTTAGGTTCTGAGCACATTAAAGTTACCTTTAAGATATTGTCAGTACTAGTAGCTATGTGAGTATTTATATGCCAGGCAATACACCATATGAATTACTTAGATTAACATTTTTAACCACTCTGTGTGGTCTGTTAATTTTCATATAATTGATGACGAAACTGAGGCTTAGGATCAGTAACTTACCAACTTTACATAACCATGAAAGGTAGAGTTAATTTAAATTCAAGATTGAGACTCCAATGACTAATTAATGCTTGTAGCCATTATGTTCTGTGGCATCTATGAAATATTTAAAACTACAACAATTTCAAACTTAAAGAACTTAAAACTTAAAGATAGAACCAAAAAAATCTCTTGTGCATTCACAAGTCTTTGTATGCCTTTCAGATCTCCCAGTTAGCATTTTTCAACATCTACTTTACCATCCATTTCTTAATTAGCTTTGCATTGCTGTGATAAAAGATGGAAAGGATTTATTTCTACTTACAACTCTTAGGTCACAGTCTGTCAGGAGGGAGTTAGGGTAGGGAACTCAAGCAGGGCAGGAACTTGGAGGCAGGAACTAATGCAGAGGCCATGGAGAGTAGTGCATACTGGCTTGCTGTCCATGACTCGTTTGGCCTGCTTTCTTATTGCACCCAGGACCACCTGTCCAGGGATAGCTCCACCCATTCCCTGTAAAGTGGGCCTGCCACATCAATCATTAGACGACACCTCACAGACCTGCTGACAGGGCAGTCTTAGAAAGGCTTTTTCTCAGTTGTGGTTCCCTCTTCTCTGGTAACTCTTTCTTGTGCCAAATGGACACAAAACTACACAACACATTATTCAAATACACATTTTTACCTGAACTATTAAGAATAGTAAGTGACAAACATGTTACTCTGTTGCATTTGCCTGAATGTATTAAGTATGCATTCTGAAAATAAGGACATTCTCCTAAATAACCACAGATTTTCATTAGAATTAAGAAATTAATGTAATACTGTCATTTAATTTAGATTTCACAGACCATAGAGAAATAAAAGGGCAGAAACCCTCCTTTTCTTTCTGGTCTAAGATTGCATGTGTCATTTTATAATTGTATCCTTATACTCATTTGATATACAATAGGACCTCAGATTTTTCTTGTCTGATTTTGAGTTTGATTTCCTACTATGAGGAGATTGATATTTTGCATTTTGGGTAGAAATACTATGGAAGTAGTGTAATGTTTTCAGCGTGGTGTACCAAAGTATTGTACTGTTTTATTGCTAATGATGTTTGGTTTATTACTTAAGATGATCTGTGTAGTATTTTTCTACTTCAAAATAAGGTGTGCTTTTATAATTAATAGTATTTTATAAATTCTTTGTGCCTCATCAGTTTTCACTAGTAGTTGTAACATCACTGAAAGATTGTTGCCTGAATCAATTATTTTAAGATAGTGGTTGGCAAATGGCTATTGTTCCTAGTTCTGTCATTTTTATACAGTAGGTCTTTTCCTTCTAAACCACTGTTTGTTGATATTAGTGCAAGTCAACAGTTTGTTATTTATGGATTAATAATGTGTTGGTGTCATTATTTTAGAAACTCTTTTCAATCTTGATTACTGTGTTAAATAGTTTTTTCTTACATATTTTAAGGTTAAAACTTCATCTAATGACCTACTTTACCTTGTTCTTTCCCTGTCCCATTCCTAGAATCAGCCTCCACTTTAGGACATTGGTTCCTTGCAGTGGAGAATGATATTTAGAAGTCAAAATAAAGTCACCATTTGGACTGTTAGAGAAATGACATAGATTTAGGACTAGGGAATATGTTAGTGGTATATGTGTGTGTGTTTGAATATTAATGTAAGTTCATTATCTATATAAAATGTATTTATCCATGCCTTTATTGCTGTGTAGTTCTATATCTATAATCAGATAATCCATAAACCTATGTTGATACCTTCATCATGGAATATGATATAGCATTTATTTTACACTTATCCTTTTTTACATCACATTTTGCTTTTCCAGCTATGAGGAATCTGACTCAGGGTATCTTAATGCAGTTATTTATTTGCTGTATCTCAGTATCTAGTTAAATTTTTGATCTATGGACTTCTTGATCCTGATGACAGCATATGTTGTAGCCACATGAGCTGACTTGGTGCTAGCCTGTATGACTATAGACTAATATTTAATGACTTTTTATTTTCCTTTATTGTCAAGGTCTTCCGAGATTTACCAGCCAACCAGAACCTTCCTCCTCAGTATATGCTGGAAACAGTGCAATTCTGAATTGTGAAGTTAATGCAGATTTAATCCCATTTGTAAGGTGGGAACAGAATAGACAGCCTCTTCTTCTGGATGACAGGGTTGTCAAACTTCCAAGTGGAACACTGGTTATTAGCAACGTGACTGAAGGAGATGGGGGACTCTACCGCTGCATAGTTGAAAGTGGTGGGCCACCAAAGTATAGTGATGAAGCCGAGTTGAAAGTTCTTCAAGGTATTAACCCATTGTCAGAACTGTTGGTTTTGTGTTTAATGGATAAAGTTGTTCTGCTATATTTTTTTAATAAATGCCATTAAAATGTGGGAGTTATTGCTATTAATATAGTCATTTCAATTTCTTTTAAAGAGATAAAGTGGGGAAATGCCATAAAAATCCACTGTTTGTAAAGACCTGTGTAGTGATACATACCTTTAATCCTAGCACTCGGGAGGTAGAGGCAGGATGATCTCTGAGTTCCAGGCAAGCCAGGGTTATGTAGAGAGATCCTGTCTTAAACAGTCTAGCAAAACAAAATTAACCAAAATAAAATAAAAATGAAAATTTATCAGGATTGCTGTGCATAGTGGCATATGCCTATAATCCCAGCATTTGAGGAGCTGTGGCAGGATGACCTTGAACCAGTGGAGACAGGAGTTACATCTCTGCCTGAGAATGATCTTTCTCTCCAAAATTCTATATTAATAAAACCCTATTAAGTAGAGCACTTATCTTGTCAGTAGAAGTGTGGCCATGTCATATGTCAGCAAGAGCACAACTCTAAAGCATGAGCATAGGTAGATACACAGATATCATAATTTAGATAGCTCCTACATTTTACAAAATCAAAGAATTGATCAATTAAATTTCTTTTTTATTTTTTTAAGACAGGGTCTCACTATGTAGCCCTAGTAGTCCTGGAACTCCCTATGTAGACCAGGCTGGCCTCAACTCACAAAGATTCTCCTACCTCTGCTTCCTGAGATTAAAGATATGCATCACCATGACAGACTTGACAGGCTAATTTAAAGAGTTGAAAACTTAAACTTAGAAATAAGGGCTGGAGAAATGGCTCAGTGGTTAAGAGCATTGCCTGCTCTTCCAAAGGTCCTGAGTTCAATTCCCGGCAACCACATGGTGGCTCACAACCATCTGTGATGAGGTCTGGTGCCCTCTTCTGACCTGCAGGCATACACGCAGAAAGAATATTATATACATATTAAATAAATAAATAAATAAATAAATAAATAAATAAGAAATAATAGACATAAGAAAGGAAAGGAGACTCACATTCCTGTCAGAAGGGAGGATGCACAGGTATTGAGCTTGTTTAGTCTCTGCTTTTTGTACCCCTCACATAGTGTTGTATAGATTTATGTCATGTTTTGCTCATTTGACCAGAAAGTACTGCGTAAGTGGGAACTGTCACTTACATATCTTTAAGATCCCCAAGTAGCATATAGTACAATACTTTGCATATTGAAAGTATTTGGAAATGTTTACTGGTTGAGATGTAATTTTCTTATGTTTTGCTTATTTTGTCACATAATGTCACACAGACTGATTAGGAACCAGCTGTTCTTCATGACTAAAGTTGTGAGGTTCTTTGTCTTTTATTTAATCATTCTTTCATTTAAATTTACTTTAGGTCCCGAGGAAATGCCAAACTTGGTGTTTTTGATACGACCATCTTCTGTGATCAGAGTTACTGGTCAGAGTGCAGTGTTGCCATGTGTTGCTTCAGGACTTCCTTCTCCAGTCATTAGGTGGATGAAAAATGAGGAAGTGCTCGACACAGAAAGGTAAATACTGCCTGCCTAAGAACCCTTCATAGCCTTAGCTAGAGACTTGGTCTAATCCTATTTAGAAGTATCAATACATTAAAAAAAAAATCTACTTTGTTTAAGCATATTGCAGTTTTCATGTCTTCCTTGAAATGTGCTTATGAAATGTGCTTAAAGAAAAGGCATGCATTCAAAATAGTGAGAATTGTTAAGCTTTGTCATACTTAGCTTACTGGGTCTCATTCCCTAAATTGTTACATGAGCTGCCAGACCTCACCAGGTTGAGTCTTTTTTCCTCTTAACATGCACTATGAAAGTTTCTCCCTTTGCTCAGTGTAAGTAAACACTTTCCTTCTTCCTAAGTGCTGTCATTGGAGGCAGTCACCACACCTGGCTTTGTATTGCTTTCTGAAGTCCTACCAAACCGTATGCTGTGTTTACAAGTTATATATCTTCTACAAGAACCATGTCTGTTACTGCTCTTTATCTTCTGCATCCCTTGTCAATTCCTTTAGAAATAGGTAATTTTTTTTTTAGTTGTATTCTCTCAAGAAAACTGGTTCAATACTTAGGTGTTTTGTTTCTAAAACATAGCCATTAACAAGCATTGTAAGTTTACTGGCATCCCTGACCTCTGCCCATTAGGTGCCCAAAGCAGTTTCAAATTACGATGATCCAAAGCATGTCTAGATATTGCCAAATGTCTCTCGAGGAACAAAATCATCCCTAGTTGAAAATGATTCTTTCAAAGTAGTGCATTTCCAGTATAAATGTAATACATACCTCAGATGTAAGTTAATGTTTTCTGATAGCCATGCCAAAGCAATATGTATGTATGTATGCAGTACTATTACAGTAATATTTTGTGTTGGGTACTACTTAGAGTGAAATGTAGTTCGTCATACCACAGCATTATGAAGGTATAAGCAAGATACAGAATTAATTTTATGTAATGAATAGAAGTGGGGAGTTTTGTGCATCACCCCCCACAGTTCAAGAATTCAACAAATTATTATTAAATGCTATTCGAGGTACATTCATAGGTGTAAGAACCAAGCAGTAACATGGTTTTTTTGTTGTTGTTGTTGTTTTTGATTTTAGAGTGGAAGAATGAAATAGTTATAGACATATAACATGTCATGTTGGAATAAGTACTCTGAAGAAACTCATGATGTAGTATTCAAGGGATTACAGAGGCAGAATGGGGTTGATATTGTAAATGGAGTGGTATAGTATTGTTCTCATAGAAAGGTAATTCTCAGGATGGAGTCTAAGTGGGCCATTAGAAACAAATCATGATAGAAAAGTTATGTATCTTCCCAGTTTTATTTGAAGTTTGTTTTTGAGAGCAAGTGTTTTTTAATCCAATGTGAATATAATATGTTTAAGAATATTTCTATGAATTTTAAGGCTAAATCAGGAAACCAGGAGACTTTGAAAAACAATTAGGTGTTTCTCTGCTTCTAGTTCTCTAGGCACCAAAATACTCACATTCATTTTCGTATAAGAAAGTTTGAGAAACACTGCCTTGTTGTGTCACTGTCTCAGAGAGCTTCATGAGATTACCAGTGTCAGCTTGTTCACATTGGCTTCTCCAGATCCTCGCAGTGTTTGGTACATATCTGGGGAGGCAAAATATCCCATAATGTATTTTGTCTGAATTACTGAATATAATGTGAGAAAATAGAAGTAGGTAATGAAACACAGGAGTCCTTCAGGTTCAATGTTGGTAATTATTCATACTGTCTTTGTTTTTCCCAGGACCTTAGAAGAATTGTTAGTGGACTATAAATTTTTTAGATTTGAGATGTGCAATTAAAGGGGGAAAATGTTTAGAAATCTCAATAGTGCTGGGCTATCTAGAAAAACAGTGTCCTAAGCATTAGGCATCTTTATCACATCTTTGAAAACAAACACATAAAAACATAGGTTGTTTTTTTTTATAAATGTCTAAGAATTAATAACATTTATTTAATTTTGTTCATATATGTGTAGATAAAAAAAGCAAATAGGATGAGGGCGGTGGAAACGGTTCTGTTTTGAAAAGGATCCAGAACATATGAGTAGCAGCAAACAAAATGTAATTTAGTGATAAAATAATTCCTAATTTTAGGGAATGATAGGTCTGAGTCCAGGTACAAAGGAACAGGTCATAGTTGTAGAAGCACATGGTTAACACGCTGCAGGTGATGGCAAGATAAAAATTAGAGTTTTCGGGGCTGGAGAAATGGCTCAGCAGTTAAGAGCACTGACTGCTCTTCCAGAGGACCCGGGTTCAATTCCCAGCACCCACATGGCAGCTCACAACTGTCTGAAAATCCAGTTCCAGGGGATCTGACACCTTCACACCAATGGACATAAAATAAAGATAAATAAATCATTAAAAATTTTAAAAAAAATTAGAGTTTTCTTCTCTCTCTTTCTCTCTCTCTCTCTCTCTCTCTTTTGGTAATGACTGGCTCATACTTAAAGGATCATCCAAGTATAGCAGTTTTTTTAGAGTTCACTTTTCAAGACTTCATTTTTAGTTAACATCAACCTGAAATAACAATGAAATAGAAGTGGTGGCTTTAATTATGTACTTGTAGAATTATATTCCTTGCTTAGTTGATCTAGTTTGTAATTTTTCCAGATTAACTAAACTTTTTAACTTTATAAAAATTGGAGTATATTGGTTTGTAATTTCCTCTGTATTACAGGATTATCTTGGTTTTTTTATCTCTGTAGATTTATGAAAGTATTAAACATTCTTGTTGTAAGTAGAGTGATGGATGATGGCTGATTTGTGCCCAGGACCACACCTAGGTAGCTGGTCAATGGCAATTATCCTTCTCTTTTCTTTCCTGTCTTTTTTTTACCTCCCCTGTACCCCGTTTCCTAGCCAAGCCACCAAAGGAAACTTTCATTCCATGTCACTGCCTCATGACTTTCTGTTTGAACTGACATTTTCCTCTTTTTATTTTTATGTCTGTTAGTAATATCAGCATGATACAGCTGTGGTGAAGTTGGATCTGAGGATTGGTTGCAGATTTTAAAATATATACTTTCCAAAAAATTGGACAGAATGTCTAGACAGGAATAGGCTAAAAGAAGTTGCATTGGTCATAAAAGTGGTAACTCTTTGGGAATAACTAGAAGTGCCAGAGATTGTGACATTTATTTATATACTGTGGTATTTATGCATACAAAATATAAGCAAAACAAATGAAAATTAAATTCTGATTTTTTTGTTAATCTTAGACATTTGTAGCCATCATCATAGCAATACTGTCCAGTTGTTTTCTCTGTTACTATGTGAAGACCCTCTCAGATATTATTTCCCTCATGGTAAAATATATCATTTTGTCTGTTTAATCCAGCTCTGAAAGGTTGGCCTTGCTAGCAGGAGGTAGTTTGGAGATCACTGACATCACTGAGGATGATGCTGGGACTTATTTTTGTATAGCTGATAATGGAAATAAGACAATTGAAGCTCAGGCAGAGCTTACTGTGCAAGGTACGTAAATATTTACTGTGTAATTAAAAATATTGTGTACTTTCTAGGTCTACTGATTATTTAACAGTAATATGGGAAAGGGAATACAGCATAATAGTTAAAACACAAACTTCTAGACCACATCACTTGGGTTCAAATTCTGATCTTATATTTCCCAAATATGACAATAGGAATTTTCTTTTTGTGTCTATGTAGTGTGTGTGTGTGTGTGTGTGTGTGTGTGTGTGTACGTGCACGTGTGCGCGCGCTTATGCTCACCTGTGTTTGGATATGCATGTTGGGGAAATTCATGTGGAAGTCTGAGAATGATAATAGGAATCTTCATCATATTCTTTGAGGCAGAGTCCCTTAGTCAAACCCAGAGCTTGCTGATAAAGTTATTCTTGTTATCCAACTTTCTGTGGGGTTACCTGTCTCTGCCTTCCAAGGTGAATTGCTTTGTTCACCTGACATCTGGAGATCTAAACTTTCATCCTCTTACTTCCATAAAAAGTGCTCTAGCTGCCTAGTCGTTATCGCCTCTACTCCAATTACAACAAATTTATATAACCTTCTTGAACTCCATTTTCATCATCTGTACAATGGAAAATAAGAGTGCTTACTTTGTTGAGATTATCTTGAAGTTTAAGAGCTAATCCTTGTAAAGTACCCAGCTCAGTGTTAGTTATTGGGTTTTTTTTGCTTTTGTTTTTCATTTTTGTTTAGGTTTGTTTTGGTTTTCGAGACAGGGTTTCGCTGTAGTTTTAGAGCCTGTCCTGGAACTAGCTCTTGTAGACCAGACTGGCCTTGAACTCACAAAGAACCACTTGCCTCTGCCTCCCAAGTGCTGGGATTAAAGGCGTGAGCCACCACCACCTGGCCTAGTTACTGTTTTTTTATGGTTGTAATAGTATTAGTGGCAGCGGTTTTGGTGTTGGTGGTAATGATATGGTCAAAGAGGAAGGTGTGATTTGGGGCATGTACAAGGTTCTGTACTTTTTTATTGTCTCAGGACATTTTCCTAAAGATGTCCTGTTCTCTGTTTCTGAACCATGTCTCTGAGCATTTATGTTCCTTCTTTGGGACAAATACTCAGGTTGGAAGGATTGCATGATGCCTTTCCATGGCTCTTCACTTGATGGTTTGGTCCTTCTCTTCTAAACTGATATTGAGCACCTCTATAAGAATAGTTATTTTTCCCTTTTCTCTATACTCCCACTTCTCCTTTTTAGGTTCCCTGGTTTAGAAGTCAGGGAAGATAAATGTGGCATATGCACAAGACTCTTGTTTATCCCTGTCTGCCCTGCCTTTTTCCATTTAGAAAAGTACTTGCAGAGTGCTGATTCTCTTTTCTGATTTGTCTATGTTGTCACTAACACTTGTTTCCAATAAAACTCCTTAGGATTGTCTCTGTAAATTTTAGAGAAGTCCAGCCCTGCTTGTATGTGTAGTTTCCTTCTGGCTGGTACCAGGCTTCAGTGTGAACTTCCTGAAGAAATTCTGTCTCTGGGTGGCCATTATTTGCTAGTCTGGTAGTAAAAGAAAACTATACAAATATCTGTCTTTAGAATATTTATTGTCCTGCTAGGACAGTTACAGATTTTTAAAATATAAAAGTGGAAATTCAGTTCTAACGCAGGTAAAGGAATATGTAGTGTTATAAGAATAGTAGACTTTTCAACTGGAAGAAAATGAAGAGTCTGAATGTACAAACACAAAGAATAAATAGAATCATGTTTGGTATTTGATAGAAGATAAGAAAAACGGGTTGGAAAGATGGCTCAAACAGTTAAGAGCGATGTTGGTCTTCTAGAAGATGTCCAGAAAACCTGAGTTCATTTCCCAATACCCACATTGAGCATCACACAACCCCATTGTTTGGGGGCTAGGGTTTATGTCTCTTGTTCTTTAATGCAAGTATACTTTATTTGGATTTATGGTAGAAATGATGTGTAACTTCTGGAATTTATATTAAAGGCCGTGTACGTTGCTTTTTCTTGTTGCCAAAAATATACAGTAAGGAGGGTAGTCTTCAGTAAATTGTACCGAAAACAGCCTCATTGACAAGACTAAAATTGGACCCCCTCTCTTAATTTATTAGATTAAAAAAAAACAATCCAAGTTTCCATTCTTCCCCTCTCATTCCCTCCATACCCCCTTCCACTTCACCCCACTCGAATCCTAAGTTAGGGTAAGGCACATTATCTTGTGGAAGGTCCAAGGCCCTTCCTACTATATCTAGGCTGAGCAAGGTATACATCCAAAGAGAATAGGATCCCAAAAAGCCAGTACATGCAGTAGGAATAAATCCTGGTGCAACTGCCAGTGGCCCCTCAGTCTGCCCCAGCCTTGCAACTGTCAACCACATTCAGAGGAACTAGTTTGGTCCTATGCTTGTTCCTTCCCAGTCTGACTAGAGTTGGTTGGACCCTACCACATATGAAAGTCAACTCAAAGTGGATTAAAGTTTTAAACTGAAAACTCAATCTCTAAAGCTGCTAATAGAAGATGTGAGGAAAAAGTTCCTATGTTAACTTTAGGAAAGACTGTTTTTATTGGTGACCCCCCTTTTTTTGATACGACTTATAAAACACAGGCAACAAAAGCAAAGATAGATAAATAGGATTCCATGGAACTGAAAGGCTGCACAGCAAAGGATAAAGGAATCTTGGAGAGACAACTATAAAATGTGAGAAAATATTTTCAAACCATACATCTGATGAGAGGTTAATACCTAGAGTTGACGATAAATTCAATTCAGTAGTAAGAAAACAAGTCAGTTTTAAAAGTGTTCAAGGACCTGAAAAGACATTTTCTGAAAACAAAGAAGTGGTTCACAGGGCTGGAGAGATGGCTCAGGGGTTAAGAGCACTGGCTGCTCTTACAGGGGTCCTGAGTTCAATTCCCAGCAACCACATGGACGCTCATAACCATCTTTTAAGAGATCTGGTGCCCTCTTCTGCCCTACATGTGTATATGCAGGCAGAATAAGTAAATAAATAAATCTTAAAAAAAAAAGTGGTCCACAGGTATATGAAAAGAAAACTGTTCCATGTGACTAATCACTAGAGAAATTCGAATTAAATCCTTAATCACCTCACACCCAGGAGAGCTACAATATGATCCAATAATTCCTTATATGGATGTCTATCCAGATAAAGTTAGATCATTGTGTCAAAAAAACTGAATTTATTCAACCATACTCGTTATAGAACATTATACAGTAGCTAAGACATGGAATCAACTTAGTGTTCGACATGGATGAATGAATGACAAAGTTGTTGCAGTAGAAACACAGACTTATAGAAGGAAATCCCGTTATTTGCGGTGACATGGATGAAATTGGAGGACATTATACTAGGAGAAATAAACACAGAAAGACAAATTCTGCATGATGTGATTATAAATAGAGTCTGACATAGTCAAACTCATAGAATCAAGGAGCCAGAATGGTTACAGTGTATTACCTACTTAAAAAAATACGTATATGAGATAATAGATATCTTAGTTTAATTTAGCCATTTTGTGTTTACATACATCACAACAATATATCTTACATACATATATAGAAATTTTGTTAATTAAAGTTTTAATTAAAATTGAAGACATTAAGTACTTTTTTTTTTAAAAGATATGATCTCTGTAGTCCAGGCTGAGCTTAAATTTATGGTAATCCACCTGCTTTAGGCCTTCCAAGTGCTTAGTTACAAGTGTAAGGCATCATGCCCTGGTTTACAAATATTTTTAAAAATAGCTAACTTAACAGGAAAATTAAAAGCCTAAAGATCTACATAATTCATAACATAATATCAAAATATGCAAATCAAAGTTGACAAGACTATGAATAGGCAAAACTGTAATCATAGCGATCACTTCAATAACTAATAGGTTATGGAAACTCAGAAATGAATGCAAAAGTACTTACAATACAACTAAATAACACAGGTAACTATTTGACCTATTGATGTTTGTATGACTGTAGTTATAGCTCAGTTGTAAAGTGTTTGCCTAGCATTCATACAGTCCTGGTCTAAAATGTAAAAAAATATTATGGACATTAGCATGATGTTATACAGCAATTAAATAGGCCTGTTTCATTATTTGGGAGTATATTGTTTTATGTGAGTCATCTCAAAATAATCCATGAGTTACAAAGGAAATTAACAACAAAATTTAGTGAATCGTATAAACAAATATTGATAGGAACTAGTAAAAGTTAAGGAAGTTTGTCATCTTCTTCAAGATCAATTGATCCCTCCCCGCGCCCTGTGTGTGTGTTTCTCAAAAATCAGCAATTTAAACACTAACTTCAAAAATGCTAAAAGTAGCAAATTTAAACCAAAGAAAATAGAAAAAAAGGAAATGTTAAGTAAAAGTTAATGGAGGGATGGAAAAGCCTCAAAACAGAGTCAATAAAGCGAGAGTTAGTTATTTGCAAAGAACGGTGTTGATAAACTTCAGGCTAGGCTCCCATATATTTAGTAAATGTTTTTTCTACTCAAGTGCTAATTCAAAAGACCTCCAATATCCAGCGTTAGGGTGAGGAACACTAGAGACTTTAATAAGCTATTGATAAGTATATACACTGATAACATTTAAAAATACTGTTTGGAGAGCTACAGATATCACTAGGGTTTGATTCCCCAATATTGCAAAACTAAACCTGTTTGACAGAATCTATTAAAACTATACAATAAAGTGCCCTTTCATATAGTGGAGTGTGCTATAATAAGCAACACTGGGGCATTAAAAGTCATGCACAGTAACCTTCCTGCCATATTTATTCACAAGAAGTCAAAACTGGTAATGATTCAGATGTCCATCAAAACCTAGCATGACATTTTTATCATCAGTGGAAATTGGCAGGTCACCTCTATATTCAAAAGCATAAGAAAAATCTCAGAAGCACTCTTAAAAGAAGCTAGGCACAAAAGAATATAATTGTACTTTTATAATATTCGAAACCAGGCAAAATTAATCTACAGTTTTTGAAATAAAAAGAATAATGGTTATGTTTGGAGCAGGGCAGAATAATGACTGAATGTTACAACACCAGGCTTCTACTGTATTAATGCCTTGTTTTTGAAACTGGGTAGTAGAGTTCAAGCTGTTCATGGGTGCCATGTGAAGTCATTTCTTTCTCTCTCTTTATTGAGTACAGACAAGTTATTGTGTACTACAAAAACCCATTTGGAAAATTTTGTTTTGAGCCTTGTCCCATAATGAAAGTTTTTTTTTTTCCTGATGGGGAAAATAGTTGATGAGAAATGTGTGTGCATGTATGTGTATGTGTGTGTGTGTGTGTGTGTGTGTGTGTATTAACACATACATACATAATATCTCTGTATGTATATACAAATGCAGTCAAATTTGTCTGTTTTGTTATTTTTTATGAAGTTATAGCTGTAGGAAATGCCATAGTGAGTGTTATTGCAGAAAAGGTTATAAGTTCATTCTTCATCTGTTAAATATTTCAGACTTACTATCTTATCATTAACTCTTGGGATTTCTACTCAAGCTATGACGTGAATTAGCTGGTGGTGTATTTCCTGTCATCTCAGATTGTTGATAACTATTAATATGGGTCATGAGTTGCTTTTTTAAAAAAAGAGAATAGAGGAATTTTCCCTTTTTCTCATAGCATTTGTAATAGTGTGTGATAAAGTCCATCTACTCCACAAAGAAAAATTTCCACTTCTGTTCCACTTTTGTTCTGGGAACAAATTGACAATTTCTGAATTGGCCACTTTCATGCCAGTGTTAACATTGTCACTAATCTACAACTGATGTTCCAATTTTTTCTTTTTGAGTTTAAAAAATGGGTATGGGCCATTTTGCTTGCATTGTGCTGTGTGTGCCTGGTGCCTACAGCCAGAATAAAGCATTGGATACTCTGGGACTGTAGTTAGAGACAGTTGTGACTGCTGGTTCTGAGAATTGAATCCAGTCCTCTGAAGGAGCTCCCAATGCTTTTAACACCGAGCCATCTCTTCAGCCCCTTTACCATCTTTCCTGAAGCCACAGCCTCATACCATTCTCCTCTTACTCATCTCATTTTTTTAAAAAAATCTCTAGCCACATTAAGAAATTGACCTTCTGTTTTCTTCCCATTTCCTTCATGATAATCAGCCAGCGTTCTGCTGTCATTCTTTGGAACTCTCAGTTCTCTTGGATGCTAAATAAAACACAAATTTTCTATGGTAGTATATAGAACACATCCAGAGCCTTAAGAGTCAAGGCTGAAAAAGATTACTGGGGTTAGAACATTTCCACATGTTAGAAAATTTTTATAATAAAATGTTGAAACAACTTACAACCATCTTTAATTGATGTTTTATGCTAATTGCTTTATCAACTAGCCATCATTCTAACCCCTGCCTCTCTCTCTTTGGTATTTCAAGACATGGGTTCTCTGTGTAGCCCTGGCTGTCCTAGAACTTGCTCTGTAGACCTAGCTGTCCTTGAACTCATAGAGATCTGCCTGCCTCTGCCTCCTGAGTGCTGGGATTAAATGTGTATACCATGACTTCCTGACTCATTATCAATTTTTTGATAAAATTTTAAAGTTTTAGATATACCCAGAGAATTCATCATTCACATTATTATGTAGGATTTTAACATTTTAAGAGGATTTTTCAGATTTATTTTATTTTATGTATATGAGTGTTTTGCCTGTGTATATGTATGTGCATCATATGTGTGCCTGGTGTCTGTGGAGTCCAGAAGTGGGCATCAACTACCCTGGAACTGGAGTTATGACCACTGTGTGGGTGCTGGGAACAAAACCTGGGTCCTGCAAAGGTATTAGTACTTTTAGCTGATAAGTCGTGCCTTTTTGTTCCAGGAATTTATTATTTTGTTTGTAGTTCTGTCTCCTTTTGAAATAAAATTTATATTCACTAGAATACACGAATATTGTTTACTGTTCATGAGCTCCATCAGTTGTTCTTTCCTGTACAACCAAAACACTTGTAAGGATGTAGAATATTACCGTCATAGCTGAAAATTCCCACACACCACTTCTTATGACTCTCAGTGCATCTGTTCTTTTGATTTTTCCAGTATAGACTAGTTCTGCTTGTTCTAAACTTTCATGTGGAAGCAGTCATATCATCTGTAGTGTTATTTCACACTGTAGCCTTATTTCACAAAACTTAACATTTGAGATTCATCCACGTTGTTATGTTTATTAACATCTAAAGGGTTTTGTTTCTTTTTTTTTTTTTTTTTTTTGGTTTTTCAAGACAGTTTCTTTGTGTAGACCAGGCTGGCCTCAAACTCAGAGATCTACCCACCTCTGCCTCCTGAGAGCTGGGATTAAATTGTGTGTTCTTCCACCTCCCGGCAACTGCTGATTTTTTAGTTTGGTGATTATTATGCTTCCATGATGATTAGTGGTAGTGAGTACTTTATTGTCTTGCTCAGTTCAGTAGTATCGTCTTTTGTTAGATACTTTCTAAAGTATTGCATTCCTATGTAGATAGTATGTAAAATAGCCATATTAAAGAGAATTCGTAAACTCTTGTATTAAAGAGTTTTATTTGTTGGGCCTAAAAAAAATGGACAATTGAAAATATAAAAACTAACATTAAATATTCATTGAATTTCAAGCTTTATGTCTTTAAAAATAACTGAATTTTAGCTCTTTATTATTTCTGTCTTTAGTTTAGGATTTGAAAATTTTCTCACTGAAGTCCCTTGAAGTAATATGAAATAGATAATTTATAAATAAATTCAAATATTTTTGCCTACATGAAGTATTTAGTAACTGTTCCTATTATTAAAATTTCAGAGTATGTTCTTGGGGTTTTCCAGAGAAACAACCAATAGGAAATAGAAGTATAGGGAGAGTTAAAGAAGAGGGAAGAGACTTACTGTAAATACTGACTCAACACTAGAGGCTGGCTGAGAGGTCTCATAGCCTACCATTGTTGGAAACTTAAGAAAGCTATGACATGTGATGGTCAGACTAGTGGATGGTTTATAGTCTAATATGAGTCAGAAGGCCTGTAAGCCAAGAGTACTTAAGAGGAAGAGGAGCTGAGTGTCTTTGCACAAAGGTAGAGAGCAAGTTCAGCCCTCCTTTACCTTTTGTTTGTGATGGATTGGATGATCCCCATGCACACTGGGAAGGAAAGCTTTCTTTTCTTTATACATCAGTACAAATGTCCCTCTCTGGGACATCTTCATAAACACAGAGATAACTTTGATCTAGATACCTGGGCACCCTATTGCCCAGTCAAGTTGATGCTCACAATTTACAATCATAGTGTTACTCATCTAATTTTGAGTACTTAAATTACGGGGTCAAATTATCCTTAGATAATGTTACCTCCCACATTTGTAAATTATTGAAATAACTTGGCCCTGCCTGAGTCCAAGTCAAAGAGATCTGTAGAGTTTCTTAGATATCACACCAGTATGTTCAAGTTAGAAAGTAAAATAAAAGTAAGTTTTCTAGGTTCAAGACATTATTATCCTCAGCAATTCTTAGTGAGACTGTAATGATTGGTTACCAATGGATGTTTAAGAGAATTATACTTCACTTGTTCATATACTTTATTTTTAAAAGAAGTTATAAAGAGATTTAATAGTGCATGTTTAAATACCTAACTTACATTTGTTATTGAACAAAATGTTTTTCTCTGTGAAATGCCAGAGACAAACATGGTTACTGATCTATGGATTCACTGAGCTTCTGAAAGCCAACATATTATATTTCCTTCTTAAACTCATGCTTTAGCATGCTGAATATTGCTACATTTGAAAACATTGGAATAGTTAGGATTTTGAAGTATATTTTGATTTGCTTAATTTATTATAGTAGAAGTAACACCAAGCAATTTTTACCTTATTTTCATCATATAATCCATATGTTACATGGATTATATAGAATTACATGAATATGCTTAAAATTTATCCAAATTATCTTTCCTATTAACAGGAATATATTTTCACATATATCTTATAGCCTCCAAGGCAAAGTGCTTTCCTCAAAATTACATACCTAAGAACATACTTGAAATCCTAATTTAAAATCCCAGAATTTTTGATTCCTATTGTAGTTCGTTTATATAGAATAATACTCACAGAATCATTTCTCTAGACTATAAACTCCTGCTACAAAATAACAGTGCTCTTTTCCGGTTTATCAGTAATTCTAAAAAGTACATAGGCAAAAAGCTACCTTTCATCTCAACCAATCAGAAATGCTGCTTTTAAATAGTTTACATATTTAAAATATTTATAAACAAGATCATGTTTTTCTTCAAATGAAATGAAACTATTCATTTTTGACATTTTTTATATTGTCTATCATGGCTCTTTCTATGGCAACATACAAATCTATATTACATAGTGACATAAACTTGTATTTTATACATAATACCTTATATCAGACTTAACCTCTAAAAATATATATAGTAAGAATGTTAGTCTTAGCTAGACAGTGGTGGTGTACGCCTTTAATCCCAGTACTTGGGAGGCAGAGGCAGGTGGATCTCTGTAAGTTCGAGTCCAGCCTGGTCTACAAAGTGAGTTCCAGAACAGGATCCAAAGCTACAGAGAAATCCTATCTCAAAAAGGGGGGGGGGGGTTAAAACGTTAGTCTTAATGACCTTGCTGTAGCTGTTGCAACTTCTCAGCTCTTACGGTACATCAGAAAATCAGCCATAGAATGCTTAATCTATTGGAGTTGGCTACTTTTTGAATTATAATTTTATTTATAAAAATGGGCTACTTACTTGGTGAAAATAGTAGTCCAGTATGCTTATTTGTTTATTCTGTTCTCATTATTAGTTTTTTAATGGTTTCTAGGGTCTCTCTACTATAAGTAACAGAGTTTTGGACATATTTGTGTATGCCTAATTGTATACCTGCTTGTTATCTTTTTGTGATTTTTTTTTTCCTCCCAAGCACTGCTGTATTAGTCAGGGTTCTCTAAATGATCAGAACTGATGGGATGAATAGGTAGTGAGATTAGTTATGAATGAATAATGTATGGGCTGAAGAGATGGCTCAGCAGTTAAGAGTACACTGCCTGCTCTTCCAAAGGTTCAATTCCCAGCAACCACATGGTGGCTCACAACCATCTGTAATGAGATCTGGTGCCCTCTTGAGGAAGAGACCTGGTGAGTTGTCCTCATCAGCTTGGACTATGAAACCCAACATGGACAAATTCAATAGAACCCCTATATGCAGGCTGCTCATTCGTGCTTCAGAATTACCAGGCCATAAATTTTATTATATATATATATTATATGTGGAATTTGTTAGTGACTTCCAGGTCATGGTCTGAGTAGTCCAACAATGACTGTCTCCTTATTGGAAGCCCAAGGATTTGGTAGTTGTTCAGTCCATGAGACTGGATGTTTTAAGCCCCAGTTTGTTTCTGGAATTCCCAAGAAAGTCCTGGAGAGCTACCAGTTTCCACTCTAATGTTTGAATCCTGAAAAAGTAGGTTCTAGCACCAATGAAGGGATGTCTCAGGAACAAGATAAATGAATTTACTAGCCAGAGTGAAAGCAAGCACACAAAAACCAAAGGCTTTCCTTTTTCATATCCTTTTATGTGGGCTGCTACCAGAGGGTATAACCCAGATTTAGGGTGGGTCGTCCACCTCAAATAATAAACCAAGAAAAACCCTTTACAAGTGTGCCTAGATGCTTAGGTTTTAGTTCATTTAGGATGTAATCAACTTGACAACCAGATCTAACTATTACAACTGCTATTGCTAAAGTAAAGGTACTTATGTTCAGTATTGACACATCTTGCTGAATTGCCCCACAGATATGTGGGGTACTTCTCTTACCCACGAATAATGAGGCAATAGTGGTTTCTCCATAACTTCATTGTATTGGTGTTAAATTTTATATTCTGTGCAAGTGAAACAAGAAAAATACATCTCTTAAGTCGAATATCTTTTCTGATTTTTATTGGATATTTGTATTTGTTCTTTAATTGTCCATTCTTTACCAGCTTTTAAGCTTTTATTGAGTTGGAATTTTTTTAATGTCTTCTGAATACTAATTCTTTGACCTATAAATTGATTTCAAATAGTTTTTTCCAAGTATGTTAAAGTAGCATCTGTATTTTGAAGCAGCTTTACTGCTGTAATTTGCTATTCTCCATATGAAGATGTAAATGTAATGTTTAATATATGTATACCCATGAAAATATCACCAGTCTAGATAATTAACAGATTTATCACTCCAACATTTTCTAGCACCTCTTGTTAATTCCTCTCATGTGCCTTTCATGCCTCTTTCTTAGACTAACTCATGATATACTTTGTGTAATTATAAGTGGTTTGAATATTCTAGCATTTTATATGTGTGCTTTCCCCTCCCCTATTGACCTCATTTTTTCTACTCAACGTACTTTCAGATTAAGCTATGTTGTGGAATTTATCAGTCGCTCCTTGTCCTTCTATTGAGAAACATTTTATTATATAAATATATCATGGTTGTTTGTCTATTAAAAGACATTTTGTTTCCCAGTTTTGGCAACAAGAAATAAAGATATCAAGAACTTTAGTGTTTTAATTTTAGGTATGTATTATCATTTAAAAAGAAAAATTTATATTCCTAGCATATGCCTATAACTTGGTGGATGAAGGTGGAGGTGCCAAGAGTTCAAGGTCATCATAGCAAGTTGAAGGCCCACCTGGACTAGCATGATAGATATGGATCTGTTTACATTCTTCGACATGCTGACATCCAGTTATACCAGCACCATTTGTTGAAGATGCTTTTTTTTTGTAGTGTGTATTTCTGATTTCTTTATTAAAAATCAGGTATCGATAGGTGTGTGGATTAACTTGGAAGTCTTTAATTCAATTTCATTGATCAAAATGTCTGTTTTTATGCCACTACCATGTGGTTTTTATTATTATAGCTCTGTATTACAGCTTGAAATAAGTGATGGTGACACCTCCAGAAATTCTTTTATTGTTCAGGATTGTATTAGTTATCCTGGGTATTTTTCTATATGAAATTGAGGATTGTCCTTTCAAGATTGGTAAAGAATTGTGTTGGAATTTTGATGAGGATTGCATTGAATCTATAGATTGCTTTTGATAGGATTGCAATTTTTGCTATCATGATCCATGAGCATGGAAGATCTTTCCATCTTCTGATATTTTTTTCAATTTCTTTCTTCAAAGACTTCAAGTTTTTCTCATGCAAGTCTTGTTATCCCAAGGTATTTGGTATTGTTTGTGAATGTTGTGAAGGATATTGTTTCCCTCATTTCTTTCTCAGCTTGTCTTCTGTATATAGGAGGGTTACTGATTTTTTTTGAGTTCATTTTGTACCCAGCCACTTCACTGAAGGTGTTTATCAGCTGTAGGAGTTCCTGGTAGAATTTTTTGGTTCACTTATGTATACTTTCGTATCATCTGCAAATAATGGTATTTTGACTTCTTTTCCAATTTGTATTCCCTTGATCTTCTTCAGCTGTCTTATTGCCCTGGCTAGGACTTCAAGTACATATTGAATAGATATAGAGAGAGTAAACATCTTGTCTTGCTTCGAGTTTCTTTGCATTTCATTTGATGTTGGCTGCAGGCTTGCTGTAAATTGCCTGTATTATGTTTAGGGCTTCTCTTATATTCTTCCAAAAGTCTTCTGTGTCCGTTCAAGTAGCATGCATGAAAGATACAGCAGACAGTCTTTAGAGATGGTTGTCATCAAGGACAAATTGCTGGGACCTGGATTGAAACTATTTTTGAAAACCTTGCTTAAGAAAATGAATGCCAAAGCTGGGCAGTGGTGGTACATTTTAATCCCAGCACTCAGGAGGCAGAGACAGGTGGATCTCTGCAAGTTCAGGGCCAGCCTGGTCTACAGAGTGAGTTCTAGGACAGGCTCCAAGCTACAGAGAAACCCTGTCTTGAAAAACCCAGAGAGAGAGAGAGAGAGGGAGGGAGGGAGGGAGGGAGGGAGGGAGGGAGGAAGGAAGGAAAAGAAAGGAATGGGTAGTTGTTTAAGTGAGAAAAGAAATGACAGCAGATTAGTTTTTTTAAGTTGCTAAATACTACAAACAGTACAAAATCTAGAAAAACAATAAGTCTAAAAACTATCTTAATTATATAATGCTCCGCTTTATTACCTTGTGTCGGTGATTTTGTAAGGTACCTTTGTGATTTAGTAGAAGTCAAACTTGATTTTTTAGCTCCACTTGGTTTTAGGATTTATTCAAGTGAATGTGAACCTAAACCTTTACATCTTATTATTGAGTCCAGTTGATATAATGAGGCACAGGAATACTCATGGAAGCTGTTCTTATACTGTGATAACTTAAGTATATTGCAGCAGTCTTGACAGACTATATCCCTACTTTTCACTGAACCCACTAAAAGTATGTATGGCTCAGTTTCCCCTTGACTTCCTGTGATCTCAGCAGTGACATCAGCCTGTTCACCATCTACTGTCATAAAGAGGGATTAGGCTGGAAGTATAACCATTCTTAGTTGATTGTGCATTAATGTAGCAGCTTGTCTTGGTAACATATCCTGTCATCTTTGCATTCAGGGAAACTGAGGCAAGGGAATTGTGAGTTTAAGGTCAACTTGGGCCTTATCACAAGGTCCTTTCTCAAAAGTGACAACAACAGAAAGCCACACACAAAAACAATATAGTAGTTTACTGTTTGGTGGTCTCAGCTTCTTGCTATTTCAAACATAGATCAGAAACTATTGTCATGTCTTTATGTAACTATTGTATTGATCTCATGAGGTAAAGTTATTAAATCAAAGAATACATACAGTTTTGATTTTGCATAGTAGTTGGCTAAATTACCCTACATAGATTGTTTTTATTATACCAGTGAGCATGTTTGTTTCTCCTATATATGTCAGCCTATGAGATTCTGGTTCCAACTGGAGATGGCATCAGATCCTACAGGTTTGGGCCTCAATTCTGTATGACTATCCTCTCCCCATTCCAAAACTTCTGACTAACTAACTAGCTTTAAGTTAGTGTTCCCATGATTCCCTCTTTGGGTTCCATTAATTTGTTAAGAGTGGCTCATTGAACTCAAGGAAACACTTAACTTATACTCATTCATTTACTATAATAGAAATACTAAAGATATTATGAAAAGCCAGATGGAAAAGATGTATAGAGCAAAGACATGGGTATGGGCCCTAGAGATATATGCCTTCAGGTACACATTGAGCTGTCTAGAAGATCTCCAGAACTTTGTCTTAGAGGATTTTTGATAGATACTTCATTGCATAGACATGATTGATTATGTCAGTGGCCATTAGTAATAAACTCAACCTTCATCCCCTTTCAGGTTAGGATCTGGTGCTCAAAGTTCTGCCTAATCATGGTTGGTTCCTATGGTAACTAGCTTCTTTCCTGAGTCAGTCTCAGCTCTCCAAGAGTTGACTCATTAAAACAAAAGAAGCTGCCATCTAATGGACTTGGGATTTGTGTCAGTAAAATGAATACCTAATGAATATTTAACAATAGCCAAAGTTGAACATGGTTAATTTTTGTGTCTCTGATTTAGTATCCTACTAGTCCTTCCTCCAAGAGCACTTAAATCATTTTTTTTCTTATGCTGCTGTGGATTTGTGCCTGTGTAATCATTAAATATTTTATATGTGTATAATTTATTTGATGTAGGGAATTGTGAATCTAGCAATGCTGTTTTCGAGGTGGTGTTTCTAAGATCATTGAGATTATGCATCTTTTCCTCTGATTTAATGTGTCTCTCTAATCATGGGAATTTCTTATATACTTAGGACCTTATTTGCTCCTCTGTTGTTTTATGTCCTTTGGCAAAGTTTCATAAATTTCTGAAAGGTTTTTTAAAGTGTGATTGCGTATATACCTATGAGATTATTTTTTAGTTATTATGAATTATATTTTAAATTTACATTTATATTATGTTTTTGTTGTTTGAGCATATAAATGACAACAAAAATATGTTAATTGTTTACTCTGTTTGCCAAATTTTTATATTTAGTCCATTTTCAGAGTTTTTTTCTGGCTTTTTCTTTTAAAAATTGTGTAAGTAACAATACCACCATTAAAAAAAAAATCAAACATAGCAGCAATAAATATACTTTCCCCACTCCTGTTCTTTTGCTCAGAGGGTAACTGTTATTATTAGTTTAGTATGTATACTTATAGATTTTTTTTTGCAGAAGCATTTAGATCCATGAATACCTAGAAATATACATTTTCATTAGTGAATAGAATCATTTTCTCTGTATAGACCTTGTAGTTTTTCTCTTTAGAATTTTCCATTTTTGTATATATAGAACTAGAATCAGTTTAAATTGGTACATAGGAAGCTTTCATATATGCATGTCAGTCACCTAGAGAGCTGGTTAAAGTACTAACACTTATTTAGAGAATTTGAGGTGGAGACAGAGGTTCCATTTTCTTAGTAAGCTCTCTGAGGGTGCCAGTGCTTCCATCCTATGCTACACTTTGACTAGGAAGGCTGTGATATATGCATCAACTTATCTCATGGTTTGTATAATCACCATCATAATAATCACTAAAGAATTTTCCTTCATTACAATAATGCACATTAGAATTTATCTGAGACTTTCTTGGATGTTCCTTTAATAGATAGTCTTTGAAAATGGTGTGTTGGAGAAGGCCACCCTCCAACCCCATCTACTCATATATATCTTTCGGTTTTTCATATTTTCTTGGATTAGCTGTTACCTCCAATAGGATTTTAAATAATCTCATATAGAATTGGTATAGCCTTTTATGTTATTTAAAAAATTTTATATATGAAACTCCTTGACTTAGTTCTTCCATTTAGAAATCTGTTCTCCTGAAACTGTTATACAAGAATGCTCATAATAGTTATCTGTAGTAGAAATTCAAAGATAATCTTAAATGTTCATGAATAGGAGGGTGGGTAAATAAATTGTGATGTAGTCATATTGTGCTCTTGTTCAGAGGTGACTGTATATGTATTTTATATAAGATTAAATATATAATCTTATTTTTTATGTAAGATTATTAAGAGAGGACACAAATTGCAGAAAGGCATGATCCCAGCTATACTTTTTTTTTTAAAAAAAGTATGATGTCTGTTAAGTACTTAGACGACTTATGAGAAACTAGCATATAAATATTGCATCCTTGAGAAATTTATGCATTGTTTTGAAAAAAAGAATCTTCCATGACAATCTAATTCGCTGATAGTGCTGGTTAGTGAATTTCGGCTAGTATTTGCTGATTACCTGCTTAATTTAGACTACTGTATTTTCAATGGTAGATGAGGTAGGGAGGGGTTAAAGAAATTGAGAAAATGGGCCAATGGAGACAGTACTTCTTTAAGGAAATGCTTTTAATTAAAATCTGCAGGATATCTACTTGTTAACTAAATCAGGAGGGATGGGCTAGGGAAAAGGAGCGAGAGTAAAATTTAAGTATGGACATGAGAAAAGGGCAGGATATTAAAGTCTGGTGGCAGTTTTATGGTACGGTCTCTGCAGAATTGATGTCCTGGTTTTTCTTGGAATACAGAAGAACCTATTTATCTACCTTTGGTAGAATGGGAAGCTTTCTCTGGAAATGGAGAGAGAGACTCTGTGTGTGTGTGTGTGTGTGTGTGCGCGTGTGTGCGTGTGTGTGTGTGTGTGTGTGTGTGTGTGTGATTTCTAATATATCTTTGTTAATACAGCCAGTTATAACAGATTTACTATTACATTAAACAATCTCTAAAAAAAAAGATTTCAGTTTTAAATGCTTGCTTGAGAGAGGTTTTGTCCATTGTCAGTTGTTTTTTAAGGATGTGGGTGTCAATTTGTGAATTGTAGAAAAAAACTTAAGACCATCAAATGTATAATTTCTAGTTAAAGTGCCCTTTGAGAATTTTAGCACCAAAGAATTAAAAATCAAACTGTCGAACACCCGCATTTGAGAGCTAATATAAATGAAAGCCATTATCTTCCAAATTGTAGCATAATAAATTGACCTTGTAACTTTGTTGTTGGCCAGCACAATATTGTTGTCTGTTTGAATTGAGTGGCAATTTTCAATATTATTCCACAGTGCTGGAATTAAGTTATGTTTTTAGCAAAAGAATTTTGGAAGTATAATGTTTGTTTTGATATTAACATTCTACTTGTGTATTTAGCAATTAAAATGACTCTTGTAATGATGGTGGTATTAGAAGGGAAGGGAGCTGTCACAGAATTTGAAGCTTAATTATCTCTTTGATAACAAAATACATAATTTTCCATTGCAATACTTATTTTCTTATGGTAATTGACTCATTTCTTCTCTGGTTATCTGCTTAACTTCCTAACCACAAACATCTGCTCCTATATTTAATTGGTGAATACTATATAGAGAGTAAAAATAATCCAGAGGAGTGTTTCCTTTGTAATTCATGAGAGGGAAAAGTAAATAGTGAGCACTATGATTATTTTCTAATAGTCTTTGAAAGTCTATTTACTGAAAATGCATACTAAAATTATTTAATTTTATAAAAACTCATTTTTCTCTGTTTTACAGAATTAATTATTCTACTTTAGAAAAGGGTTCCCCAGTATTAACATTGGACTCAAGGAATATGTCAGTTCCTTGGAAATGGTACCGTCTTAGTTAAGAGTACATGCTTTGAAAGTAGAAAAAAAATAGTATGTTATTTATAATTTGAAGGAGAGAGATGAGGCAAGTTGCTTTTACATTTAAAAAATTGGAAGGATAAACTATAACATTTTAAAAGATTTTTACTTATGGAGTGGACTATGAGGCCAGGACGGAAGCTGAATTTAATTGGACATACATTGTGTCGATTTAAATTTTTGCCAAGTGACTTCTGAGGGTGGAAAATAAAACTAAACAAATGGTTCAAAATATGCATATAGTTGACAGAGTAAAGCCACACAGAAAGGTACATCTTAAGCTGAAAGTTATTCAAATAAGTGTGAAATAGTAATTGGACTGTAAATTCTTCTTTTTTTTTGTTTAACATTTTTAACCTTTATTGTTTTGTTTTTAAATTTAGCTTCTTTGTTGAGTCTTTGGGAGTTCATCATGCATCCCACATCTGCTCACCTTTCAGTTCCCCCATATCCTCCCCTAGCCCCTGCCACAGCCCCCCAAAAGAAACCAGAGTAAGCAAGCAAACAAAAGTAAAAAACAAAACAAAACAAAATAAAAATAAAAACCACCAAAACCCAAACAAAATGTAAACGCCAGTAACAACAAAAATCTCTTTACTTCCCCTTATTTCCTGCCTCTCAAACATATCTTCATTCCTCCTGGTGGCATTGGGGGCTTCGGTGTGTCATATAGTATACCCCTTTGTTCCATCAGGTTTACTAGCAAATGTTCATTGCAGTGAATCGCTGGTCTGGTTCAAGGCCTCTGGTTTCTGGTGCACCATCATCCCTGGATCCTCACCAGAATTCCTCTGGGAAATCCTGTTTTCTTCCACTCTGTGCCTTGGAGATCCTGAGGCTATCATTCCACAGGACCAGTCCATTCACCAACTCCTGCAGGTCCTAGATGGGGTAGATGCTAGGGTAGGCCAACCCAAGCCCTGGGCTGTGGGCCTGGTTGGTAACCGAGCTGTTCAGTCTGGGCCCCTGGGTATACCTGCTTCAGGTGAGGGGACAGAGTCAGCTCTCCTAGAGCCATGCCTTCAGGGTTGGTTTAGCCTTGCCTGTGGTTGTGGGGTGGAAGCCACCTCCAGCCTGCAGGTTAGCTCTCTTGCTACAGTGTCCAATGAGAGACAAGGCCAGCTTTCCCAGGGCCATCGAAGGGCAGGGCCTACTCAGCATAACCCCCTGATTTCATCTCGCGGATTCCTAAGGCCTTCTGAGGTGACCCAGGCCATAGATATTAGTACAGACCCCAGCTTCAGCTGTACCATGGACCCAAACATGGCCCTTCACAGCAGCTTGGGCCCGGACGACATTCTGGTTCTGGGTGGAAGGAATGGCCACACAGGTGGGAATGGTTCTGTCGGTCGCATGGCTGCTAGACACCATCAGGTTGCAGCCCCAACCCTGGGCCTCTATGTGGGCTTTGGTAGCAGTACAGACCCCAGCCATAGTAGGATTATGATCCTTGGCAACAGATGGGTCTGGATGTCACCACTCCCAGTGACAGTGTGTCCCTCAGCACCAAAATGTTTGAAATGTTTAGGAATACCGAACAAAATATGAATAAAATTCACTTTGATAGAGCATTCAAATACTATATAAATACTATGAATTCTGTGTTCTAAAAATTTGTTGATATGTGAATAGCTACCTAATTTTATTTTAATTTCTTTTATATTTTGAAGCTCCACCTGAATTCTTGAAACAACCTGCTAACATATATGCTCATGAATCCATGGATATTGTATTTGAATGTGAAGTCACTGGGAAGCCAACTCCAACTGTGAAGTGGGTCAAGAATGGGGATGTGGTTATCCCAAGTGATTATTTTAAAATTGTAGTAAGTATTTTTTCAAAGAAGTACTTTTATTTCTGAAACTTTTTAAGTGTCTTAAATATATTTAAAGGATGTATTTATATATACCAATTAAAATTACTGCAAATAACAAAATAGAAAATAACTATCAGCATTTCTTGAGAAATACAGTGTGTGTGTACATGTGTGTTCCTCATTGCCTCCCCATCCTTCCTCCCTTTCTTCCCCCCACCCCACCCCAGATCTCACTGTAGCTCTAGCTGCCCTGGAACTTACAATGTACACCAGATTGGTCTGGAACTCACAAAGATCCACCCGGGAATAAAGGCATATGCCACTCCATCCCAGTTTCTCTGGAAGTATAGATAGATAATGATTTTGAAAAACATCAATTATTTATTTAACAAACTATACAAAGCCTAACCAAAAAGTTATAAATCAGTGCACATACCCTTAAGTAAGAATGAACCCATGCCAACAGTTCTAACAACAAAAACCCACTTAGAAAGCGAGTGCATCATCATGTAGTGCCTTTTAATTTAATTTGCATGTATTTTTGAAGTAGGTACAAGCAAAGCATGGTGATAACTCGTGTGTTATTCCAGTCCTCAAGAAGTAAAGGCAGGAGGCCAGACTAGGTCACTCCTTGAGGCTGTCTCAAAACTGTGGCAAAATTGTAAGTGCAGAAAGTTAAATGTGGAACTGGATTGATATCTCCGTCTGTAAAAATGTTTCCATGTGAGCATGAAGGCCTGAGGACAGTCACCAGGAGAAACCCACATAAGGCATTTTGTGTTGGAATGCCAGCACTGTGGAGGGGGAGACAACTGAATTCTAGAGGCTCATTGGCCAGCTAACCTAATCAGTCAGTCTCTCAGATCCCAGTGTGAGAAAAAAAGATGTTAGATGTATCTAATAATTCTTTTTCAATTGTGCTTTTTATTTCATATGTATTAGGTATATAGTAGATATTTTTTATCTAGTAATAGTACCATTATCTAATATTCTACTAATAGAATTATTTAGGTTTTAGTAATAAATATTATTGGTATACCTAAAGATCTTTACATAATACTTAGTAAAAAGCTTAGAAATAATTATAGTGTTTTAAAGACAATGTCATTTTACAGATTTATCATATAAGTAATTCATTTTTTGTGGGGATGTATTTTCTGTTTCTGAAATGCATAATTTCATGTTAACAAAAAGTTTCTGAGTATTTAACATTAAAAAACCAATTTGTTGTAGCATTTTTCTTTTATCAATATTTACATGTTGTTAAATTTTAAAGCAATGTTTATGCTAAGAACATTATTTCTTCTGTCTGCTTGAGAACACACACAATCTTGAGTTTTAAACTCAGTGAGGTCATAAAATTTTATGTATGTTTTTCTTCCTTAGAAGGAACATAATCTTCAAGTTTTGGGTCTGGTGAAATCAGATGAAGGGTTCTATCAATGCATTGCTGAGAATGATGTTGGAAATGCACAAGCTGGAGCCCAGCTGATAATCCTTGAGCATGGTAAGAGGGGAGTAGCAGCGAGCTGAAGGAGCTGGTATTGAGGCACTGTTACTCCAGGGTGCCTTGTGATTGCTAGCTTGTCTGGTAAAGCCCAGATGTGACACAACTACAAGAAAAAGAGCAGCAGTCTTAAGTCATTTCTATCACTTCAATTACTTCGAGGGCTTCAGCAGGTAAGAGCACTATCTGCTCTTTCAGAAGACCCAGGTTTGATTCCCAGCAACCACATGGTGCCTCATAATCATTTGTAACTCCAGCTCTGGAAGAGATCTGATTCCCTCTTCTGGTCTCCTTGGGTAGCACATGTGCTGCACATATCTATATTCAGATGAAACACTCATACACATACACACACACACACACACACACACTTAAAAAAAAGAGGGACTGGAGAGATGACTCAGCAGTTAAGAGCACTGACTGCTCTCCAGAGGTCCTGAGTTCAATTCCCAACAATCACACTGTGGCTCACAACCATTGATATATGGTGCCCTCTTCTGGTGTGCAGGCATATATGTCGGCAAACACTGTATATTTAATAAATAAATCTTTTAAAAATAAATAAACAGCCAGGTGGTGTTGTACACCTTTAATACCAACACTTGGGAGGCAGCGGCAGGCAGATCTCTTAAGTTTGAGGCCAGCCTGGTCTTCAGAGTGAGTTCCAGGATAGCCAGGGCTACACAGAAAAACCCTGTCTTAAAAGAAAAAGAGAAAGAGAGAGAGAGAGAGAGAGAGAGAGAGAGAGAGAGAGAGAGAGAGAGAGAAAATTTAAAACAAAATTAGAGATATATTTAGCCAATGATAATGACACTGGATTTTGATTCTACTGCATGTACTGGCTTTTTGGGAGCCTAGTCTGTTTGGATACACACCTTCCTAGACCTGGATGGAGGGAGAGCCTTGGACTTCCCACAGTGCAGTGCACCCTGACTTCTCTTAGGACTGGAGAGCGGGGGGGGGGGGGGAAGGGAAATGGGAGGATGGGAGGAGGTGGAAATTTTTAATAAATAAATAAATAAATAAATAGAAATTCAGAAGGTTCAATAAATAAATAAAATCATAAAAAAAGAAGTTGATATTAAGAGAAAAACTAAAGCATACACAAGTTTATCAGAACCCACTTGTGTTGCTCTCACAACTGTATTTCTGCCTTATAAGGAAAACTTCTTAATATTTTAACTAAATTTTTGTTGTTTTTCCAAAATAAAACTAGTGTGCCTTTTTTGATATTCATTAAAGAAATACCTGTTTATTATATAAAATAAATCCAGTCAACATTCAAAAAAATAGGAAAGGATATAAGAGTCAGGGGAAACCACTGTAATTTGAGCAGGAAAAGCTTAATGTAATGAGTTATTAATTCTAGAGAGTAACCAGGATTTAGGTAGTAAGAAAAGACCTCTTGTAAACAGCAGCAGTAGCCCCTGGGTACCTTCACCTAAGGCTGAAATTTGGGCATCATTGGAAAGAATATGGCTCTGGCTTCCTAGATAACAGATAAGTGGATATAGTGCTCTGCTGTTGAAAATTCTAATTTACTTTCTAGGGTCTGGAGAGAGTAGATCATAAGTTGATATCTCACCAGAGGCATTTTCTGCAAAAACACTCAAGAGGTTGTATGTTGGGGAAAGATGTTGGCTATCAGAACCTGCACATGAGAGCTAACAATGAAATCCTCTCCTATAATTGGTGTCTCCAGTGCCTGTGCTGATATGTGTAACATGTATGTCAGCTGAGAAAAGGAAAAATTATATTAAAGTCGTCTGGCTTCATTTTGTCAAGCAGGAAGAAAAACTTGAATTGGGAGTTGGAAGGCAGTAATTCTAAATCTTGCCATCTAGGAGTGTTGCATGGGAGCGCATAGAGATATGTATGTCATATCGTAACCTGTCTTTATGGCAATATCATTCCATTGGACATTTTTTCCATGTTAACAAAATAACAACGTTGTTCATTGTTGGATAGAATATATACATGATTTTATATAATTTATTCTGTTTGGTTGTATTTAACTTAACCTCTTTTTTGTTGTTGCTTTTTGTTTTGCTTTTATGAACAATATTACACTGAATCTTTTTATGTGATTATATTCTCATACTAAATTGATGTTGTATAGCAGTTCTGTCTTAAATTGGTGAGGTGGTCATTGGGCATATTTTATTTTAGCAGCTAAAGCTGTTTTCTTTTTTTTTCTTCCATTTTGAGCAATTTTTTTGTGAATGCATGGCAAAGGTAGCACTTTAGGCATCTGATCTTTTGCCTGAGTCAAATAAAGTCACTTAACTACATGAACTGTTGAAACACAGGTTCCTCTGACAACTGTCAGTTAACCAGGGAAGCTAACTGAAAAAGCTGGCACCTTTGCTGACCTTTCACTAAAATAGCATATGGGATTTATAGATGCTATTTTAAAATATACTTGAAAATATGTTATGAAAGGTATAAAATATTTGAACCGTTTTTCACCCTCTTTCTGTGGTTATACCTTTTTCTCATTCATTGGAAATTACTTTAGCAGCTTTTCAAGTTTGTAAAATAAAAAAAAAACTCACCAGCTGAATGAGTGAAGTGTTGGATTTGGGTTTTTGTTTTGTTTTGTTTTGAAGTACGAAGGAAATGACTGTCTTAGTAAACTTTACAGATATCTGGTGTAGTCACATCTACCTAAGCATTGGGGCTTCAGCATATTTATGGCTGTGATTGCTACTATAAATCTTACCAGTATAAAAGGGTGACTGTGTTAGGAGAATTTTAATTCAGCTTTCCTCTGAATGAGCTTGGTGGTATAATAATTTTATTAATAGTATGTTTTCTTCTTTGTCTTTGAGAACATTTAAGGGCTTTGGGAATTATTTTGTTGTTATAATCATATTGACAATGCACTGGCAAGTCATAGGCCTTTTAGAAGGTTTTAAGTCCCATGTTTATTAAGTTTTTTTCCTATTTTTGTCATTTTATTTTTTTTCTTAAAAATTAATTTACATGTATGTATGTGTTCAAGCTTTTCTGTATGTGTACCATGGTCCCTTGCAGGCCAAGTTTCAAATCCCCTAGAACTGGAGTTATAGTTGGTTGTGAGCTGCTTGATGTGGTTTTAGGAACAAAACCTGGTCCTCTGCAAGAGTAGTAAGTCCTCTTAACACTGAGTTATGTATCTCCAACCCCTGCTTATTTGCTTTTGAGGTGGAGAGAGTGTAGCACAATTAATAAAAACCCAGAGGCAGAAATTGGGGCTCAGCCTGAAAGTCAGAAAAGCAAAACAGTCAGCCACTGACTCTTACCTCTACCTCAGTCCAAAATGGCGATCCGGTCTCCAGGAATCTCAGAATGATACTGTGTATGAGACCTGTCTCCTCCTGTCTTATATTCCTCTTTAGTGCTGGGATTAAAGGTGTGCATCACTACTGCCCAATTTCTATGGCAAACTAGTGTGGCTACTGAGATTAAAGGTGTGTGTCACCACTGTCTGATCTGTAAGGCTGATCAGTGTGGATGTTTTACTCTCTGAACTTTAGGCAAGCATTATTTATTAAAATACAAATGAACCCATTATGATGTTTTTTATTCTATTTTTTCTTTAAGAACTTCAGCTTAATATCCTTAAATTATTTTTTATATGACTCTTTTATTTTTTTAAAAAAATTTATTTATTTATTAATTATGTATACAGCATTCCTTCCATGTATGACTGCAGGCCAGAAGAGGGCACCAGACCTCATTACAGATTGTTATGAGCCACCATATGGTTGCTGGGAGTTGAACTCAGGACCTTTGGAAGAGCAAGCAATGCTCTTAACCTCTGAGCCATCTCTCGTCTTTTATCTTATCTGTCTTAAGCCCATGGACATTAATCAAACTTATTCATTTAAAGGCCTTTTTTTTTTTTTTTGTCTGAATCTGTCTTTACTGTGAATCTGTAATCCTTTTCTGACCAGTAGCACTTTTTAAAATGCTAAGTGGGCATGACTAGGACTAACACTGCAGCTTTGCCTGTTGGCTCTGCCCTATCCATCATGGCGGAGGTATGTTCACTGCCTCTGCAAGCCTTGCTCACCACCCCAGTTCCAGGGACGCGGCAGGTCTATGTTGCCCTTATCAACTAGTAGCATGCTGCTCACAAACACCATTTAAATGCTCAGTAGCAAGGCCTCCCAAAAGAACTACAGCCCTTTGTGTAGACCAGGAAGCTGTCTCTTAAAGAAACCATGCCTCTGCTTGCTGCCAGCAAACAGAGCCTATCTGAAAAAAAAAAAAAAGAAAAGAAAAGAAAAATGAAGACGCTGCAATTGACTCCTGTTTGTGGGTCTAGAAACATTTTTTTTATGCTTTCTTAGGCTTTATGTGGATGTATGTTGCTGAACATTGAAAGCCGTTTTATGTAAATGGAGATTGCACTTTTGTTTTCGGGCCACTCAGACCTGAATAATCACACAAAATCTTTATTAATTACAACACTGTTTGGCCAATGGCTCAGATGTATTTCTAGCTAGCTCTTACATTTAAATTAATCCATTTCTATTAATCTGTGTATTGCCACAAGGCTGTGACTGACCAGTAAGTTTCTGGCATCTTTCTCCTTTCACAGTTACATGGTGTCTGCCTGACTCCACCTTCTTTCTCCCTGCATTCAGTTGAGTTTTCTCTCCTAGCTCTATTCTGCCTTGCCATAGGCCAAAGCAGCTTCTTTATTAACCAATGGTAATAAAACATTCACAGCATACAGAGGGGAATCCCACATCAGTGGAGGATGTATGTATGTATCTTACTGTGTTGCCCAGGTCTCAAATTTCTTAGTTTAAGTGATGTTCTTACTTTAATCTCTCAAAATTAGAACTATAGGAGACATTTGCCACCATCCCTGGCTTTTGATGTTTTATATAAAGATTATTTTTTATAATGTTAAGTTTTGTGTATGTGTCTTTATGTGAATATATGCATATGAGTTCAGGTCTCACCGAATTCAGAGGCATTGGAGCAGTTTGAAGCTTGTGGTATACAGTAGGTGACTGTAACAACTAAATCTATACCAATTCCTGACTATGTTGGCTAAACTTCACTCTAATGGTTTGACCAGAGATCAGGCATACCAGTGCCAAGGTGTAAATGACACTTAACTTTTAACATAGGTCTGCATTCTTTCTTCTTCACTCAGTTAAAAATTTATAGACCTCCCCCAAAAAAAGCAAAGGAAAAAGGCCTATTCAGTGTTGAAAGATACAACAGTAAACAGAACCAGATTCAAGAACTTTTTACTTCTTTATATAAATTCAGTGCAAAGATACTAGACAGTATACCACCCACTTGCCATTCCTTACAGACTTCTCTTTTAAAAACTACTCAGATACGGTTTTACAGCCTACAAAATTAACCAGACAAAGAACTGAAAACCAAATGATACCATACTTTACATGGTCCAACAGTCATATTCCTTGGTATTTGCCTAAGTTGAAAAATTACATCGATATAAAATGAGCACTCAGTGTTTATAGCACCTTTATCCCCAAGCACCACAACTTGGAACAACAAAGATAGTCTTCAGTATGCGCATGGGTAAACTATGGAGTATTATTGCCTGGACCTGTTTTAGTTAGATAGGCTAGCATAAGTAAATGTGGTTCTTAAGAACAAAGAAGATAAGAACAGAGCAAAGGAAATAGTTAAATAGGCAGTAGCTGTGATTTTGGTGGGGGGATTGTGAGCCTTAGCCTTTAATGACTAAGCTATCTCTCTAGTCTAAGATGGTGATTTTTAAAATCATAGGATGAGAGGATGTAGCTCAGTGGTAGAGGACTTGCCTAGCGTGAGTGGGGCTCTGGGTTGGGTAACCAGTACTAGACGGCAAGGGAGAGAATAAAATCACAGATCCCCAAAAGAGGCTCAGTTACCCCATTGTAAGCTTAACTCCAAAGTGATAATGATAATAATGGTGATGACAGTGAAAGAAAAAGAACATGTATGCCACCCATGGATTACATAGGGAGACTATATCTTGAGAGAGGGAGGAAGAGAGAAGGGAGGGGGAGGTCATTTCAGGTATGCTAAAGGAGCAAAACCTGAGGGAAAATATTGTTCACTTTTCATTGTCCTTTCTTCCTGTTTGTTTGAATTTAAAAATAGCCTCCAAATTTTCTTGAATGTAAAAAACAGAAATAAACTTTTTAGATGTATATCCTGTCAACAGGTCTGATAATTGGCAGATTTTTTGTTGTTGTTGCTGTGGGGAGAAAGGGTTGGTGAAAAGGAAGTAGCATGAGCTTGTTTGTAGTAAAGGGAATTCACACTTTACCAAGACATTACATGACTTCTAGGGTATCATGGCCATGGTAGATAAGGATACTTACAGAGTATTATGAGTGGTTGTTGGTTTTTTTTATTATTATTATCTTATTTGCCTGAAACATTTGTCAAAAATTCCATGTAGTTCTGAGGCTATTGGATGATAGAAGTTCTGGGAAAAATGACTAATCACTTGGCATGATTAAAAGTTGGCTAAGTAGCCAGAAATTATTAGTCATTGGTGGAATATTTTAAATCTAAAACATTACTTGTAAAGGTTAGTGTTGATCAAAGAGTTAATTCTAATTTATTATTTTGTTAATTACTAGTAATTAAAACTTTAGGAAAAGTTTTACTCCAGATAACTGGTATAATTGGACTCTTAATTGTGATTACTGTATCTAAGGACTTTCTTGGTTATATTTTTGAGACTCTCAGTTTATAACCTAGATAGTCCTGGAAGTCACTATGTAGCCAAGGCTGGCCTCAGATTCACAGCAATCCTTTTGTCTTATTTGAGTGCTAGCTAGGATTAATCCCATACTACCACATCCACCTTCTGTCTAGGAACTGTCTAAGATTGCAGGTTTATCCAATGCCAATGTTTTCTCTACTCCTGACTTGCTAATTGGATCTGGCACTGAAATTCTTTGCTTTTTGTATTCTGTAAAATGAAGGAATTAAATTAGGTGATTTGTTAATTTTTTTATCACTTCAAATATTCCACTTCATGTAATTATTTTAGCAGTGTAAGTTTAATGTTAGATATGATTTTATTTTTTATTTAATTTTAAGTATGAGTGTTTTTGCTTGCTTTTAACCACAAAGTCCTGTACAGCCCCTCAGATGGAAATAAAGTTAAAAGACTGATTTTACGAAGCAAACTTTGAAGCTATTCTTTAAGTAGAACTTAAAAAAAGAAAAAAAAACTACTTAATATGTTTATATTATTTAAATTTGTGAAATAAGAAAATAATCTTTTATGACCATATTGAAAGTCATCTGAAATGTCTTGTTAAAACTAATTTGAACTATTTTAAAAACGATCTAACGTATATTGATTGTCAAAAATAAGAATGTATAAAATTGATTGATTAAAAAAAGTAATGTACAGTTAACTCTTCCCTGGTCTCACTTTCTAGAACTAGCCCATGCTAACAAACTTCACTTAAGTAGTTATCCATAAATATGTAGTAAAATCCCATATACCTTACAGAAACCTGGTTTGTGCTAAGTGGTAAGGTTAAAATAGCCAACAAGAAGACATTGTCTTCTGCCCTCATAGAACATTTGTCTGTTAGATAAGAGAAACATCAAGCAACTAAAATATAAATAAAATAATTAGAGCTTTTGTGGATGCTTAAAGAAAATTCCAAGAATGCTTGGTGTTTTGGATTGAATGTAAAATCAATCCCCCACAGGCCCATGTGTCTTAACCTAGTCTCACTATTTTGGGAAGTTGTAGAACTTGTGGGCGTGAGGCAAGGCTAGTAGGTACAGGGATGTAGCAGCCTTGCTGGAGAGTTGTAGCCAGCCTAAGATGTGAAGGAACCATCCTAAGAACTCACACATGTAGGCCCAGACTAGTCCCAGCTGCTCTGCCTTTTCTGCCATGAAACAATGAGCTGAAACAAATCCTCATTTCTCTGAGTTATTTCCATTGTGTATTATTAGTTTGCCCCAGTGACAAGAAAAATAACCAATACACCGATAAAGAAGTATTGGTGTTCGGGATCTGGAAATTGCTCATTTAGTAAAGTACTTGCAATTCAAGCATGAGGACCTAAATTCAAATCCCTAGCGCCCACATGAAAAGCTGAATGGATGTGGCAGCGTATGCCTGTATTCTCAGTGCTGGAGTTTACTAACTAGCCAATCCAACTCTGAATCAGCAAACACCACATTTATTGAGAAACCCTATCTCAAAAAATAGCTGGAAAGTGATAGAAGACACTCAACTTTGAAATCTGGCCTAAATATATGGATACTTATACATACAACCACTGCCACTACTCATATACAAAGAATTGTTAGGGAGGTGGGCATGGAGGCTCATAATTTTAATCCTGGTACTTGGGAGCTTGTGGCACAAAGATTGCCATAAATTAAAGGCTAGCCAGAACCACACAGGGAGCTCTAGGACAGCCTGAGCTACTGTATGAGGCCTTGTCTCAAAAAAGGGGGAGTGGGAGTTTTTGAAAAATGGCTCAGCAATTAAGAGCACTGGCTGTTCTCCCAGGGGATCCAGGTTCTCTCAGTACCCACAAGGCAGCTCACAGCATGTAATCTAGCCCCAGGGGATCAGATGCCTTCTTTGGACTCTGCATACATGTATTGCACAGGTACACCTGTAGCAGAACACATATACACATAAAATAAAAACAGAGGGGAATTTGTGGAGGATAGAGTGGGAATTATTTTAAATAAGTATATTTAAAAGAGGGCCTTGTTGAAGTGGTAATATTCAAGTTGAGACCTGAAGGATTCAAAAGAGCTCATACATTCTTTTATGTATATACATACATTTACATTCACATATAAACTTGTTATCTACAATAGTGTTTTTCTGTGATTTTTACATTTCCCAGTATTTAATGGACATATTAGTGCTGATTTTTTTTTTGCTATGAAGCTCATCCTATTAGACAGTCATATTTTTGAGTTCTTGTTAATAGCATACTTAAAAAAAAGTACAGCTGAAGAATAATTTCCTGTTTACCTGGGTGTGATGATACCATCTTTTATAACTCCAGCATTTAGGAGACAAAGATAAGAGTATTGTGAGTTCAAGGCCAACCTGTAATACATAGGCGCTCGTCTAAGAAAAAAGAAGAATTTAGCATATTTTTTAAATAATCTGCTAATAATCATTTATTTTGAAGCTATAGTTACAAGGTGTTTAAAGGTTTATATTTTAAATTAGCTTAAATCTGAAAATAACCAAGTTAATTAAACCAATAAAAGACAGTGCTTTAAAACATACTAAAAAGAATTAGGGGTTCTATTATAGAAAATGCCTGTCTTAGTTAGGGTTACTATTGCTGTGATGCAACTCCGTGACTAAAACAACTTGGGGGAGGAAAGAGTGTATTTCACTTACAGTTCCATGTAACAGATCACCACCAAAAGCAGTGAGGGCAGGAACCTGGGGGCTGGAGCTGATGCAGATGCATTAAGGAGTGGTGCCTTTCTGGCTTGCTTCCCATAATTTGCTCAGCCTGTTTTCTTACAGAACCCAGAACTACCAGCCTACATATGGCCCCATTACAAATAGACCAGGCCCTCCCACATCCATCACTAAGAAAATGCCATATAGGCTTGTCTATAGTCCAATCTTCTGGAGGCATTTTCTCAGTTGAGGCTTCCTCCTCTTTGATGATGCTAGCTTGTTGACATGAAACTAGCTAGAACAATATCCAAGTTATATGATAAATAAAACAAACTGAGCTGGGTATGATGGTTCATACTTATAATCTAAGCATTCAGAAATTGGCAAAATTTGTATTGTAAATTTAGAGGCAGCCAAGTTAATACTATTAGAAATTATACATAAAATATTGTAATCTCCTTGTGATAGTTTCTACTTCGAAGTAATTTTATGATAAGAGTTCTTACTTTTTGAAGCAGTGCTATGAAAGAAAAAAATGTAGGTTGCATATCTGACAACTGTCTGTAATTGTTAGACATTGTATGTTCGACAGTTCCTGAATAACAAATCATATCATACAAATGATAGGGTAAAGTATAATTTATTAAAATGTTAAAAACAGATTTGATCCAGGCTAAGTCAGGATGATTGATGCAAGTCCCAGCCCATCTTGGGTTACATAGTGAGTTGAAGAGCAGCCTTGGATAAATCGCAAAACCAACCCCCTTTCAAAAACAAAGTAGATTTGTTAAACCAAGGATTTCACTGAGCACATGTACTATATAAATAGATACTCTTAGCTATCCGGCATATCCCACTATGCAGACTAGTAGGGGAGGTGATGTTAAAAAAAAAAAAATCAGTCTAGCTAGAATAGATCTTAGTTTAAGTATTCAGTTTTGCATACTTAGAGATTCAGCTAAGTGACTTGTCTTAAAATAAGTAGTTAACATGAAAGTCAGAACTGATACCTGATTCAACTTTAGAATTATGTTACAGTAGCAAGTTTTAATGTTTCTAAGATAAAAGTTTGTGGTTTTCCATTTCATTTCAAAAATCAGATTTTTAGGTCAGTATTGTGGTTATTCTTACTGACAAGGTTGATCAGCTGTATCGTTTTAGAACAATGGCTAAATGTCTAGTAGGTTTGAAATCACTGTAGTTTTCTTCTGTCATAATTACCTAAAAAACTTTCTGTAACTCTCAGAAGTGTCAGAGTATATATAATATTATTCCTTGGTCACCCCAATAACTGAAAATTGATTAAACCTGAAAGGTTCTCAAAATGCCAGGGTAGAGGTTTTATTCTTTGAGTCTAAATAATGTAAGTTATGCTGAATGCCAAAGTATTACTGTTTCTAAACAGGAAGAAATCATTTCTGTCAAATTTTCAAGATAAAAAAGACTTTGAACACTAATATTTGAATTGAGCCCAGAAGAATAAGTGATAGGATTCTAGATTCATCAAGTTACATGAAGATGAAAAAAATGAGGCAATTCAGTTATATCAAAGTGTAGAAAGATTTAACATGCATTGGGAGAATAACAGGCAGCTCAGCTTATAAGAATTCAGAGAAATTTGTTATAGAAGTCAACATCTCAAGAAAACATATATAAACCAGATTATCTAGTAGTTAGTCATAGATAGCATTGGGGTTTGCCTAGCAATTGGAGGACCTTAGCAAATTTTAGGTACATACAGAGGTTACACAAAAAGACAATTAATGTATAAGAGGTGTATTTTCTGGTTTCAAGGAGGAAAACGAGGTAATTCTGTTAACAGTTCTGTACCAATTACATGTGGTATTGAAAGCTCTCAACTAAGTAATAACAAGAACATTTCTTTGTGTTCCTTAAAGACTTTTACATGGTAATCATTCATTAAACGTTGGATAGATGTCCCCACCAAAGAAGATAGGAACAGATCTATGATTTATTGAGTTGGTGTAAGGGAGAAGGGTTATATAAATCTAAGATTATAATCCTTAGTCTTTTGTGGATAGGAAAGTTGGTTGTCATTATGCTTGAGCTATAATATAATACATGCCAGGTTTAGGTAACTTTGGTAAAGCTAGCATAAAATTAAAGTATAGTTTGTTTAATGTTTAACATGAATTTCACCTTTGCTAATCATCAGTCATAGATTTTAATACTAGAACTTATGAGACTCAGGTAGCAACTTATAACCTTGGTGATAATTTTTGGTGTTTGGTAGTTAAATTGATGAAGCCCTGAAAATGGGCTTTCCAGACTCAAAGATACAGTTGGAAATTTTCAGAGAGCAAACTTAAATTTGAATTTGATACTATTAGTAGTAGAATGTTATGTAGCACAGAAATACCAGGAGGATACTATGTGTAACTTTAATTTTATTGGAAGCTGTATTTAAAAGGTGCTAAATTATACAGCAATGTCATAATTGGCAGAATATCATTTGAGTCTGAAAGGCATTACTGACAATCTGGATGCTTGCGGGTTTGATCTCACACAAGTCAATTCTGGATCATTGTGGTTTTTTATTTTAGATTTAAGAATGTTGGCACTGAGACTATCTCCCTTCCAATTGATACATGCTTATGAAATCACTAGAAATAAGTAGTTTGAAATGCATTTGAGAAAAAATTTAATATTATCACATTCAATTTTATCATTGCCTCATAAGTCCTATAAAGTTGTCCTGATGCTTTAGGATTTGCACCAGCATTATTATCTGAGTCCCTTTATGCAGGGTGTACCTAAGTATTGTAGGTGCCAAACAGTAAAGTAAGTACAAAGGCTTTTTATATGGAGTCTGGCTTGATGGTGGTGGTTTGGTTTTTTTCCCCCTAATTTTTGGTTTCTCCAGCTCATATTCGTAAATCTTAGTACATTAAAGTAGTCTTGTAAAAGATCTTACTAGGACTCTTTGAATTCTTTTGCTTTTTATACATAATCTGAAGACATTTTTTTAAAAATTGCTAGAATTTGGTTTCTGAAACTGAATCTTAAAAATGCTAATGTTTTTCAGATGTAGCATCTTGAAAATTGTTATGATTATAATTAATGTAAATTATTAAGCTCATTGGAACAAAATTGATTTTTCTTTTTTGTTGGTCAAAATGTGTAAGGAATAGAAATTCCTTTATGCATTTTGTCTCATTTCCCCTGGGTATTGAGATCTTATCTGAGAGACAGCACTTTGGTTTAGAATGGAAAGAAAAAGCTGTCTTTTTCTGGGTCTCACTGCTGAGGTAGGTGCGTCATTAACATCTGACACACCTTTTTAAATGAATCTTTTTAATGTCAGGAAAAAGTCAGATGATTTCCTTGATACTGAAACATCCCTCGTGCACGCAGAATGGGCGGGGTATTTTATTTTATAGCTTCCTTCAATTGTTTTTATAAGTCATTTGTTTAAAATAGCAGTTCACTACAAGAGCACACATATAACAATAGTAATAATAACCAAACAGAGTATCACTAGATGATAAGATTACTTTTCCACTAGTGGTGAGTTAATTTCTTCAGAGAAAGACTTATAAATCTGTGAGTTGATCCTTAGAATTCTGTTCCCTGTACTGAAACCATGTACTCAGAATACATAGCTTTGGCTGTGTTGGTGGTTCGTGATCACATTGTATTTCATTCCAACACAGACTCCTGACTGTTTGGCAGTTGTACTCCCACAACTTCTGTGCTACTATTGCACCAGCATTTCTTGCAGGCAGGTCATTATTGTAGATTGAAAGGTTGGTGTTTACCTTTCTCCTTTGGTAGCATGGAAAATACCTTCCAGAACCATAAATGCTAGTCAGTAGGGGTAAAGGTTCTAGGTAGGCACCAGCTTGTCTTCTGTGTGTTCAATGAATTAATATAAGTGTTGTATTCAGCAATAGGGCCTTACTATCAGTTTGTGGAGAGCAACCAATAGACTTGGAAATAGTTTGGGTTGTTTGAGGGTTTCTATGGGGTGCCATTGGCCAACAGTGTGATTAGATATAACCCATTCTCAGCACTGGAAGTTTTATTTGGTGGCGAGAGATAATCTAGTTGGGGCTTTGTCTCCCCCACTGTTTGGTCTTTCCATTTAGGTTTCTTTCATATATGTATATATTTTAAGAGGCTTCTGCTGTGGTATGTTTCCATACAACACTCAGATAGCCCTTAGTTTTAACTGTCACTTCCTATATTCCCTTCCTACCCTCTTCTTCCCCCCTAGTTTGCTTTTTTAAGCACTGGAAACAAATCCATATACTTCCAGTTTTCTCTATCCCTCCTTCCCTCCCTTCCTCCCTCTCCTCCTCTCTCCCTCCCCCTTTCATTCTCTCATCCCCTCTCTTTCTCCCTCCCCCCTCTTCCCCCCCTTTTTATTCTCTCATCCTGGCTCCCTTTCTCCTTCCCCATTCTCATCCTCTCTCCTTCTCTCCCTTTCTCCCTCTTTCTGATTTTTTGAGACAGGGTTTCTCTGTATAACTGCTCTGACTGCTCTGGAACTTGACTTTGTTTGCTGTGCAATCATGAGGGCTGAAATTTGGATTCCAGCACACACATAATATGGGTAGCATAATGCCTGTAATGTGAAGACGGGAGGATCACTGGGCTTGCTGGTTTCCAGCCTAACCAAGAGAAAAGGAATCCCAGATTTAAGGGGAGACTTCCTAAAAGGAAGAGAGTGGAGGAGGACATAGAACACCCACTTCTGATTTCCTCATATGCTCATAGACCCAAGCACCATAGGCACTTAAAAGATAACTAAAGAGTCCCCAGAATACCTTCATTACTTCTCTCACATTTGTTGCTGTTGATCAATATTGAAATCTTTTTATTATGAAGTCCACACTTTATTCAAGTATTTTTGCTTTTATTTAATACCACTTTTTCTGTTTGGGGGTACAGTGAAAGTCACCATCCTTTGTGTTTTTAGTGAGCACCAGTGATTCTAACTCATTTACTTGGCAAATGTATTGCTGTCAGGTTTCTTTACTATCAGGTTACTCTTTTCCCTTTTCCACATTGTTTATTTTGTAAGAAACTAGCTATATACAACTATTGGAAATAAGATAAAAATTCAAGAGACTGTGGGGGGAGGTGTGAAACAGTTTTCCTTTTGCCATTCTGCAGAAAGAAATGTCAGTCTCTAGTAGCAAAGCAAAAATGGCTGACATGTTGATTTGACACTTGACAGTGATTTTGTAAAGTAGTGAGAAATCCCTGCCCTCTCTGACAGTAGGCTAGCAGAACTTGCCCCCTTCCCAGATTCCACATCTCATTGGATTAAGACTCAAAGTCATGTACATAATTAACCATTAGGGCTTGAAATTGCTCCCTTGCTCTGATCATAGGCTCTTGGTTTATCCAGGATAGGAGAGGAGCCTGGTGCTTCCTGCTTAATTTAAATTATGTGTAGTATTCACTTTTTATTCTTGTGAGGTCAGCCATTTTTGCTTCTATTTAATATTAGTAATTCCCATCTGTGTTATTCTCCTACATCCTCCCTGCAGCCTTGGTGCTGGGTCCAAGTTTATTTTTTAGTTTGATTTTATTTTCTCTAATATTTCTCATTTGATTGTCACTAATTTCCTTTTTTACATAGGCATCCATGTTATAAATTTCTGTAACTTTGGTACTCTTGTTGAGTATGTACATATTTAAGATTATGTCTTCTTGAAAATTTTATAGGCCAGGCGGTGGTGGCACACACCTTTAATCCCAGCACTTGGGAGGCAGAGGCAGGTAGATCTCAGTGAGTTCAAGGCCAGCCTGGTCTGTAAGTGAGCTCCAGGACAGCCAGGGCTGTTACATAGAGAAACCCTGTCTCAAAAATAAATAGATAGATAGATAGATAGATAGATAGATAGATAGATAGATAGATAGATAGATAGATAGATAAAATTGATATGGAATGCTGTTTTCTATCCCTGGGCAAGCTTCCTTGTTCTGAAGTCTTTTCTTAAAGTTATTATAGCTAATCAGTACATTAATATAATTAAATCTGTGTCCTATTTTTAAAAAAATACTTTGTTTTATAGTGCTAGGGATCAAACCCAGTGCCTTGAGCATGTTAAATAAACACTGTGGTACTGATTGCTGGCTTCTTGTCCAGTGCCAGTTTTGTTTTGATTGATGTTAATGTGATAAATCATTTGTCCATTTTTATATCATTCTGTGCATGATATATTATCCCAATACATTTTTACTATTAATGTTTTAAAGAGACAATTGTAATTTTAGATCAGTTAAGAATAAAAGTAAGGTCTGGAGAGATGGCTCAGCTGTTAAAGGCTAGGCTCACAACCAAAAATATAAGAGTTCGGTTCCCAGTACCCATGGCTGTCTCTCCAGCCACAAAGAAAAAAAGTCTAAAAGTAAACCAGATGTGGTGACATATGCTGGTAATCCCAACACTTGAGAGGCTAAGGCAGGAGGATTGTAAGTTAGAAGGTAGCCTTGGCTATATAATAAGATCTGTCTCAAAATCCAAAGATGGGTTGGAGGGAAGGAGGTTTAAGGTTTGGATTGATTATAAAACTAGTGTAACTTGTCACTTGTATGAGCAAAAGGAGGACACATTCTCTTAAGTGTCCCAAGGATACTTTTCCATTTAATTACTCATTTGTTTTCTTGCATCCTTTATGGAATATATCCAGTTTTTCTTGTTTCTGCTCATTTGAAAAGTAAACCTTTGACAAATTTAGATATAGGTTTTCTCTGTTCTTTTGTTTTCACCAGTCAACCTCACCTTCTCTCCCTGTCTCCCTCTCTCTCTCTCTGTCCCTTCCCTCTCCCCACATGAATAAACAGTGTATAAGACTACTGCTCCTGTGTGTATGTACTGTAAGAACGGAAACCTGAACTTGTTAAGTAAACTTAATTGAGGCTTACACATCAAGTGTGTCCATTGAAGCTAGGATGTGGCTCTCGCCTGTCTGAATTATAGGAGAACAACTACATTAAACACTGTGTAATACTGTAGACATACAGTTTCTGCCCCCAAATTAGTTAAGTTCATGTCCTCATTAATCTTACACATTGTCACTTAAATTATTTTGGTATGCTAAATGCCCCCCCCCCTTCACTTTGTCAGGATTCAATCCTGTTTGTCTATCAAAGCCTGATTCTAAATGCCATTTTAGCTGCTAGTGCTCTTGGCTTCTAGCAGAAAGGAAATATCTGATGTTATTGAATGTTTATTTGGCCTACTTTCTGTATTATGCATGGCATGGTCATATGATGTGCACAGTTCCTTTCTGTTTCCTGCAAGAAAAGGATTTGTGTCTACTGTTTGTATCACTTATGTCATAGAACTTTGCTGTCATTGCAACAGGTACCATCTCAATAAATATTGACAGTCAGTGAGTTCATTTACTTAGTATAATTTCTGCCCTTAATTTGTAAGTGTACTCTCTTAAATTAGTTTCCACATCAGAGTTGTTGACTCATTATTAATTATATGGATTTTGTTTAAATATGATAAAGGATCTTGAACATATCTGTCTTTAATGGGATTTTAAAATCTTTGGGATTAACTTTTATGAATGTTAAAGACATGGCAAATGATTTTAAAATTGGATAAACCTTCCTTGTTACACTGGCACCAATAAGGTTATTTGAATATGCATGAAAATTTCAAAGATATTTGGGAGTCATTTGCACTATAGACGTTTTGTTATTTCTCTTTCTAGAAGTTAAGTAATACTGATTATAACAGGGAAATGATTTTCAGACTGAAAGTAGGTATCAAATCTATCATTCTTTCTGACATACAAACCTTGGGAAAAAGGTGTATCTTTCTTTTTTCTTTTTCTTTTTTGTTTTTTTAGTTTTATAAGTCAACGTATCTTTCATTTTTAAAATTCATCTTAGATTTTTCACAAGCCAATTTGATGTATCTTTCAAATAATACATAACTAAGAAGTGTGCCATTTCAAATAAGCCTTATTCTAAGCATAGGATCCTTGAAAATTATTATTATTACTTTTTTCTACCTGAAAATCAGAATATTAGAATTAATAAAATTTCCTTACATGAGCTTTGTTGAAAAAATTATTCTTGTCCTGATAGGTGTTTATAAATTAGATTGTGACAATGAAAATGTTAATTCCCAGTCTTCATCATTACACAGCATTATTTCTTTGCTTTAATTTTCTTTGCTTCATTATCATATTTAGAATTTTGGAATAGTAATGAATTTTATTTTTAAAAAATCTGTCATTTCTTACGCATCTCACTACCAAGTTGTGAAACATGTCGAATACACTGAGAGACACTATTGGGACCACTACATACAACCTGAAGTCATTATAACAACCCCATCCTTGTCAGTGGCTCCTAATTTGTCAGTGACAAATTGCTCTCAGGAGCAAATGATATATGTCTTTTCTTTCCTTCCATTACTGTCTTTATTTTAAATAAAGTGCTGTGACTAATAGCCTAGTACAGTTGTTTCGCTGGTTGAATGTGGATGCGTCTTCTGAATTTCTCTCATCTTTTAGAGTCATTGTTTTATTAAATTCTAGTTGTTCTCTTTACTGTTTTGTTGCTGTTGTTGTGTTAATTGCTTCCTTTCAGCTGTTTGCTATAGGGGAAACGAACTATTCTGTCAGTAATTTTAGAATGGCATCTCTAACAATTTGATTGATTTTTTTCAATGGCACCTAAAAAAACAGCCTATCTTTACCCTGCTGATATTGTGAAGACATTAACTGATAGATAGAATCTGAAGTGATAAGGTATCTTTTAAGTTTTTGTTAGAATATGGTGCCATATATACCAGCAGGACGACTCCACTGGCTTTACTCTTAAAGTGGTGATGGTCTTTAGCCAAACAATTTCTACACTCAATTCAAAGAACTTGGTGGGATTAAAATGTTTCCTGTAGCCATAGAAACTAGCCGGAACTACATTACCCAAACCTACCATTGTTAAGACAATACATTCATCTCTTTTCTTCCTGACTGGAGCACAAGGTAATCATGTTCCTGCTGGCACAGCTAGAATTGGTCTTACAGCCACAGTTCCCTGCTATGGTTACTGTATGAGACCAAATAAATCCTTTCTTCAGTAGTTGCTTTTGACAGGTATTTTTCTCACAGCAACAGGAAAGGTCCCCAACATACTAGGCTCTACAATTTATAGTTGATCCTTGTCCTCAACTTAGGTAACTTTATTTGTTGTATTTTGAGACAAGGTCTCCCTGTGTAGATGCCTAGGCTAGTTTGGAACCCATATTCCTCCCCCGTCTTACTTCCTAAGTTTTGAGATTATAGGCATGTGCTACCATAGCCACTGCTCAACACCCCCCCACTCCCATGTATATGTGTCTCCTTTTGATTTGTTATTATCCTCTTTTTGTGAAGATAAAAATCAAACACTAGCATCAAGAAATTAATAACATTTAACCAGCAAAATGTTGGATAATTAAAGTTTTACAGTCTTGAATATATTTCTTCTTTCACCTTTTCTTGAAAGATACAAACTATCCTGAAAGCCTATGCTTCTTGTGTTTGTTGTACTTAATTATATGTTGTGGTTATTATGATCCAGCAACTTTTATTATGGTATTATTTGGAAGAAAGTTTTAAAAATTACCTAATAATTTATGCAGTATTTTTAAATTACGTATGACTATAACAGAGTAGTTTGTTCTGAACTTACTTCTCCAGTAAACAACCAGAAAACTGGACAAAGAATAAAGTAATTATTTTAAATACTTGAAAGCATGTTAGTATCATGACCGCTAAGATTAGGAAAACAAGTGAAGTGAGCCCCATCTATTTTCCTGAAGTACTTCCTGCTGTCTGGGGTGGGTAATGGCACCCTTACCTATGGAAGCTGGGAGCAGACCACCTAGCAAGGTCAGAGAGCTAGATGGAAGGGTTGAGTTTAGAAAGATAGACTTTATAGAGCAGGCTACTGGAGAAAAACATGCAAGAAAGAAGCTCAGGAGAATTATAGGGAGTTCATTCCTCTTGAGTTTTTTGGATACCATGTTACATTTATGTTTTTTAGGCGGAAGTTTCTATCCTGCCAGCCAACTCCCAAATAACAACACAGAGACTTATTAATTATAAGTGCTCGACTGATAGCTGATGCTTGTTACTAACTAGCTCTTACAACTTAAGTTAACCCATATTTATTAATTCACGTGCTACCTTATGGCTTGTTACCTCATTTTCTACATGACCTGCTCCTCTGTGTCTGACTGGTGACCCTGACCTTTTTCGTCCCCATACTCTTTTTTTCCCTGACTTAAAAGTTCCTCCTAACGTCTTCCTGCCTAGCTATTGGCCATTAGCTCTCTATTTAAACCAGTGAGAGCAACACATCATCACAGTGTACAAAAAAAACCCCAAAAAACTATACCATAACAATGATTTGTCTGTCTCTTTTTATTTGACAAGTTCTGTAGACTTCTGATCTGTCATATTTTCGACCTTTAGCAAATAAAGTATTTGCCAAGTATTTTATATAATGTTCTCTGAATGGACTTATGATTACACCGTTGTGATTTTTTTTTCTAAAGAAATACAAATGAGAAGTGATCTTGCAGTACTTCTGTATTGAGGTACATGATATCCATCAGTGCTTGGTGTTTGGCGATGTTAACCTTGATGGTGTAACTTAGGTGTTCCATTCTTAATTCTTTTGTAGTCACTTCTAAGCCCAGATCTCCTCTGGCTTCTTACGTATAGATGTTCTGGAAGATTTTGAAGTCTCATAGCTCCTTTACACACTTTCATGTACTTCCTCTTATCCATGTCATCCCTGCTTCCCGGTGTGCTGATAGTCCCTCAAGATCTATTGATTTGTAACTTGTCAATCTGAACCTTTGAAGTACTTAGCATCCCAGAATTTCTTCCATTAAATTTACTTTCCTCTTATCTGCCTTATTTCTTAAGACATTTTGATTTACTTGAAATACTTTTCTGTTTAATGCAAAGAGGAGTTTATGCCATCATGTCTATTATTTGGTAATAAGTGAGTGTGGTTGTTCATGGAGGCAGAGGCAGGCAGATCTGTGAGTTCAAGACCAGCCTTGTCTACAGAGTGAATTCCAGGACAGCCAGAGCTACACAAAGAAAACTTGTCTTCAAACAAACAAATGAAAAAAGAGTTCCCAGAAATTCATTTAGCTTACATTCTAAAACTGAAACCCAAATAGCCTTTCAGAAGATTTACCTTCATCATTTTTTAGACTTTCAAATGCAGAAACCTTTGACTCAGCATTTCTGTTTCTGTAATGTGCATCAGAAATATTTACATATGTACCAAAAAATACATGTATAGAAAAGTTTAAAGAAGTATTGTTGGTAATAGCTATGAATGAGTTAGTGAAAACATCTTTGTGAACAATGATAAAACTGATTAAATTTTGATAATTCTATGCTTGGAAATACTTTGTAACAATTGGGAATGTTGAAATTTGTTTTAATGCAGATCTGGGTGCCTCTTCAATCCATATGTTACATGAAAGTTTGCAAAGCACCTTGTTTGCCATTTTTCCATTTTTATATATTTATATGTGTAAACTTAAAGGCATTTGTATTAGTCAGCTTTCCATTGCTGTGGTAGAACACCTGGGGTGAACTACTTAAAGAAAAAGAAAATTCATCTATACTTATACTTGAGTTTTAGTGCATGGTCATTTAGCTCTTGCTTTGGGCCTATGGCAGTGAAGTATGTCATAAGGAGAGTGTAGCAGAGCTTGTTCACCTCATGACTCCTGAGAAGTTGCGGAGAAGGAGACAGGGAAAGGCTTTAGGTGAAGGAAGAACGGGGATCCCAGAAATGCTTCAGAAAGTATGAAGATACTATCTACAGTCAAGAAATATCTTAACTTGGATTTAGTGGAAAGTGAGGGGGGTCCCAGCAGGTGTCAGACAGGGAAACAAGAGATGAGAATGAAAACCCGGTGCAGATTGACTTGATCAACCTGGATCAAACTTTGGAGAAGCGAACACCAGGCGGTTCACTGTCAGCATATTTAAACACAATAATTTGGGAAATGGTTTCCAGACAACAGTCCGATTCCAATGCATAATGAAGCTTAAGCTGTGACTACATAGAAACTCCTTTAAAAAATATATGTGACCATGAGGGTAGGTTCTGTAGCTAAAAGCCTAGAATATAGTGTGGTCTCTGACTGATGATAGCATAGAGGTCAGTAGGTCATCAAGTATATGTGACATCTCCCATAAGTATGGGTAATGGTCTAGAGACAGAAGATCCTGGAATAATCATTCTGGGGAATTTGGGTAAGGTCTACCTATCCAGCAAAAGGCAGCTGAGATCTGCCTACATAGATAGCAAAAGGGTCACCAGGTCATTAACAGAATCCATTCTCTGCTTTCTGGATGGAACTCAGGTATTTGATTTTATATCCTCCATTGAGGAAACAACCCTGGTTCTCTTAGTGCTTCTCTAGAATACAAGGCCTTGTGTCCTCTACAGGAAAGGAAAATGTTAGTACTTTTATTTTGCATACTTGTGTTTATTGTTGTAAGTTATTTTTATAATGAACTTACTGCATTTTTTTAATAAAAATTATGAAATGGACTACTTACCAGGATTGAACAACCAGAGAAGTTTTCAGGCAGAGAGGGCTCTTTTCAATAGATTCTCTGTAATACAGAACCTTGTTTCGTATTTAATCTAGGGTGCCTGAAAATAATTACTGTCGAGGGGTAAAAGATTTCATGATTAAGATTACAAGTGTTACATTAGCAAACAAAGCAGGATTTTTCTCCTGTAGAATTGTCAGAGATCTTTAGCACTAGGGTCCCATGTTCCCTTCCCTATTCCTTCCGTCCCTTCCTCTTTTCCTTCCTTAACTGCTAACATTTCACACATGTGATGCTGTGTGAAACTGTACCTTTGTTGACACTACAGCTGTATTTAGAGTTAACCTGCATCATGTAGATTCCACCCAATTTTAGGCAGTGTTACCATGAGCATCCCTGGGACTTACTAATATAAGGGAGTTCTTTACATGAGGAAATGAAGGGCTCCAGAGAAAGAATCTTTCCCAAGACACTCTTTTGCCTTTTGAAGGAATTTAGAAATTTAAAAAACAAAAACAAAAAGTCGTATTTTTTCATTCCATAATGAAAATTTAAATGAGCCTACTCAAACTCACTTCATTAATGTAAGTAGATGTCAAGTTAGAATAATTGGATCTTCTTAACCAAGAGCAACATGCCCAGCATAGAATTTAATGATTTCCACCTTCAGAAACAGCTTCAGGTATGGGTAACATGTTAGTCAAATGAAGCTGTCAGTCCCAGACTGGTTTGTGTCTGTTGCTCTAGAGTTGGAAGCATTTGGAACAAAGAAGCTGAAAGGCTCGTTCTTGTGCAGTGAACCAGGAAGATCCAGAACACAGCATGAAGATATGTTCCATGGTATAGCAGTGCCTTCTAGGCTGGACCCTAGGGATCGAACTCAGGTCAATAGGCTTTGCAGCAAGTACCTTTACCCACTGAGTCTTTTTATCAGCCCACTTACATAATAAAAAAGATTTATTTTTTTTAAGAAACTGCCGATAAAATCTTATTTACATTTATCACCTCTATATACAGTATAAAACCCCACTAAAACTATCAGAGTTAATGAATTCAGTAAGATTCAATATCAATGTCCTAGTTAGGATTACTATTGCTGTAATGAAACACCATGACCAAAACAACCTGAGGAGGAAAGGGTTTATTTCAACTTAAATTTCCAGGTCACAGCTTGTAACATGAGGGCCTGCTTGCTGGGGTATCTGTTCCCGCCCGGCACCCCACAGCTGGCAAGTCCCAGAGAAAATCAATCACACAGAGATCTCTATAAGTTATAAAGCTGATTGGCCCATTAGGTCAGGCTACTTATTAGCTCTTGTAGCTTATGTTACCCCATTATCGTTATCTACGTTAGCACATGGCTCAGTACCTTTTCCAGCGGGGCAGCTTACATCTTTCCTCTCAGGTGGTCTGGGCAGAACTGCGGAGGGAGCTTCCTGCTTTTCAGAATACTCCCAGTCTCTTTGCTCCACCTCTACTTCCTGTCTGGCTTTCCCGCCTATACTGCCTGCCTGGCCAATCAGCGTTTTATTAAAATATGATTGACAGAATACAGACAATTCTCCCACAACAGCTCGTCACCAAGGGAAGACAGGACAGAAACTTGAAAGCAGGAGCTGATGCAGAGGCCATGGAGGAGTACTGCTTATTGACTTGCTGCCTTTGGCTTGCTCAGCCTGCCCCCCCCCTTTTTAAACGCAGGTTCACATGGTAACATCAGCCTGTCTTGATTCTTACAGCTTTATTCTGAGTTTTGAAATGGATAATGCAAGTCCCCAACATTTTTCTTCTGTTTCATAATTGTTTAGCCGTTTAATTTTTCCCTTTTTCTTCCTTCCTTCCTTTCTTTCTGTCTGTCTGTCAGTCTACCATGACTTCCTTATAGCATGCTAGTACTTGTCATGTTAGCAGCTTTGATTCTTCTAGGGCTTTCTTTAATTCATCACAGTAGTTTTCTATGTATAATTCTTATGTTTGTTTTGAGTTTATTACTAAGTGACTTCACTTTTTGTGCTATTGTGAATGAAATTTATGATTAGAATTTTTATAGAAATAATACAAACCCCTTTTAAATTAATTATGTGTATGGGTGTTTTGCTTGCATGTATATGTATTTGCTTTGTCATGTTTTGTCTGTATGCTTCGTGCCCGTAGAGGTCAAAGGAGGCTTAGATAGCTTAGAACTGCTGTTTCAGATGGCCGTAAACCTCCATGTGGATGCTGGGAATTTAACCTGGGTTCCTTAGAAGAGCAGCCAGTACTTTTGACCATTGAGTCATCTCAGCTCCCGAGTTGTTTTCTGAATTTCATATTTATATTGATTGTTTATCAAATGTAAAAAATACAAGATTTTATATCTTCTGACCTTACTAAACTTATTTTAGTAGGCTAAGTGGGGAAGATACAGTAGATGTAAGAGGTTTTTTTTAAGATTTATTTGTTTACTATGTATGCAGTGTTGTACCTGCATGCTAGAAGAGGGCACCAGATCCCATTATATAGATGGTTATGAGCCACCATGGTGTTGCTAGGAATTGAACTCAGGACCTCTGGAAGAGCAGCCAGTGCTCTTAAGCCATCTCTCCAACCAGAGGGTTTTCTATATAGACAGTTACATCATTCATAAATGAAAGCTGTCTTATGTTCTTTCCCCTTTTTATTCCTTTTCACTGATTCTCAATCCATTCTTCTTTGTTTCCACTCTCCTTTATTCTCCTTTCACCTTCCCTAGCTTCTGTACAGACTGGGACTTCAGCGCTATTTCTACAAGAAATAGAGTCCTCATCTTATTTCTAGTTATAGACTTTTAAACTTTTGCCATTAAGTGCAGTGTTTGTTAAGAGTCTATTTAATTTTTTTATTTAATTTTTATTTTTAAAAGCTTTCTGTTTCTATTGCAATAATGAATATTATTATTTTAATTTTTGAGTATTAAGCTAGACCTATATACCTGTGCTAAATCCTATGTGGCCATGATATATAATTATTTTAATGCATTATAAAGTATTTAACAAAGAAGATTTTTGGGATTTATTTATTTATTTATTCATTTATTAAAAATTTTTACTTCCTCCCCACCTTCCTTTTCCTTCCCCCTCTCCACCTCCCCCTCCCCACGTCCCCTCCCTCTCTTAGTCCTAAGAGCAGTCAGGGTTCCCTGCTCCGTGGGAAGTCCAAGGTCCTCCCTCCTCCATCCAGGTCTATAAAGGTGAGCATCCAAACAAACCAGGCTCCCACAAAGTCAGTCCATGCAGTAGAATCAAAACCCAGTGCCATTGTCCTTGGCTTCTCTGTCAGCCTTTATTGCCAGCCACATTCAGAGTGTCCAGACTGATCACATGCTCCATCACTCCCAGTTCAGCTGGCCTTGGTGAGCTCCCATTAGATCAGTCCCACCGTCTCAGTGGGTGGACGCACCCCTCGTGGTCCTGACTTCCTTGCTCATGTTCTCCCTCCTTCTGCTCCTCATTTGGACCTTGGGAGCTAAGTCCAGTGCTCCAATGTGGGCCTCTGTCTCTATTGCAAAGGAGTTTTTTGTATCTGATTATGAGCGTTATTTGTCTATACTTTTATTGTAATGTCTTTGTCTCGTTTTGGCGTCAGTTTAATGTTAAGATTGTGTAATAACTTGGACAGTGTTTCTTATTTTCCTAAAAGAGTTAGGAAGAATTAGTTTTATTTCTTCTTTTATATATTTGATTCTATTTAACAGTGGAGCTATCTGAGCTTAAACATTCTCTGTTGGCAATCACTTGTTTTCTGCCACATTCCTCTACTTGTTCAAAGACTGCTAAGCTTCTGTGTTACTTCTTCATTCTTGGGAATATTTAGTAATTTATATCCCTGTCCATTTCTTCTAAGCTTCTGATTTGTTAATATAAATTTGTCTTAAGTTTTTAATATCTTTGGAGTTCTTGATAAGGTGGTGCTATTTCCACTCTGGTTTTGGTATAGAAAGCTGTCATCTTCTCTTCATTTCCTAGTCAGCCTTGTGTCTACAGTAGAAACATGTATACTCACTTGACACTTCTGTTATTGGTATTTAAAGTCATTTTTCTTGTAAGCTCTGAATTAGCTTCAGCTCATAAATTTTTGAATAGTGCATTTTGTTTTTATTCACTTTATAGTATTTGAAATTATTTCCTTGAGATTCTTCTTTTCTCCCTCCCTTTCTTTCTTTCCTTTTTTCTTTTTTCTTTTTATACCCTGAAGTTCTATAACAGAATGTTGTTTAGTTTCCAGATACTTGGTTTTTTTCTCAGATTTCCTTGAATTCTATATGGTTTTGTGTCTTGAACTTTGGGACTCTTTTTGGTAGATGCATATACATGCATGATTAGGCAGAATTTGAAAAGCTGTAGAATACTTATAGCCAACCTATGAACCAACTTGACCTAGCAGACACTGCAGTCTCTGTCCAGCAGTTCTAGATTCATTCTAGCTATAAATGGAACAATCACCAGGGCACATTGTATGCTGCATCACAGAGCATGGCTCAATAAAATTTAAAAGCCTGAAATCATACATAGTGTTTTCTGACCATAGCAGAGTTAAATTAGATGTTTACTGCAAGCATGTTCTTTTGGAAGAACATTGGAAGAGAAGAAGTTTGTTTCTTCTCTTTAGAAACAAACTCTACTACATGTGCAGGAAATTGGAGTGGAGAAGACTGATAGCAACCTACAGGGAGTTCTGACTGCTGCCATTGCCCTGAGGGATAAAGTTCTTTGTCACTGATGCAGAACTTGTGCCTTCTTCAGTGCCCATGAAATGTTTATAGGTCATAATGTTAGCCTGTAAATAAGGTAAACTCAAACCCTGGGTAGTTCCTAGCATTTCCTTTAGTTCTTAGAACATATTTAGGCAGGTATCGTAAAAGTTTTATTAAATCCACTATTTGAGGACCTTATGAGACATTTTATATTGACTGCCATTTTTACTACGAGTTTGTGTCATATTTTCTTTCTTAGTTTAATGTATCATTTTCGGTTAAATATTAAGTATTTTAGGTGATATATAAGCAACTATGGATTCTGACTCCTCCTGTACACTTCTACCATTTGTTCTGTTGTTTGTTTAGTGACTTGCTTGGACTATTTGTTCCTCAGAGTGTACAGCCACTAATGTATAGCTTAACCTTTTAATGTTTTTAAAATTTTTAGTTATTTTGTGTGCTTTGCTTGTACGTTTGTCTGCACCACTTGTGTGCCTGATGCTGCAAAGGTCAGAAGAGGACGTTAGAGCCTCTGGGACTACCTACAGTTACAGATTGTTGTGAGCTGCCATGTGGGCTGTGGGAATTGAACCCAGGTCCTCTGGAGTAGCAACCAATACTTTTAATCACTGAGCCATCTCTGCAGCCCCATAGCTAAGTCTTTATTTTCTTGTTCTATTTTTCTAGGCAGTGTAAATAGAAAGTTTTGTTTTTTAGGGATAACATCTACTTGTTTTGTTTTGTTTTTTATTGTTTCAGGGACTTGCTGTGTACCCCACCTGGCCTGGACTGACCTAAACTTACGATTCCTGCCTCAGCCTTCCAAGTTCTAGGGTTGCGGTCATGAGCCACCACACCCAGCACCTCTATCTGTATATAAATTATTAACCAAAAATTAGTCTGAAATTGTGTCCAAATTCTTCAAGCTCTGAACTGGTAGATCTTGGTGTGGTTTGAGGAATACCTTCAAACTTTAAGTTATTTTTCAAGCTGCCTCATTCTTTGTTCTGTGCTAAGTGCTCTTGTTTGTCTCATGACTACACATATGACTTCCACTAACCAGGGATACATGGATGGCTTGGACCTTCCGTCTCTGAAGCATATACACATCACTTCCAGTCATCCTGGGATGTATAGAGTGCTTATAAAGCTTTCTTATCACTTTCTTACCTCATGGAATACCATGTTCCATGGCTGGTCAGTTGTTCATTGCCCCTAAAAGATCACCTCAGGCTAGGAAGTACTAGCTCTTCCTGCACATCGGTGAGCCCTCTCTGACAATAACAGCAAACCATTGATTTTCAGAGCCCACTCTATCCTGCTTGGTCACTTGAGCAATAATGGGATGATGACCCAGATACCATTTTTACCTTAAATGATATAGTTTCTGTTAACAAATGCTTCTTGGTGTAGGTGGACTTTTTTTGTCCCACCAGCCACTCCCCAAATAACCATACAGAGACTTAATATTAATTACAAATGCTAGGCCAATAGCTTAAGTTTGTTTTTAACTAGCTCTTATAACTTAACCCATTTTTATTAATCTATGTGTTGCCCCAAGGCTTGTTTATCTCATGTACGTACTTCCCATCCTGCTTGCTCTTCTCATGGTGTCTCCCCAGATTCCTCCTCCTTCTCCCCAGCATTCTTTCTACCCCAAAAATTCAGCCTAGCCATCAGCCATTTAGCTTTTCATTAACAATGAGAGCAGCACATCTTCACAGTGTACAGAAGGATTATTCCCAGCATTTTAGCTTGTGTTGTACCTTTGGTCAATTTCAAATCTGGGCAGTTTTGTTTAGTTTTATCATTGCTGTTGGAGATGAGATTTTTGTCATCCACCTCCTCAAATCATCTTGCCAGAAGTCCAGAGTCCCAGTCTGTACTATTTTACTATAGATGCTGGTATACCTAGTTCTTACTTGAGTCTATATGGTCACATAAGTCTCTTTCCTTCACTTGCTTAGGTAGGACAGAGAACCTACATGGGAAGGTGAGCTGCAGTGTGCATAGATTCGCCCTACCTTGATCAGTGAGGGATTGTTTACATTATTACGGTAATCTGGTATTATTTACACTTTGATTAGATGTACATGAAATAAAATATCTCCCTTGAAAGTTTGGTTTGCTTATATAATGTTATTTGTTTATGCTTGACTAAAAAGATCAAAATGTTGAATGAGCTTTTAGAAACATTGGTCTCCGTTGAAGCATCCCTGAATTTTCTTCCATTTATTAATTTAGTAATATGAATTCATTGATTATCTAAAGTAGACAGAGGAAGTGAGTGGTTACAAGATGAAACAAGTAGAGATTTTGTAAGAGGCTTGTAGATTCATACAAGGTGATACAGTGTGAACATGGGTGGTGTAAATAAGTGCTGTATGATGTTAATGGATTACAGAAATGTGCATGAGAAGTTCAGAGGAGTCTAAATGATTTATCCATTACACCTTTCCCCTGCCTTTCCCTGCTTACATTATCTCCCTAGCTGCTTTCATCCCATTCAGTGGGGTAGTATTGTGCACATTGCCCTTTCAAAGCCAATTATATATGTATTTTCTTGTTTAGCATTCATCTGGTTCCTGTTGTATGGGACACGGGTAGAGAGCACTACTGCTCCCGATTTATAGATGAAACTGACACAGAGCAGGCTGACTTGCCATGCTGACATTATTAGGAAGTGTCTGGGTCACGGTTTAAACATTAATCTTTGAATTCAATCCAAGACTCTTCCCACTAGACATTACTGCCTCTTATATGATGGACTAACTCTGCTTTCCAGTCAGTAAATAAGGAGAAAATGGGACTTAGTAAGGCAGATAACATTTAAAGTATATTTATATGTTTTAGAAGCATTTGTGTTCAGATTACTCTTTGAACCCTGCAAAGGTTTTTAGTGACTTTTTTAAAAATAATAATCAGATCCATATCTGCAACTGCCTGTATACGTTTCTTATATAGGTGATTGTTACCTAAGACAAACCAACTCATCATCCACTCCTCAGTCCCTGTCTTCATTTATATTTCCTCTTCCACCAGCCCGGTCTGCTAAGTCAGAAACCTAAAAGTTCTTGATTCTTTCCTCTCAGCATCTAAGTTCATTTCTGCTCCACCTCCTAAGCTGCTATGTAAACAAACTGACATAAAAGAAAAGAACTCTGAAAGCTGTGAATGAGAGGCAGACGTTTCCTCTGAGGCAACACACTATCAAGTCATGCAGGACAAGAATACATTCTCAGTGGCCATTCAAGTTTGACTTGCCATATTAATATGTGTCTCATTAAAGTGTGTACTTACCACTGAAGGAAAACTTTATAATCTTACGTTTTGATAGACTAAACTTCCATGGAGGTAGACACAAAAAGGAGAGGGCAGGAAAAAAATAAGCAATTTGCCCAAAATGATACAAGTAAGTGGTATCCCCAAACTGGAAATCAAGTTTCCTGTCTTCTGTTGGCTAAATTCAGAGGCCTTTTAAACTAAAAGTTCAAATTAGGCTTACTACTCCACTACTTGCTATAGCCCAGGACAGAGTGCCGTCCTCTCTAAGACAAAGGCGATAAGGTAGTACAGATGACAGAATTGTTGTAATTATTTACGGGTCCACATAAAGAGGCAGAGTTCTGAAGTGTGGAAAGTGCTCAAATACTTCTAGGAGACTGTTCCCTGTTCTACCACTTAATTCAAAACTAGTAAGATAAGAGGACTTCTCTAGCACACTGGAGGCCCTGGGTTCAATCTCCACCAAATGGGTAGTTGTGGGAGTAACAAAGTCTACTAATTGTTTTCATCTCTGCCTGTTTTCTGTCAGTTTCTCAGGAAATGTATAGTAACTTTTTAAAAAAAATGTGAGACCTTCTCTCAGGTGTGGTGGTGGGGTGAGATTAAACATGCACTTTTTGTCTCTAAAAAGAAGAGGTTGAGTACAAGGAGTCAAATTTCTAAAATTAGAAAGGAAGATCAGATTAGCCATGGTCGTTTTGTGCCACTGCTTCACCTCTTGCAATCAGTACCTCATGTCCACGGCTGTTTTAGTCTATATTATGGTGAAGATCCTGCAGAGGATCTTAAGTTACCTATACTATTTTTGTGATCTTGTAATTTTTGTGATGCAAGTAGTTAAATGGATTGACATAATGACGAATGAAGTATAATTTATCAAGATGAGGAAAGCTGTCACTTCCCTGGGTATTGCCAATATGGAGAACAGAGCTTAATATTAAAGTTGGAAGTTTAGCTTTCTAATCTTTGTAGTCCTATATCAAAGTCATACAGCCCTACTCTATCCTCAGACACTTCCCTTGGGGCCATTTGTTGAGTGTAATGAGGATTGTCTATACTATAGTCATTGTAGATAGGTTTTCCATATTTTGATAAAGTAGAAGATAATGAGGTCCACCAAACTATATAAGTTGTATACAAAGTCTGACAGATATTGCCTGCTGCTTTCAATATTAAGAAAATTACCTGGGCACTGCTGTGTCCTTTGAGATGTGTTATTTTCAACTGTCACTTCCCTGTACCTTACCCATAACCCTTATCAGATCAGAAAATCTGCTTGTTCTACAGTGATGTGTCTTGAAAAGCCCCATTAGTTTGCAGTAGTTACTCCATGCCTGCATGTTAGCCTTCAGTTTAATGACCTTTTTTATGTTCATTCATTTTATTTTATTTCCCATCGTGGTTTTGTTTATTTCTTTTTTGTTTTTTGTTTTTCTGTTCTCTTTTTAAAAACCGTCGTGGTTTGCCCTTCATATTCCCCAATGTTTGCACATGACAAGATGTTGCCATCCCAACATTACCTCCCACTTCACTGACCAGTGCCACTACTGACCATCTAGCACCAGCCACAACGGGACCACTGCCTTCAGCTCCTCGGGATGTCGTGGCCTCTCTGGTCTCTACCCGCTTTATCAAATTGACATGGCGTACACCTGCATCAGATCCTCATGGAGATAACCTCACCTACTCTGTGTTCTACACCAAAGAAGGAATTGCTAGGTAAGTGCCTGTATGTTTAGAGCCAGTGGACTGCATCTTCTTATACCCCTGCTAGGTTATAGCCACCCGGCTTTATCCATACGGGGTTTGTACCAATTTTCAGTCAGAAAATAAGATTATTGAAATGTGTTGTCCCTAATGTCATTTGGGTCATTATGTAAACTCCAAGCATACTGAAGTCCTAGTGTTTTTTCCTATCTTTCTGAAATAATGAAAGAAAGCAGATAGAACTATTTAGGTAGAAGCATTCAGATGCAGCCAGGACTGTGCTGGTATGTTTTGATTTCTGTTTATAGTTCAGGGGTTCAATCCAGATCAAATCAATGTGCATGCTAGATAAACACTGCCACTGAAACACATCTCTTAACTCTAGAACTTTATCCTTTTCATGATTTAGCAGAGAGTGTAAATTAAAGTAGGTTTAATTTATTAGTCAAATGAATGTAGTTCTGTACTCTGCAGAATCTCTCTGATGTCACAAGAGTACTTCATAGTAATTTCCGTAAAAGCATTGTTAGTAAATTTTCCCTGGTATCTCCACCCATCTCAAGAGCTCAAATTGTTTACATGAGGGTGTCTAGATAATCTCCAGACCACTTTATCCACAGTCTGATTTTATTTGTCTGTGTACCTTCATTTTCTTTCTTCTCAATTAAACTCATTTTCTAGTGAAGCCAGTCTACTTACCACTAAAACCTTTGTTACCAGTCTCCCTGGTCTCCTTCTCCTTTCTTCTTCCCAGCTAAAGCTACATGTCTTAATCTTTCTATACATGAAGCCCTCTCAAGACAGTCTCTGTCTCAGTACATTACTGTTACTTTCCATATGTTTTAAAACCACTAATGTTGACAGTTGACTATAATAATATTTGATCAACCTAAGGTTGATGAGTATTTATATTGTTTTCCCACCAAATCACAAACTCTGTGAAAAACCCATTTCACCTGCTAACTGTTGTAGATTTTTTCATTGTGCTCAGCTTAGGGCCCTAATACATCAAATACAGTTTATTTTTTTTATACTGGGGTTTCTGTAATTGCTATATACTTACTGTTTTTATGGCCAGTCTACCAAGCTCAGCAGGTGCAAGACCCAGTGATTTTGCCCCATCAGAAGTCTCAGTAGCATAATTTTATTTTGATAGATTGGACTGCTTGTTGGATAATGCTTGCTGAAAACAGGATGCTAGAGCTTTTACAAAGACAGGGGAACAGTCCTATTCATAAAAAGATATACAATATTACTAGTACACTGAACAAGAAAGACATTAAATAAAACAACAAAGGAAGATTAGAGAGTGGCAAGGCCTGAAAACAAAAGAAAACAGCAAAAAATAAGAAATAAAACAACACCCCCCCACACAAACAAAACAAAAAACAAAGCATTCCCCAAGAAAAACCCAAATTCACACCCACAGAGTTGAAGGATGCAGTAGTACTGCTTGGACTTTAGGGAATTGAGTGTCAAAATAACCCACAGGTGACTTTGGCATTTTACTGCAAATATCATGGAAGTTTACAAAGGGAAGAAGTCATCTAGTTATTCCTGTACATAATATACACTATTTCCACAGCAGGAACTTTGCCTTTTTTAATCCATCTACCATAGATACATTTTCCAAACAAGTAATTATACTTGGCTTCTTGTCTGTCACATTCCTCAGGCCTTACCTAATGCCCACATACAAGTGTCCATTCACTTTTACACTGTATTAGAGCCAGCTTATCTCCATGCCTTTTGTTACCTTTTCAGGAAATTTTACAAACCTGATGATGTCATTTGGCAGCTGCAGGTGTGCTAGGTGAGACATTTATAATGACAAATGCCAAGGCACAAGAGTGGTGTGAGGACGAGACCATAAAGCTCGCTTCCTTGACCAGAGCCTTTGGTAGAAATAGATTGATATTAAAATTAAGTGTACATTTGGAACCAGATGTTGAAGTGCCAGTTAGAATTTGGGCATAATCAAATGAGAATGGACCATTTTAGACCCTTGAGCAGTTATGCCCTCTGACTGTATTAACAGTTTGTAGTTAGCAGTATTTTGAGAGCACTTTTCAAGGTTATCATAGAAGAAGAAGAAAAAATAAAACCAGAGAGAAAGAAAGTATGTTGATCTAGACACAAGCAGTTGATAGCCTGGATGAAGATGAGAGCAGTGACGTAGAGTGGGTGAGGCAAATACAGTAAATGTATTGAAGAAGATTCTTTAAGAATCTTCTTTGTTGCTTCGGTAAGCTTGATTTCTAAATACAAGCAATGAAGAAATAAAAGAAGTCTAAAAATGGAAAAAATCTATTGTGATTATTTTTGTTTTATAATATTAACTATTTAACCTTCTTGAGCTTATATTTGTCATTCACAGAACGAGAAGAATAAATTATTTTACACAGTATACTAAGAATACAGTGTAAGAATGTAGACCTTATAGGCAAATTTCGCTACTTCTGCATTTAAAAACATGACCACCAGATGTCACTGTATGCATGGGTCAAAAGTAGTAGTTCTATTGGGTACCTAAATTGTGTAGTCCAGAGTGTCCTTTGCCTGCCTTTCGAAATTGCTATGAAATTTTGTCCTCTTTATTTTTTAAAAATGCCTCTATTTTAAGCAGCAGTTCTTTTCTGGTATTGGCTATTAAATGAAGAATTGAGCGTTATTCCCAAGCATTTTCAAGGTGGATGAAGTATTTGAGCTGTTAGTCTAGTTCCAGAGTTGCATATTATGGATACAAGGTCAAATCAGAGTTGTTATTTTTATGATTCAGGAGCTAATAGTTGTATCTATATTTTAAAATAGTGACTTTTTAATCTTTATATAAGGAAGTGTTTGCCTCTAAGCTTGAATTTACTATATGGACTTCTAAGAAAAGTTTGCCATGCTATCTCATTCTTCCATTAAATACCTAAAGAAAGTGGGGTTCAGAAAGAGGTAGTGATTTAATCATAGTGTCTTGGCGGGCAAACAGCCCTACCATACCTGGAATTCAATTTTTTAGTTTCTTGTCCAACACTGTCTTAAGATAACATATACTTTTTAAAATAATGATTCTATAGAAATTCCAGATTTCAGTAATGCCACTGATTTCTCCCATTACCTCACCTTTCAGACAGCCTTGACTGTCCTGAAACTCAATTTGTAGACCAGGCTTGTCTTGAACTCACTGAGGTCCTCCTGCCTCTGTCTCCCCAAGTGCTTGGATTAAAGGCGTGTGCCACCATTGCCTGGATTCTTTTTTAAAAAAAAATTATTGAAAATATGATTACATTGTTTTCATTTTCTCTTTCTTCCCTCCAACTCTTCTCATTATCTCCCCTCCAATTCATGCATACGCACACACACACACACTGCTGGATTGTGTGTGTATTTAGCTATAATCAGTGATATCAGTAATGTTTAATCAAGATCAGTCCTGTATTTACGATCTGCTCTTCTGCCTGCACCATATACTATTCTCCCTGGTAATCCTTTTGAGAATAAGTGAAACTTAATAATTAGAATTTTCACATGATCTAGAAATTGAAACTATCTAAAAATATTTTTATTGACCAGTTTCTTTCAAAACCCCTTCTTTATCCAAAGGGAGCGTGTTGAGAATACCAGTCAGCCAGGAGAGATGCAGGTGACCATTCAAAATTTGATGCCAGCAACTGTGTACATCTTCAAAGTTATGGCTCAAAATAAACATGGTTCTGGAGAGAGTTCAGCTCCCCTACGAGTAGAAACACAGCCTGAAGGTAAGTCTTTCACCTGTGTGTTGACCGCACCTAGAGGGAGACAATTTGGAGTCCTGTCAGCTTTTTGTCTTGCATAATAGCTTCAAGCTCCTTCTGAATGTGAAAATGAATTTCTGTCAATCACTAGCAAGTAAAAGGACAGTGTATTTCTACTTCCTTTATGTTCATATTGCACTGATCTTTTACGACTTAGTTTAAAAGTCTTGTAGAAACTGTCTTCAGATCTTTTGTACTCTTGTATCTGTGTTATTCTGAGATACATCACCATTTCATTCCTTCAGTTTCTTTTATTCATATAACTTACTTACGGACAGCTGCTGTAATGTCTAATGTAGTGCTTTGCACAGGAGGTGTGTATTTATACCTGTCACCACCTGGAGCGCCCTGTTAGCATCCCTCACTAGTTAGAACTTCTTGGTGCTCTTACTTTGGATCTGTGTTCTTTTGTGCTCAATAGTGTTACCTTTTATTATATTTGTAAGGCTTTCTGTGACTAAGGCAAGTGTCAAGTTTATTTATATTATAAATGTCCTGTATGCCTTAACTTTTGATTATAAACTACAGGACTGCATTTGTAAGAAATGTCATAGTGTTTTCCCTTCTTGAAATTTTTGAAGTTTTGCCTCTCGTCATAAGCCATGTTTTCCTTAGAATATTCTATAGTTTAGAATATTTTTATTGTACCTACACTAGCTTGTCTGTGTTCATGAGCCTAAATAAAAAAGACTTTGTTTTAGTGGGGAACATGTGAGATACATTTGTAGAAACTCCCTATCTAGGAACTTAGAAGAACGAATGAATTTATCAATATAGAACAGAAATAATTCAGGGATAAAGGCAAGAAGTTAAGAGCCTTCAATTTTTAATATTATAGCAAATTACTTAACAAATATTTGAATACCTCTTATGCCAGGCACTATGAACAATATTGGAGATACAGGAACGGTTAACAAGTAAGATTTCTCTTTAAGGGTAAACAGTAGTAGATATGGAAAGAGAACTTTGATCACCATAGTAATGGACACTAGGCAAGAACATAAGAGTCTTGAAGAGTCTCCAGAGTTGATTTAAGGGGAATGCATTCTCATCTCAGAGTAGGGTGTTAAATTTCACAGTTGACTGTGTTCAGATAAGTGTGGGTATTGTCCAGTTGATTTTAGACTCCATTATCCATCATTAGCTTTTAAGTCCAGGCACCATACATGAACGATACTGAACTAGAATTCAGAGCAAGGAAGAATTTATATACAAATATAGAAAGGAACCTAGGAAAGATGGGGCCTGGGGTTGACCTTAAAGCATTTGACATAGCACAAGCATTCTTGTGGAAGAAAGCTGCATGACCCAAATCCCAGAAATAGAATCAAACAGTTCACATGCAAAGTGAGTCATGAAAATGAAGGAAGGACTACTGGATCTGTTCTGGTGCAGAAGTCTGTTCTGGGGCTGTGAACCTTCTGAAAATGAAAATATCTGTGTGTCTATATATATTCACATTTGCCTTGGAAAGAGTCTATAGCTTTCATGAACATTTTAGACTTTGTGATCAAATTGTTGAAAACCTCTGAACTAGAAGTGTCATCGCCAAGTTCAGAAGTGAAAGAGACAGCATATGGAAAAGAGACCTTATTATGTACCTATTGTGTGTCTTTGACTGTGTTGGGCAGTTCAGACCTACAAGAATAGTAAACCTTAACTTCTGACCAAAGGAATTTACAAATAATACCAGAAACAGGCAGTTAAATACACAATAGTGTGAGGTGCTGCTATGACATGGATAGAGACAGCACAATAATTTGTTGAAGAGCTTTGATCAAAAAAGAGCAAGTTAGGCCAGGTGGTGGTGCACACCTTTAATTCCAGCAGTCAGTTAGCAGAGGGGAGACAGAGGCAGGCGTATATTTGTGAGGTTGAGTCCAGCATAGTGTACAAAGCGAGTTCCAGGACAGCCACCAAGGCAGTTAAAAGAGAAACCTGTCTCAAACTAAAAAAAGAGAGAAAGAAAGAGCAGTTAAATGAGGTATAGGCAGGAGGAGCAGACAGTTTTGATGAAGCATTTGGAATTTTGATGTTGTTGTTGTTGTTGTCTTGTTTTTCAAGACAGGGTTTCTCTGTGTAGCTTTGGAGTCTGTCCTGGAACCCACTCTGTAGACCAGGCTGGCCTCAAACTCACAGAGATCCACCTGCGTCTGCTTCCCCAGTGCTGGGATTAAAGGCTTGTGCCACCACTTCCCAGCTGGCATTTGGAATTTGACAATAGAGACATGTGAAGTAAAGAGGACCTTGTTCCTCCTGAAGGTATGGGGTATATGGAGATGTCTAAATGTTAAATTAGCTGTCTTTGGGAAGTATTTTGACTATTTAGCTTTATACGTCAACTTAAGACTTCTGTTTATTATACCACTGTATAGCTAGTTTGAATGAATCATTAGTACCTTTTTTAAGGATCATATTTGCCTGCACTTCATTAATGAGTATATTGAAAGTGATGTCAAGAGAATTGGTGAACTATTTTGTTTTCCCATTTAGTTAAGTTAGAAGAAAGTTTTCACAGCAACAGAAGTGTGACAAACCCTACCTATTAATGTTGAACTGTGCGATTAATGTTGAACAAATAGCATGCATGGCTCGTGACTAAATAAAGCAAACAACTGTTAAAAGTAACTACATTCAGATCTTTCTATTTCTGAAGCAAAACAAAGGCATAGTGCTGCTGTTTGAGGAAAAACAGTTTGTTTTAACTTATTTCCCCTTCTTTGGCCTTAAATCTAACAGTGTCCATAATAGAGACATTAGTGCTAGAAAACTTAGTTTCAAATACAGGACATCTCCCAAAGTGTAGGCGTGGGCAGCTAGCTAGGATTGGTATATCAGTGGAAAAGAACTCTTAGTCATAAGAAAAGACTATTTTGAAAAAAAAATTAATGTATGAGCCATTGTGGAAATTAGGGGTCCACAGAGGAAAGCCACCCCTTGAAGGTGCTTTCCTAGTTTCCTTATTGATCTCCATGAAGTCCTACGTTTTAGACTCAGAAAGTGACCAACTTCTGGCTCCACCATTATATATTTCCCACCCATCACTTGGAAAGCTCCTTCACCTCAAAACTCATCTATAATGGGGATGATAATACTAATTAATGGTGACTATTACTAAAGCAAATGCTATTCATTTAACTAGTTTTGTTGCTTTGCTGCTTCTCTTTTATGCATGTATCCACATAAACATGGGTCTGACTGTCGTGCTCCTGTTCTCTGCCTGTTAGGGAAAATCTAAACTCTATAGCAGAACAACAAAGGGTCCTCACTGGCTTTTGTTTTCAACATTATTTCTCCCACAACCATTCTGTGGTACAACCATACAAGTCATATAACATTGTCTTTCCACTTATCCCCTTGATTATCCCAATAACAAACAATTTTCTCTCTGCTGTCTGAGAAGACAGATTATTTGTAATACCAAGAAGTCTTCACAAGCCTTCCTTTCCCTCCCCTTACCTAAGCAACCCTTCACACAACAGAATCCTGTACTCTTTTCTGTTTCATTACAGCCACCAAATGAATCTGTCGAGATTTATTAATGTGCCTGATTTCCATGCTAAACTGGGAGTTCTTGTTAAGGAGATCTCTGCCCATTCCTGTGGGCCTGTTTAGCGCCCAACAAAAGAAAGATATCTTCCAGTCATGGTTGCTTTCATGTGCTACCTTATTCCTCTACAAAACCAGATTTGGGGGCTGAGGAAGATAGCTCAGTGATTCAAGTTTTTGTCATGCAAGTCTAAGGAGTGGAGTTTGGATCTCCAGCACCCATATAAGGCTGGGCATACACATCACCTCTAGCTAAGGAATGGGGGACAGGTGGGTCCCAGGGCTCTGATCCGTCCATCCACCCTAACTGAATCAGGTGTTAAAGGGAGATATCTGATCCTGACCTTTGGTTTCCACAGTCTGTACCAGTGAATACACACACACACACACACACACACACACACACACACACACACACCACACACATGTGCGTGCACATACACACACACACTCTTAAAAGTTTATAAACGACAAAGGAATTCTTTGTGTATTTTTCTTATTTTTAATAAATTGAAGATGCGTCATAGATAATTTCTGACTTTGACTTATATAAAATGTATATCTCCCACAAGTGCTTCAATCAAATCAGTTGCCTTCTGAGCTTTTATTGTTTGTGACATTGTGACAGTATCACTGAGAGTGGTTATTAAGAACTACAGTAAACCCGATTTTTATCTTGAGCTCTTGAAATTCTCTTTTCAGTTCAGCTCCCTGGCCCAGCACCTAATATCCGAGCTCATGCAACGTCACCTACTTCTATCACTGTCACATGGGAAACACCACTGTCCGGCAATGGGGAAATTCAGAATTACAAATTGTACTACATGGAAAAGGGGACTGATAAAGAACAGGTATAAAATGACATGATCCTTTGGGACCACTGGTTTCTAAAAAACTAAAGGGGTGGCAGCTACAGCTCAGTGGTAGAACAGCTGCCCTGCATGCAGATGTGCTGGTTCTGTATCCCCCAGCCCCAGGACTTCCACAGTGAGGGTGGGATACAGGAAATTAAATGCTGATGGTAATTGTTTTATTGTGCTCTTTTACTTTGTAGCTTTTACCAGCAAGGGTTACTAAATGTCAAATAATATTTCTAAATAATTACTATTTATGATTAACTAATATGCTTTCGCTATAAATAATCTGTAAGAAGGCTAAAACTCTGTATTGTGCAGAAGTTGTTTAGTCATTTTGTAGCATTTCTTTTGGCTTGAGGTGTGTGTGTGTGTGTGTGTGTGTGTGTGTGTGTGTATGCAACACACACAGTATTCTATTTCATTCAAGGATGTTGATGTTTCAAGTCACTCCTACACTATTAATGGACTGAAAAAATACACAGAGTATAGTTTCCGAGTGGTGGCCTACAATAAACATGGTCCTGGAGTCTCCACACAAGATGTTGCTGTTCGAACATTATCAGATGGTGAGCTTTTTTTCCTTTACAACAAAATCCCATTTTTAGTGACTCTAATTATTGTAAAATCATGTGCTTTGATGTCAAGAAAATTCTGTTCATAATCCCATTGTCCCCCTTACTGATCTTTTTGAGTATTTTTCTTATATGTCAGCTTTAGGTAACACCAGCTTCACCAGCTTTGTTGTCGCTGGAAAGCACAGAGCATGTGATAGCTAATACCAAATGGGTTCTTGGTATTTTTAGTACAGTCTTTGTCTTCTATGTAGGTGACTTCTGTTGCTTGTTACTGCACAGACCATTTTATGGTAGTTGGAAGATTAGCCTTATTCTACGTACCAGACATACTTATTTTCCTAATACATATCTTATGACAGTTTGATTTCTCACCTATGGCTGTATTTTAAACTAAATTATATACACATACCCATGACTATCAGAAGTACTTTCACTACAGCTTGCCAGTGATTGCATAGGTCAAAATCAATGAGGTTTTAAAAAAAGAAAGAAAATAGCAGTTTACTGTAAACTCATCTAAATTCAGTATTCTTTGGTTTTTAAATATGTGTTTTTGTACGTAGCTCATATATATAAGCATGCATGCTTTAAAAGCTATAGTTTGACTCCCTTAAGCAGATGATCGAACATTTCATCCCTAGGAAAGAAGCATGGATAAAGATACAATTTTGCTTCTATTATTTTCCTACCCCAAAATTTAACTTTGGCCTAGCAAACAGATATGTCAAATTGAGAAAAGTTCTGCAACTTTTTTTTTAAAATTTAAGAGCTGACCTCAGTTCTTAAAATGTATTATTAGTCTTACAGAAAAATCATCTAAAGAGTAAAGACATGGGATATAAAATATGTATGATCTTTGGTTCCTAGATAGTAGAGACAGAAGCATCTCTATGGGATACTGTCAACCCACTATTTAGTATTGAGCTTGCTAAATATTAGACATATTATTTATGTATATTTGATACCATTTTATATCAAAATTGCAGTTTCTAAATGTGATTGTTGTGTTTTAGTTTTGTTGGAGCCTGCCCTTGTTCTTAAGACATATATGTACTTTCAGAGTGATCTGTCACAGTGATTTACAGCCCTCTCTCAGATAATTCAGAAACAATGGATAAGCCTATATCTATGCAATTTCTCATTTATATTTATAATGGGAAAATAATGTTACTAATTGCTGAATGTTAGTAATTAGTGAATCTAGAAAGAGAGAATACAGTGTTTATTGTACTATTTGTTCTTTTCTTTGGACTTGAGAATTTTTCAGATAAAAAAGAGGAATACAATATAAATTATAGTTGGATTACCTAACTGCATAAACCAGTTGATCATGATTTGGGGAAAAAATTTTATGGACAAAGGCCTTTCAAATCTACATGTAAGCCAAATTTTAACAGTACTTAAATAGGTTGACCTACTGACTGCAGTACCTTGAAAACTGAGTGGAACCAAGTTTTTTAACATGGGGGTTTAAGACAGCACTTAGAAGTAAGGTAAATCCCAGGTCTTAGGCCACCTAAAAGGGATACCTTGATCAAGTAAATCACATGCAAGTTTATTTGTAGTTGACTTACACATGAACTGGAAACAGGAGTAAAGTGCTGTGAGAGCACTATTCAGAGTGAGAACTTGCCAGTGAGAACTTGCCACGTTGTAGCTTGCAACAAATCTTGGCTGTGAAGGTGGAGATGTTTTCAGAATAGGTGCTGGGTCCTACTTCAGACCTGTACAGCTGACTCTGATTTGCGGCCCATGTCATTTTCTAGACACAGGTTCAGTAGGTCCTTATTTTGATATGTGGTCACCAGATGATAGAGAACCTAAGGTCCTGATGAGAGCAGTGGGTGAGAATGCTAGCATTAGCATTTGGTGAATAGAGGGCAAACTAATGATATCTGCTTGAGTTTTCTTTGCTGTCTGTCATTACGTGGAGGGAGAGGTGGGAAGGAACATGGACCATCAACTTTTAGATGTTCTTGTGTTCCAGTCTAGTAAGAATGTTAGTTATGTAACTGTTTCACCAGCAGACCCAAACTCTTCGCATCTAAATGCATGTTCTGGTACATTGCTGCACTGGGAAGCCAAATAGTCTACTTACTGCAGCTTTCCTTTTTAAAACGTTTTTCTCTTCTTAAGAATTGCCTTCTAAACCACTTTACAAAGTTCATAAGAAAGCCAGACTCGCTGTTGTGTGTCTATCCATTTGGTCCGTGTTATCACTATATAGTTCATCCAGTCACTTGCCACATTTATTAGACTTGCTTCCAGAAACTGTGAGACTCTTGCCTATGATGTATATTCAGAATAAATATGTTTAAGGTTCAGAATATATGTGAAGTCTAGAAGTTTGGAGTCTAGGGCAGTTGTTCTCAACCTTCCTAATGCTGCAGCCTTTTAATACAGTTCCTCATGTTATGGTAACTCCAACCATAAAATTATTTCTTTGCTACTTAATAACTGTAATTTTTTACTGTTAAGAATCATAAATATCTGATATGCAACCTCTGTGTGAAAAAGTTGTTCAACTCCCAGAGGGGTCATTACACATAGGTTAAGAACTGCTGGTCTAGAGGTTCAAAGACATTGTACATCCCTGAAGTAACTGTGTGATTTCCAGAGAATCCGCCTGATTTGAGTAAGGATGGATACTCATATGAAAGGGTCTTACCTTAAAACATGAATCAAGCATGGCCACACTTCATCCCCTAGAGCTATCAACATAAGACATTGTTATCTGAATTCAGACCCTCTAGTCACATAGTTAGTATTGGAGATGTGCATTTGTGCTCAGTCTGGCCGAGAACAATAACATGTGGATGACTGAATTATTTCCTTTTTTTTTTTTAAACCTGTCTAGTTCCCAGTGCTGCTCCGCAGAATCTGTCCTTAGAAGTGAGGAATTCAAAGGTAAAGTTTGATTCTCTTCTCTTTACTGGCATACTAAGCTTTAGAGGGGCTTAGAGAACCAGACATTCCTTTGACAAACATTAAAACAATGAAGACCAGTGTTTCAATAACTCATTTGCTTTTAAAAATAACCTAGCTGGGTGGTGGTGGCACACGCCTTTAATCCCAGTACTCAGGAGCCAGAGGCAAGATCTCTTGAGAGTTTGAAGCCAGCCTGGTTTATAAGAGCTAGTTCTGGGACAGGGTCCAAAGCTACAGAGAAATCCTGCCTGGAAAAAAAAAGTAATAATAATAATAATAACAACAACCTGGTAGATTAGGATGTAACTGAAAACATTTAAAATCAAGCAGGAAGATAAGACTGCATAGGTATAAGAGCTCCACTTGTCTATTCTGTTTCTTTCCTTTCTCTGATACTAGAACTTCAAATTGGTATTTTTATGTAAATATATTTTAGATCTTAACCATACAAAATTGTGCAAAGAAAGTCAGTTGCTTATGATGAAACGATGCCAGTATAAACCAAAGACAGGTAGGTAGATATTTTGGTGTCTGTTCACAGCATTCCTCCTGGTTCAGGAGCATGCATATCCACCAGGTACGCGTCTCAGATATTAAAGAAGTCTTTTCAAAAAGTACTATGTCATGCTTCTTCAGGAAACATTAACTTCTCTTTCATTTCACTTTTTTGTTTGGTTTTGGTTTTGGCAGGGTCTTACTTGCCTGTATATAGTTCAGGCTGGCCTGGAACTTACTGTATAGCCCAGGCTAGCCTCAAATATTTTTAATCTTGCAATTTCTGCCTTTCTAGATTGGAACTACCTATACTCCACCACTCCTATCCATAGAAATTATTTAATTAATAGCCAGTTTGCATTAGAGAAGGAAAATAATTCTTACACCTAACAATAATCTAATCCTAATCTCTATGCTTCTGACCTTATATTTTCTCGCTAAATCTTTTCTGGGACTTTAATGTTTTCATTCAGATAAAATACTTAGGAGATAAATCTAGACTCAGAAGGGATGTCCAAGCTGTGGCCATGAGTTGCATGCACCCAAGGTTAGATATTATGCAGTGTAACACAAACATCATAGACTTAAAACATGAGGGGTTTTGGTAGTTTCTCTTATCATTTGGCTCTCAAGCATGAATTTTTTTAGATGGCATCATGTCACATACCTGCTTTTATATCCCCTCAGTTGATCATTGGAAGCTTTTTAATTAAAGTTTTGTTTTTGTTTTTATATTTTGTTTTGTTTTGTGACAAGGTCTCACTGTGTATCTCTGGCTGACCCTAAATTTACTATAGACCAGACTTGCCCCAAACTCACAGAGTTCTATCTGCCTCTGTTTCCCAAGTGCTGGGATTAAAGATGTGCATCACCATGCCCAGTAAGTTAGAATTGTTTTTGACTGACTGTTAAATAGGTAACTTGATGAAGCTTCAAGTATTGTGAACTCTTACGTGCTTATTCTCCTCTTTCTATAGTGAAATTGGACTTAATAGTGTATACAGTTAGGCCATCCCTTTGATGTGTTCAGTCTTTTCCTTGTACTGCTTTTTCTCAGAGTATAGTGATTCACTGGCAGCCCCCTTCTTCAGCCACACAAAATGGGCAGATTATTGGCTACAAGATTCGTTACCGAAAGGCCTCCCGAAAAAGTGATGTCACTGAGACCTTAGTAACTGGGACACAGCTGTCTCAACTGATTGAAGGTAAGCTGCTTTGCATATAGTCAGTGTCTAAAAGGTGGTTCTTTCTTAGACTTTAAATTATGCTAGTCTGAAACTGTTCTAAGCAGTGTTTTATATAAACAAATTAAAAATGATTCTCAAAAAACTTTTAATAATCTGTTTTTAACTTAATGCAAATTAATGGAAAATACTCTTGCTAATTCCTCCATCTCTGAGGGTTGAACTTGTATTGTCTCATTTTCTGAGTATATAACACTTATTTTGTAATCTAAAAATGTAAGAATTTACTCAACCTAGTTGGTAACAAAACTTGTTATATTGTGCCAAATTCGTGTGACCTGTAGAGTATTTGAATAGCTGCAGTATTATAATTACATTTGCTGCTATGAACAGTGTAAAGTTAGAAAATTCTATCAGAAATACTATTTTGTATCATTTTCCTTTTATATATAACAGAACAAGAAGTGTATCTTATAAAAATCAACCGAAGTACCTATCTAATAAAGTATCATTTTATAGATTACTAGGAATCCTCTTTTTTTTTTAATACAGCTGTGAGAAATAGAGTTGGCTAAGAAAGGGTGTGAGTCCTTTTCAGGAGAATCTTGAGAATCTGAATATGTAAGGCCAGTGTAACAGAAGATAGAATCTAGAAAAGGATAGCTATTCTCTATAAGCATGTCCCAAGTATCCACAGAATGAAAAGCTTTAATCTGTGTGAACTAACATTAAATATACAATGTGAACAAAAATAGATTCTTGGTGTCTTGGAGCATTAACCCAAAGGTTGCTAATGGAATGTGCAATATGAATTACTAAGAATTTGTGTCATACATTGGATTGTACAGTTAATATATATCTGGACAAAACAGTTATACTGCCACATTAGCACACATCACTGTAGCTTTGTGTTTGCTGTATGCCTTAGTTTTGCTTTTTAAGCTCTTTCCATTATTTAGAGAGGAGAGGAACTTTGTATACTTGACTCTCTCTTGCCTGCTCTTTAATATATTCTTACCCTTCTAGAGGTCAAGGAATGGTAACTGAATAATTGGTTTCTTTAAGATCTCTGTTGTGTCATGTTCGTTTTTATTCTAAGGTTTTGTCCACTAACAGTTACAAACAAATGTGCACTCTAGCGCTCTCTAACAAGATGGTAATGGGTAATGGGACTGGAGCAGTGGCTCAGTCATTAAGATCACTGGCTGTTCTCCAGGAGTTCCTGGGTTAGATTCTCAGCTCCCACATGGAGGTCCACAACAGTCAAACTCCAGCCTCAGGGAATCAGTTACCCTCTTCTGGCCTCCCAGGGCACCAGGCACACTTGGGATGCATAGACATATAGGCAAAACACCCATACATATAAGATAATAAATAAAAACAACATTTTTTAATTGGGAGGTGAATTGACTTGAACTAGCATTTGTTCCTATTTCTGTCCTTGCTTGTTTGTGATTAGACAGATCTAGGGTGGCACATACAGAGCAGAGCTTTCTGTCTCTTCTCATCATATGCCAGAGTTGGTTACCTTAACTCCAGCACACCTCGCATCCCAGACTAGTTACTTACATTCTTAATATTTCTGCCTTTACTGGGGTTTCTGTACTGTGCTGCTGTTCAAAGATCCCAATTATTTGGGTATAGAGAGGTAGACTAATATTAATAACCCTAATGGTAAGTGTCTTGTATTTAAGTACTCTAAAGATGTATGTGTGAATGGATGCATAGCTTGTCATACTATCATCCTGCTTTGTAGGTGGACTTTTATATGTGAATCTTTGTTGCCTTTGTATTGGTAAATCTTACACTTTATTAAAGCTGGTAGTAAATAAAGAATTGCATAATAGGAAAGTTAGGGGTTTCTTCTTTTACTTACTATAAATACATTTGCCCAACTGGCTATTGAAAAATAGATTTCTAGGCCATATTTGATGTTTAAATTATTTCTGCTGTGGTTATAGCAGGTCTCAAAGAACAGAGGTAACCTGATAGGAGTTACATCTTTACATTCTTTTCTGGGTTTTGGTGTCTTCTGAAACCAGCTGATTTTGTTCCTTTGTAACAACCCTTTCATTATCTTTGGTCATGGCTTCCTTTTTTTTTTTTTTAACAAAATCAAAGGCATTGCATTAAGTAATCCCAAAGTTGCCTTCATGCTCTTAAAAAAAAAAGAGAGAGAGAGAGAGAACAAAAAAAAACCCTCTAACTTCCTGGGATGGTTAGTTATTGTTGCCTTCTGCCTTTTCCTAGGTGATGTGGGCACTGACAGCTACCCTGTATTGTATATTGCTTGTTATTTACTTCACTTGTTCTTTATGAGCTTACACTTTATTAAGCTGTGAACTGAATAGGTGAGATGTGCAGCAGCAGGCCACTTGTTAGTTCCCAGCTGCTTAGCCCTGAAATAATCACACAGAAACTGTATTATTTAAATCACTGCTTGGCTCATTAGCTCTAGCTTCTTACTGGCTAGCTCTTACATATTAATTTAAACCATTTCTATTAATGTGTGTATCGCCACGTGACTGTGGCTTACCCGCAAGATCCCAACCTGTGTCCGTCTCCCTTGGCTCTATGGCTTCTCTGACTCCACCCTTCTTCCTCCCAGCATTCAGCTTAGTTTTCCCTGCCTAGCTAAGTTCTGCCCTGCTATAGGTCCAAAGGAGTTTCTTTATTCTTTAATGGTAATCACAACATAGAGAGGGAAATCCCACATCAGAGATGTTTCATTTTATAGGAGACTACTAACTTTTTGGTTTCCAAATCTCTTGTTTCAGTTTATCTCTTTTGTTATTTATTTCACAGGTCTTGATCGGGGGACAGAATATAACTTCCGAGTAGCTGCTCTCACAGTCAATGGTACAGGTCCAGCAACTGATTGGCTGTCTGCTGAAACTTTTGAAAGTGACCTAGATGGTAAGATTAAACAGTGAGCATAATGGCACATGGTAGATACTGTTGTCAGTGAGTCAGATTGGAAAGCTACTGACTTTGGCTTAAACTTGTGGAAGCCGGTGTAACATACTGCTGTTGTTCCTGTGAAGCAACAGAGTTCCTAAAGGGGCTGTTTTCCAGACATTGTAAAAAAGTATTGGAATTAGTGGGCTCGGAACAATAAAATGTGCAGGCATTTGAAGTTGGGTTTTGTTTTTTTGTTTTTTTGTTTTTTTTTTTTTTACTGAACCCAGTAACTAGATAGATAATCTAAAATTTAAGGGTGAGCCACATCCATTGTGCCTATATTTCATTTGCAGCTCCCTTTTTTATGAGTCCTGGAAACTTTGTCTTTTTTCTCACCTGTTTGTTTTATACATAACTCCATGTGGTTATGTGTAGTTAGTTCCTTTAGCAGTGATGGTGCTAAATTTGGGGAGATCAAAGACTTGTATTCCTATTCTGAGTTTGAATTTATGCCTTGAGTAATATACGTGAAAGATGCCTTAAACTGTCACCTTTTAAAACCTCTTTTTCATCTAATCACTGAATCAGTTGTGGCTTTGTTGTAGAAGGAGCAGGCTGCATTTTGCCACCTAGCAAGCTTAACCCCTGAAATAACCACACAGAAATTGTGTTAATTAAATTACTGCCTGGCCTATTAGTTCTAGCGTCTTATTGGCTAACTCTCACATCTTGATTCAACCCATTTCTAATAATCTGTATGTCACCATGAGGTCGTGGCTTACCGAGAAAGATTCAATGTCTCTGACCTGGTGACTTCATGGCGACTCTCTCTGCCTGCCTTCTTTCTCCCAGCATTCAGTTCTCTTTTCCCCACCTATCTAAGTTCTGCCCTATCAAAAGGCCAAGGCTGTTTCTTTAATAACCAATGAAAGCAACACAAATACAAAAGGACCTCCTACACCATGGCTTCAGTGTTATTTTTTTTTCTAGATCATTGATTAGGGAAAGAAATAATTGGTGCCATTGTAATACGGTATTTGATAGACCTTTTGACAGCAGGTTTCTAATTTGTTGGTGACATACCTTTCTCATTATACCTATAGAGTTTAGGGAATTGAATGAGCAACCATTTGGGTCTTAGAAAAAAATAAAACCACTGGCTATATTTCACTGCAGCTACAGGTTCTTATTGAATTCTTGATCCAAAATGGGGAGAAATTTATTAAGGCCCACTATTTTGACAGGAACAAAACATCATTCCCCCAAGGATAGTGAAACATTTTACAGGAAAGTACATCTCATTTTTGTTTTTGCTCCTTCTCAGAATCTCGTGTTCCTGAAGTGCCTAGCTCTCTTCATGTCCGTCCACTTGTCACTAGCATCGTAGTAAGCTGGACTCCTCCAGAAAACCAGAACATTGTGGTTCGAGGTTATGCCATTGGTTATGGCATTGGCAGCCCTCATGCACAGACCATCAAAGTGGACTATAAACAGCGTTATTACACCATTGAAAACCTGGGTATGTTTGCTAAGTAAAAGAGGTAATCATGCTTGTCATTTCTTTATAATTTTCATTACGTTATAATTTTATTATTTGCAGAAAAATTGCAACACTTGTGGAAAGAATTTTTCCATATTCTCCTTAGATTCTTCACCTAACATATGCATGATTAACATTTTTCCACATTTCCTTTGTCCTTTTCTGTTTTCCTATATACACATTTCCCCTGAAGCATAAAGTCAGTTGCAGACATGACAGCTCTCACTAATCATTAGCTTTAACATGAAATGCTATTAAAATTGTTCTAAATAGCCTACTTATTGAAATAAAGACTTTAAAGTTGAGACAGAATTTTTATATTTGACACTTTTCTCACCATTGTCCTTGATGACAGAAGGAAAATGCAACTTTCTGGTTCAGGGTCCATGTTTAATTACTGTGTCTCATTAGCCTTGATTTAGAACCAGTTCTGTGTTTTGTTCTCCCTGGCCTTGGTGAAAGATGTTTAGAAATACATATATATGCAATTTATGTCCTCAGATTAGGCTTGTCTAGCATTTCCACATTACCTCTGGAATGACAGTGTTAGGTTTTTCTCAGTGCTTCATATTAGACACACAAAATGGTATCTGATGCTAATTATCACTTTTCTTTGTAATTAGTATGTGTTTCACTAAGGAGATAACTTGATTTTTGTGCAAATATCTTGTTTTCCATCCAACTCACCTACTAGTAAATATATATTTAGTTACTGGTGAATCTTAAGGTTCCAGTAGGCTCTTTTGCACAAGTTGAAAAAAAATCAATAAAAATGAAAAGGTAAGCTACAGATGTGAAGAAAATATTAGCTACTCTGACAGAGTTTTAGCCTAGAATATATAAAAATGATTACAACCTCGTAAAAAGAAAACCCAGTCAAAATGAACAGAAGGCTTGGATAGACACTATGCAAAAGAAGACATGCAAGTGGACAGAAAAGCTGTATGGGCGGTCGATAAAGAAAATCCTGGGTGGAAAAATAAGCACGTTAAAAGACGCTCAGCACTTTTAGTTGTCAGAGAATTGCAAGTATAAAATCTCAAAAAAAAAAAAACAAAAAAAAACCTCTGTACGTTCTCTAGAATTCTCACAGTTGCTGGTAAAAATACTGATAGTACAACTACTTTATACAATAGAGCTTTTTTATGAAGTTAGCCATACAACCTAGCAGCTCTACTCATAGATACTTAACCTGGAGAAATGAAAGCACATGACCACTTAAAAGCTTGAAAAGAGTGCTTTACTTATAATAGCCTCAAAGGGACAGAATTACAAATTTCTATCAACAAGTTATTAGTAAATTAATATCCTTTCATGGAAATTACTCAGTAATTAAAAGGAATTGGCTGTCAATACACATAGCAGAAATGAGTTTAAGAAACATACTGAGTAAAAAGCCAAACACAAGATAATATAGTCTATTATTGTGTTTTTATGAAATTCAGAATAGACAGAATTTATCTGCAAGTGACAAATTATGACCAGTGGTTCCATAGAAGCCTGCGTAGTGAGAATTGATGGCAAGGGCATAGCTACTTGGAAATGTCTTAATTTCTCTATTTAGGTATGAATTACATGGATATATAAATTTATCAAAACTTACTATCCATTTAAATACATTTATTTTATACTACTTATATCTCAGTTTATTTTGAAAGCAAAGAAGTCAGAATTATTAATTTCTTATAGTAGTAATTATGGACAGCAGTTGACTCTGCAAGTAAAGGTACTTGCTACCAAGCCCAACAATCTGAATTTGATTTCCGGGAACCATATAGTGGATGGAGAGTGCCAACTTTGCAAGTTATCCTCTGACATCATACACGTGCTGTAGCTTGTGCATGACCACACACTTACACATATAAATAAAATAACAATGAATTGAGTTGAGTGTGTATGATAACTTTCCAAATTGGATTGTCACTGTTAATATTTCTCTGAAAGACTTTTCTCTTAATTCATAATCTCTGCTGATTTTTTTCAAACCATTGCTTTTTTAAACACCTTTTCTAAGAACAACTTTAAGTGCCTGACAAATGAGTTACCAAATCTTTTATGTAAGAAAATAGGCAATATTTTATAAATGTAGTCAAAAACAAAATATATTTTCTGTTTTTCTTTCTAAAAAGAGACAGATCAACTAAACCCAGGAGGCTTCTCCACATGAGTAGTCTTATAAGCAATTGTTGGATAGGTAAACCAAAGCTTTTCAGTGGATAAAAATGTCCCTGTGATGGCCAGCCTCCTACTGTTTCCCTTATGAGACTTCTAAAATAAAAGTCCTGCAGTGCAGTCAGGACTTAGTCCATGACTTCCTGAAACTTTCAGTCTCATGGGAGAACCAAAGGAAAACATAGGAAACAGTAAAGTAAGTTGAAGTGAAGTGTGTTCATTCAAAGCAGGAAAACCTGAACAAGGCACATAGAACAGTCCACGAAGAAATTTAGCTGGGCTTGAAAGCTTGAATCAGAGTAGTGTTTGAAACAGAGCAGCAAGAAGGAACACAGATTATGCTAAAGAGAATAAGCAGTAGATGCTATTAGAAAAGAATTATGTATGTTGAGAAATAGGAAAAACAAAATAAGTTTGGCATAAAATAAAATGTGTTTACTAGTCTAATAGATTCATAAAATACTGAGTGAAAGAAGTCAGAGGTGAAGAAGTTCATTTAGGAATTCATCTAACTTACAATCTCTTCTGAACTTCATGTTCAATACAAGTATCTGCCCACTGATACCTGCATCTAGATGTAACCCATATTTCACCTGGCCCAAAATTTAAACTAAACTTGGTATCTTTTTGCCCAAACCTTTTTTTTTTTGATGAGTTAACAGATGATTATTGAACAACTACAGTGTTTGAGACACTGTATAGAGAGAAAGCAAAGAAAAGGACATTATACAGCTATTAGAAAGAATACATTTTAAAAATATCTGAGAGCCGGTCATTGTGGCATGCACATATAATCCTAGCAGTCAAGAAGTAGAGGCAGAAAGAGCCAGAGTTCAAGACCAGCTTCAGCTACATAGCAAGTTCAGGGCCAGCTAGGACTACATGAATCCCTGTCTCAATAACCCCAAATGATGATGATGTATTCACAGTTCTAAGGGGGAATGGGTGATACAGTTGATATAACTAAAGGGGTTACCATTGTAAAATGAACCCTTCTGACTGGATAGGTTAATGTATGTATAGGGTGAGGGTTGAAAGTGCCCTCAGAGTGGGGAATGGTGGTGACCTGGGAAGAGGAAGCTCTGAGAACAAGGAGAAAATAGTGAAGAACAGAATCAGAAAGTCTTGTTTGTTTGCCAGGAAGAAAGTTCTTTTGTTTTGTTTTGTTTGTTTTGTTTTATGAAATGGTTTCTCTGTGTAGTAGCCCTAGTTGTCCTGGAACTAGCTCCTATAGACCACACTGGCCTCAAACTCACAGAGATCCGCCTGCCTCTGCCTCCCAAGTGCTGGAATTAAAGGTGTGTGCCACCACTGTCCAGCAAGAAGGGAGGGCTTAATGACTCTAAGGTTCTATCTTGTAAATGCTGTCCAACCTGTTGCTTAATGCCACCTCTTTGAATTTAACAAGAAATTTTGAAGGATCCCCTAAAGCCATGGTTTTCAGCCTTCCTAAAACTGCAACCCTTTAATATACTTCCTCCTGTTGTGGTGACCCCCAACCATAAAATTATTTTGTTACTACTTTGTAACTGTAATTTTGCTGCTGACATTGAATCATGATGTAAATTTTGATATGCAGAATATCTGATATGCAACTCTATGGGGATTCAGACCCACAGGTTGAAAAACACTGCCCTAGAGAAATTGTTCTCTTCATCTTACAGAATTACCTACAGGCCATCAAATCCTGGGCATGTCTTGTCTCATCAAGAAGTTGGCTGCTCTGGATTAGGAGGTTCCCTGGAATGTTGGAGACATTTGGCACTCTCAGTTTATTTCCTGTTTCTCTACCTTAGCTGTTGTGGTCCGGGATAGAAGGAGTTTAATATCAAGCTACACCTGAAGGTTTCTGGTACACAAAAGCCTTGTCCCATACAATGAGCATCTTAAACCTTAGTAAATTCCTGGAGAGGAAGAATAGTCTACCTCCACTCTGAAGACTAAGTCCAAGAAACTGATGCAACCATTTTTTTTTGTCCTACATGTTCTGCTATCTCCACATCTCTTCATATCCCAAAATAACCAATCTCATTAAAAACTATAACCCTTTTACGAATTTTCCATGATTAGATAATCACTGTTGTATTTCTTAAATCCTGTAGAGAACATTAAAAAATTTTTTTGACTTCCTTCCCTCAGATCCAAGCTCTCATTATGTGATTACCCTGAAAGCATTCAACAATGTTGGCGAAGGCATCCCCCTTTATGAGAGTGCTGTGACCAGACCTCACACAGGTAGGGCATCCTTGTGAAGGAAAACTACATGGCAACTTGAAATGCAGACTTGGGATGAGTAATAAGCTGGCTTTCTTTGTACAGAATTCTGTTAGTTCCTGATTTTCTTATTTAAACTATTGTCTGTCATGTAAGCTATTCTTTGTAGATATTATGCATGTTTTTAATATGTTATAATCTAGAATATATAGTTTGAGAAAATTAACTGTAACTCATCTTTTAGACATATATGACTATAATGAATCAAAAATGAAGGGCTCTATGTATACACACACATATATTAATTAATATAGGTTACACATCATAACATATATATATATATGGTGAAGCTAACATTTGTTTATGGTTAGATATTTGAGTTGGTTAGGAAAATATTTTTTCTGTGCCCTTCATAAAGTTCATGTAAAGGGATAAAAATCAGAGGCACTACCCATTTGATCAGCTATATTTATTATAAGAGATCAGTAATCACTCTTTACATTTTAAATATCTTTGAAATGCTATAAACATAATGTAAAATTTCTGTACTGTTGTAAAACTTCTTAGATCTGAATGAGAAAATTTATTGAAGTCAGTATATTAGAGTTGTGAACTTTTTAACAATCCTTGAACTGGGAACTGTTGTGATGGCTCAGTGGTAAGGAACACTTGAGGACCTAGATTCCATTTCCAGCACCTTCATGGTGACTTACAACCATCCATAACTCCAGTTTCAGGAATCTGACTCCCTGTTCTGCCCTCTGAGAGCACGAGGCACACACATGATGCATATATATACGTGCAGGCAAAACACTCATAGACATAATTTTTATAGAGTCCTAAATACAAAAGAATTTCCTTTTATAAATGCATTTCTCTATTTGTTGATCATGACTTTGTGTCAGTATCACAAGCTGACATAAGGATGCTTTAAGTAACTGTACAGACTTGGCAGTGTTCTTGCTTACTAAAAGATAATCTTTGTCCCTTTTTTTAAAGCCTCTACTTTGTACAAACATCATTACTCCATGATTCTGGCCTGTGTGCCTACAACTTAAAAGTTCTGTTAGAAATAGTTTAGGTGTCCCAGAAAAAAAAATATTCAAAAAGTGACCTTTGCCTTCTTAAATTGAACTACAATAGAAAAGAATTTTTTTCACATAGTTTAAGAATGCAGAAATATTATAAATGTACAAAGAAATGCTTCTAAGTCATGTAATGTGGTTATTTTACACAAGAGTTGTCACATATAATATGTTCCTTAAAGTAATTATTTCTGCATATGAAGGTTCATTGTAACTAATTAGTATGTATTCTGACAGGCCTTAAAACAAAGCCTTAGACTGCCCCTCTGTTATTTTTAGTATTCATTATGCAGAAAATACACACATGAAGATGATTTTAGTGTAGCAATTTTTCATAAACAGGGGCTGTGACATTTCCAGTTTTTAGTTATATATAAAACCAGTCATGTTAACTATATGGGGAAACAACATTTAAAACCTGAACTTTTAAAATAAATTATTGTAAAATAATAAAATAATAACTTTTAATAAAATGTGTTTATTTAGAAAATCTAGCTAGGAGTTGGGAAAACCCAGAGATCCCACTGTCCTGCACTCCAGCTGTGGCCCTTTATGATTGTTTTTTTACTAACTGTTATCTCTGTTTTGCAATAGAGAGTGCATTTGCTGCATTGAACACAGCAATAGTGTGCTCTTCCTTTCCTCAAACAAGTGCTGTGATCTTTTCAGTGCTGTGCCACTTGAACCCATGATAATTATGGCATTGTAACTGATGGGGACTTGTTCTCTACCTTATTCTGACTGCTGGAGAAAATACAGCAGGCAGTGCATCTTGGTGTTAGTTTACCTTCTCTTAAGGAAGATGAGTGTTTGGATTTACTCAGCTGTGAGCCATATCTCTACTGCCTCTGCCCTCAAAATGCCAGCAAGCCTGAATTTGCTTAACCATAGACCGACATTCAGCTTTGAAAGACGAACCATCACATGTCCAGTGATGGGCACTAGTAACTCATGTCCCTTGCAGTAAACGTTACTAAAATCTGAAACAGAACATGAGCTTTTTATTGCATGTTCGGGTATTATACTCTGGATTTTAAGAACAGTTTTTATTTTCTATGACCCTTTGCCAGTAGGTAATGTTCTCAGTTAATTCAACAAAAATTCAAGCATATATATGTTAACATGATCACTCAATTATCATTTTTCAGTGTTTAGAGTACAGTTGAGAATATAGTCATGTACTAATTTGCTTAACATTTTCTACAATTCTTTTCCTAAAACAAACAGCAACAACAGAAAAACACAGAAGTATTCTGAATGAATGAGGGCTATCTATTAACTCTGGATTTTCTTTCTTTTTCTCCACTTCTCATCTTCCATTCCATTATATTCCCCACATTCCCTTTTATTTTTGTTTATGTTAAAATGCCACTTCCCTTTCTTAATTACTTTTTACCCAGACACTTCTGAAGTTGATTTATTTGTTATTAATGCTCCATACACTCCAGTGCCAGATCCCACTCCCATGATGCCACCAGTGGGAGTTCAGGCTTCCATTCTGAGTCATGACACCATAAGGATTACATGGGCGGACAACTCCCTGCCCAAACACCAGAAGATTACAGATTCCCGCTACTACACAGTCCGGTGGAAGACCAACATCCCAGCAAACACCAAGTATAAGGTACTAAACATTTGCTGTGGGTGAAAAAAGCTAATCAGTGGTGTTTTCTTGTTTTAAAGTTCTTGATTCGTACTTTTCCAGAATGCAAATGCAACAACTTTAAGCTATTTGGTTACTGGTTTAAAGCCAAATACGTTATATGAATTCTCTGTGATGGTGACCAAAGGTAGAAGATCAAGCACATGGAGTATGACAGCTCATGGAGCTACATTTGAATTAGGTATGTATAGTGTAAATCCATGTCACGTGGCATTTCTTTTCTTTGTAAACTATGAAAGCCTGTAGAAGTTCATGCTGTTGTTGTGCCACATTCTCTACCATGGGACAGCTTTTGACCACCTTTACTATGCAAAGGGACACATACTGACATCTCTGTAGAGCCCAGTGGACAGCTGCATTTGAGTTTTGTTTTCCATTTCAACTATTGTAGATTTTTGGATCACTTTGCCAGAACATTAGTAAGCAGCAGAATGGTATAATGCAAGACAGAGTAGGTTTTAGAAATTAAGAGACTTGAATTCAATCTCAGGTCAGCTTTCTTTTGACAGTGCTCACATGAGCTTGTTATCTAATCCTTCTGAATCTCAGTTTCTACCATTTTGGGTGGAATCGACCCCTTTTCTACTTTAGAAGAGTATTATAAGGTAAAATGAGGAACAGATGGAAAAGCTTGTGGGTAGATACAAGAGATTATTGTCATTAATCCTGCTTCACTGACAAATTGAAATTGAAAAAATGAATTGACCTGCCCTTGAACAAGCAGTTGCCCAGCCTTGCTTGCCCAGTCTGAACACTTTACTGGTAGACCAGGGCTTTCTTGGAAAGCAGCTCTATAAGATTTTTAACTGAACTAGCTAGCCTTTGGTATTTGTAAGTACACGTAAGGGAGAAAAGATAACTAAGCAGATTAAAGAAAGAGTATGCCGCTAGCCTTGAGATCTGTTTCTTTTGTGCTGACTCTCTTTAAGCCCCTTCTTTCACTACCTTTGGGCTTTGCTGTGATGAGTATATAAATGACCTTGGGAATCTGTATATTTTGGCCTGTTTCTGGCATAATGAAAAGCTAAACTTCCGCATTCTGTATATACTAGTCTGGGTGTTCTGCACAGTTGCTTGGAATTTCTACAGGAAAAGGGACTGAACTGGAAAGTTAGGAATACAGTAAATAAAAGGGCAAATAGTCATTAGCTTGCTTTCTTTTCTGTTTATTTTGTTTGCTTGCTTGCTTGTTGTTTTGTCTTTGCTTTGAGCCATAGTCTCACTGTGTAGCCCTAGCTATTCTCAGACTTACTGTATAGACCAAGATGACATTCAACTCACAGAGATCCTGCCTGCTTCTGCCTCAGAAATGCTAGAATTAAAGGTGTGCACCACCACATTCAGCTCCTCTATTTTAATAATATCTTTTTGTTTCCAGCTTCTTCACTAATAAGTGAGATTTTTATTTTCCCTTGGGATGCTTGTTTCACTAGGCTTTCCCATCTTATATTGGAACGCCTGTGTTTTAGGAAGTTGGTTTGAGCATTTTGCTACTCATGCCTTACATTTAAAGTTCCCAGGTATAATATAGAGAGGTCATTTTCTTGTTGGCTTTTCTGATGATGAACAGCTTTTATTTAGAGCAGTAACATCAGCAGTTGGTGGTATGCTTTCAGTGAAAGCTTAAAATGAAAAATACCAAATTGTAAATTTTTTCTTAGAGGGAATTGAGCTCTTAAAAGCCATATTTGGCTTGAAGCAAGAGAGAAAACTATTTCACACTTTAAAATGCCCTACCAGATAAGCCAAATCAAGTGAGAGGAAACAATCTGGGACCAGTTATGTAACTGCTTTCAGTTTGGTGTCCTGACTGCACATGCCTCTCTAGTTTGTAGCCTTAAGGAGATGTGATTGTACAATGCCAAACAGAAGTCTGTGCTTGAAAGCAGTGACCTTTGATTCCCTTGAGTATATATCCCTGACTCCAGCCCACAGGTCCATTCTCTATCTTCATAGTATTTGTTTTGTTTTGTTTTTTCTTTGATACTTTGTATAGTCTTCTTTTTATTAGAAATGGTTGGTTACACATAGCCTTGAGGTATTGAAAGCAGGGGTTTTGTCTTTGTCCTATACATTTACTGTGCCTTATCAATGAAAAGAGTTGGAAAAATGTGAATTATATTGAAGTGGATAGTATTTGTTGTTTTGTAGTTCCTACTTCTCCACCTAAAGATGTGACCGTTGTGAGCAAAGAAGGAAAACCTAGGACCATAATAGTGAACTGGCAGCCTCCCTCTGAAGCGAACGGCAAGATTACAGGTGAGATGCCTTAGACTGTGCACAACTCTGGGCAAGAACTGTTTGTCAGTAGAAGTGGAAGTGTGTGGCTGACTTGGTCCTTGTAGGGAGTGCAGTCTGTCCAGAGTAGCACGGAATTGAATGGCCAGCCAGTAGTTTGGCTTAACAATATCTGGTGGGGCTAGAGTGTGCGTGCAGCTTTTGTTCTGCTGCAGTGTGGCGGGTGTGTTTATTTCCCACAAAGCTGTTCACTCCCCAGGTGACTTGCTTTGAACTTGTGTGTTTAGTTCTATGGGAATTACCTAGTATGCACAAACTGTTCTACGTTAAAGCCCCCCAAACCCATTAGGCTTTTAAGCCACCAGTATCCCAAACTCTGCTGGTTCAGATTTCTGTGCTCTCACTGCTAGAACTAAAAGCTTGAATATTGTAGGCCTATAAAGGAACTGGAGATTTTTTTTTTTTCTCTTGGGCTTTGGAGAGAAAATTTCCCATAATAGAGAAGATACTGGCTGCTGTTTGGAGCCTCTGCCGTATTAGTAGTGTCCTGAAGAACCAGTTTACCCTTTGAAATATGAGGAAGATGGCCTAAAGATTGAAAAAGTTAATGTGTTTCTTAGCATTTTGTTCATGTAACTTTGTTTTTGTTTTTTGGGTTTTTTTTTTTTGGTTTTGGTTTTGGTTTTGGTTTTTTTTTGGCGGGGGGTTGTCTGTCTGTTTTGGGTTTTGAGACAGGATATCTATGTATTACCCTGGAACTCACTCTGTAGCTGTTTCACAGTGGTGGGGACTAAAGGGGTGCTCCATTGTGTTCCTATAAGATGCCCTTTTCTATAAATTCTAGGCTTTGTTTATTGTTTTTTTTTTAGCATCCTACATTGTCTCTTCTGTAAAAGAAATACCTTGACTCCTATTACTTTGTCTTTTAAAACCTTAAACAATAAATCACTTTTTTGCAGTGAATCAGGTAAGCTTCTGCCTCGTCTGTGGGGATTGAGTGCCCCCTGGTGGAAGTATCTGGCGACATGTTTCTGTGGCCTCACCTACCCCAATTTTAGAACTTTGTCAGAGGTTTTCCAGTCTGCCAAGCATTTTTCTCCTAAGAGATGACATTGGTTGGAGCTAATTGATCATGTCATACCATTCCTAGGTCTCAGAACTATATTATTTTAAATCATAGGCATTTATTGACTCCCTGATTGCAAAAAGAAAAACAAATGGGATTTCTTTTCCTGTTAATTGCTTTGGACAGGTTACATCATCTATTACAGCACAGATGTGAATGCAGAGATACATGACTGGGTCATTGAACCTGTTGTGGGAAACAGACTGACTCACCAGATTCAAGAGTTAACACTTGATACACCATACTACTTCAAAATCCAGGCCCGGAACTCCAAAGGAATGGGGCCCATGTCCGAAGCTGTCCAGTTCAGAACACCTAAAGGTAAAGCTCTCTGAGCCAAGGGTTTTAATATGCTGTCTAAAGAGTGGGGCTGCAGCATATAGAAACTGTGAGTAATGTGGGAAATGCTGGTAATGAACTTGCCAGCCTCACTGTGATGACTTCCAAAGAATTCCTCCTCTCCTACCCACTGACTGCCAAACCGGTACTCTCCCAGTCCACATAGGCAGGAACTTTGGCTCTGCATATCTGAGCAGAAGAATTGCAGTGATCTTAAAGTTTTATCTGAGAACTCAGAAGTGAATCTTTTGGTTTCCATAGAGTTATACTACATATTATTGTGACAGATGTTCTTTCAACACACACAGACTCTTAATATAAAAACGTTATATTGCAACCTTTGTAGAGAACGAGACTAGAAGGGGTTGTTTATGTAAAGCTCAAGAAAATGAATATAAAATATAAGCCAAGCAAGCTTAGATAATATAGAGTTGGGTGCTGAGTCTATGGAAATAGGGAAATCTAAATTTCTATTGTCAATTTATTTGGAAGTTTGTGGGAATTTTATTTTTTCCTTTAAAACTTCTGTCTGTCCATCTTCAAAGCTGGTGATCCTTGCTCTTGTTTCCTCTTCCCCTGTGCTTGGCCTGTCAGCGGACTCCTCTGATAAAATGCCTAATGATCAAGGTAAATGAGTAGATGGCCTCTCTCTCATTTCTCTCTTTTGTGACCTATTATGAGCTTTCTGTTTCATCTTTTCCCCATGAAAATTAGTACCATGTGTTAAATACCACACTCATACTTATTGGCCAAAGTAGAGTTGAGTCCATGTTTATATCCCTTGGGATATCTGAAAAGCTGAGGGATTCACTTAGAAGCTAAATCCACTGGTGGAAGAAAACTGGGTTGAATAGCCTCAAGGCTGGCCTTAATTGAATGTCAGGTTCTCCTTAGGTGTTAAGATGCTAATGTTATAAACAGTGATAAGCATTTGAGGCATAAAGTGATCAGTATACCAACGTTCCTTATTTGTAACATTAGAATTTTATTTCTTTAAATGAGAAGTTAATATCATATTCAGCAAATACCATATTTTCCTTCTCACATACATAAATTCTGTTAAATATGTGTTTATCTGCAACCAAGAATTTATTCGTTGTAATATGTTAATTTACAGCTCTTTCTATTTATTTTTTAAATATTAAATATGGCCATTTTTATAAAAGGATAAAATATATGGCCTGGACACTTACAGAGCATGATCCTTGATGCCGTCAGTCTTGAGGTCATCGGTCAGCACTTTTTATTGTCATTGCTCTGGTGGCATGGTAGCTGTTCTTTGTTATTTTTATCCCTGAGGATTTCCATACGGCAAAAGACTGATGAAAGTAAATTTGATCATTTCTTTCATGGTTTAAGAGTAGTAATCAGAAATACAATGTTTTTGGATCTTGGTTAATACAAGAAAGAGTCAGAACTTGAAGCATTGAGTTTTATGACTTTGGACATGTGTTTGTATTCAACAAGTCTTTTGTTGTACATGGGAGAAAACTGCAGGCATAGTTTTTAGTGAGTGTTTACAAGAATGGGATTTCACAAGTCATTACATTGCATATGCAGAGAATGTAAATGTGCTTTGCTCTCTCCCTTCACTTGGTAACTGTTACTCGACACTTAGTTGTTCCATGCCTCTGCTAGTCAAAATTCTTTACCTTTTGGTGTTTTGGGTACTAGATTCATCCTTTGAAATTCTTATTTATTCTTTAATTATTAAAGAAAATATTAGGAAATACTGGAATATAAACTAACTAATAATCTTGGCAAAGCATGTTCACTGGCAGTTTTTTGATTTTTGTTTTGTTTTATTTTCTTACATGATGCAGTGCTCTGGAAAGTTTAATTTAAATGTAGCCTGCATAATGATCATGAACATTTAAATATGAAGAACCTTAAAATATCAAGTATCTCTGCCAATTAGATTTTGCCTGAGGTAATAGCATATGAAGAACAACTGGAACTTGATGTGTAGTGTGTGTCACTTGGGAGAAATGATAGCCTCGGAAATAAGAGGATAAAGTAATAAGTATGAACAATGGAAAAGGGGTCAAGGACTAAATTAAATTAAAATATGCCCTAGAAATCCTGAAACTGTACCATAGGAATCAAGAACTTCTTTTCCTTTCTTATGTAGGTTTTTGGCTTCTGAGAACATACCAAATTATATTTAGCCTCTAGATTTATTCTATGAAATTAACTACTTACACAGCCTTAGATTTGGGTTTCTTTTGTTTCTTTTAAAATATGGTAATTTATAAGAGGAAAGAGGAATTGACATTAGTGCTAATGTTTTGCAGAAATAAATATAGTTTATACACTTCTAATCAAGCTTTATTTGTGATACTGTCTCTCGAAAGTGTTTACTAGAGCTCCATGTGCTCTGCCTCCATAAAGGGAAAGAGGATATTCTTCCCTGAATTTATTATGTTTGTAATAGTTAATATTTATTGATCATTTATTACACACCAAGTAGTATTCACAGTTTTTCATGGTCTTAATTTTCCATTTAACCTCACAGCAGTGTATTAAAGTAGATGCATTTGGTATCCCTGCTTTGACTTAAGGAAAAAGAGGCACAAATGATGAAATAACTTGCCCAACATCAAAGTACTGCTGTGTAGTGAAGCAGGTGTTCGAGGGCCATCACTTGGGCACTGTGTGCTAACAACTGGGAGGAGCAGCTTGTATTTACCATTCTTGGGGGCATCTTTTCAAGAGCTTGCTGCTACTAACTTCTGGCTAGTAACTTTGAATTGAGGAATACCTTTACTTTATGGAGGAAGGGTTTCCCCTAAGGAGTTTTGGTATAAATGTGAAGAAAGAGACTAAAAACCAAGAATAAGGATTATAAATCAAAAACCTGGTGTTTCTGCTCCTGAGGTCTGCTGCTTAGGGAGACCCCAGGCCTGAATCAGCAGCCTCACTTATTTGAACTTGGGACTGAGATCAGATGACAGTGACCTATGTAAGCAACTGAAAGGAAGGCTGGGCTTTTTCTGTTTTTTAATGCTTAAGTGAAAGAAAAGGAAAAGTGAGAATATGATTTGAACCTCTGCTTACCTTTTGCCCTTGCTTAGGTTAACTTTGTATTTAGAAGGGCAACTTCATAATATGAAGAAAAAAAAGAAAAAAAAAACAGAACAGTAATGGCACTAACCAAGCTAGATCAGCATCACCAAGTCCTTTGGAGAATACAGTTGTTTGGTACAAGCATTAGATTCACTTGCTCCCTTGGTTTCTTTTATTATGAAAAGAAACTACATCTACATGTCTGCTCTGAGCCTCACTTCCTGGACTAGAGAAATGGGGGAGTCCCCCATTTCTGAACAACAGAGTGGTAGTCTGGTCATAGCCTTGAAACAGAGACATCCGTCTTCTAAATTCCTCCTTGCACAGAAAGCTGTTTCTGTTTCCCTTGGCACACAAACTGCATTCACCCATTATTTGTGTTGTTTCATTTTGTTACAGAATAGACTGAGATGATTTGTGTTTAGAAAGCACTCACTAGCTGTGAAGTAGACTGTCATACCTACATGTTGACTTGTTATTGACATGATTTCTTCTGCTTCAGCCTTAGGATCGGCAGGAAAAGGAAGCCGACTGCCAGACCTAGGATCTGACTACAAACCTCCAATGAGTGGTAAAGCCTCTCTAAGACTTTTTTCAGCTTGCTATAGACAGTATGGCAGTTTTGCTTAAATTTTTCAAATGTGTTTTATAGCTTCAGTGTTGGGTTATGGAATGTTGATGTAGTATTTCATTTAGCAGATCTAGCATTGACCATTTTGCGGCAAATGTTGCTGAATTACTTCTGGAAGCCTAGTCATCATAGACTCTTGTTTCTCCATGTAGCTGACAGGAGACAAGATTGATGCCTAAACCAACCATCTGTTCCCTACTATCTCCAGAAAAGAGCTGGACTTTCAAAAATTAGCCCTCTGGTAGAATTAACCATTACCCGTCAAAAGTCAGAGAACTGCTTCAGAATCTCAACATCTCCTTTACTTGTTTTTAGTTTGTGAACTTTGGGGGGAGGGGATTCTACTTTTCTACCATTTTGCAAGCTAGTACCCTCAGTTGAGTAACACTTCCTTCTTGGTGCTGTAGACATGGTTGAGAGCAGAGGACCTGGGTTCATTTCTCAGCACACACGTGGTAGCTCACAACTGTCTGTAACTCTAGTACAAAGGGATCTGACATCCTCTTCTGGCCTCCTTGGGCCCTGTGTGAATGTGGTGTACAGACACATGCAGGCAAAACACCTGTACACATTAAATAAAAATAAATAATTTTGTTTCTTAAAAGGCCACTTCCCTCTTCACAGAATATTACTCAGCATTTCTGAGTTACTTTCACACTTAAACTTGCCACTGCTCCTGCACTCTGGGAATTAAGGAGAACAGACTGCATTATTCCCAGTTGATAATAGTAAGAAAATCAGTGGAAAAGTGGTGTGTCTCAGGCCACCCGCTAATTCTGGAATAAAACCAAAATTCAGACCTCTGTCTTCTGATTGTGCTTTTTTCACTGTCACATGCAGCCTAAAATGCCAACTATAAGAGTCCAGGTGGCAAAATGTCCAAACAGTAGTCACTAGAATTGGTTTTCACTGTCTCATCATCTCTTCATCATAAACATGGGAGTACAGTGAATAACTTTGTACATTCCAGCTGTCTGTCTAATGCCCATGCTTTGGGGAAAACAGCTGACGTTTAGAAGAACCAGACACACTTGAATGCTTCCAAAAGTTTTATAATACCATTATTTAGAAATTTTTTTCTTTATGCATTTGTTGCATTTTGACTATAGACAGTATAAGTGTCAAGACTGTAAGGAAGTAATTTTCCTCTGTCTTTTCTTTCATTTAGATATCTACTTGTACTCTATATTTTGAAGGTTCAGACTCTATAGCAGGCCATAGGAGGAAGAAAGTAAAAAGGCAGTTGATAGAAAATTAGGCTTTATAAATGAGATACTATCTATTCCATATCCTAAAGGGTGCATGAAAGATTCAGAGCTGGAGAGATGGCTCAGTCAAGAGCACTTCTTGTTCATGTAGTAGATTGGAATTTAGTTCCCATCATCCAGGTTGCATGGTTAACAGTGACCTATATCTCCAATTTCAGGAGATCTAGTGCCCTCCTCTGGCCTCCACAAGCATTCACACACACGTACACAGATACTCAGATACAAACATAATTAAAAATAATCTTTAGAGGAAAATAAACCTGCTAAATGTCAAAATGGACATCAGACGTTCTGGGAAGCACCAACAGCACATGCAAAGGCACAACAGCATCACCTGCTTTCCTTAGGGCCCTGCTGCCTGGAGGTAGAGTGGAGTGTACACATAGGTTAGAACTAGCCTGACAAAAGCCCAGATAGCAGTGCTAAGAAATCTGGACTTTTTCCTATAAATCACATATGTAGAATGTCTGATAGTACTGATAAACTAAGACTACCATTTATCAGTATCTGCTATTATCAGTCTGAGAACCATGAAGAATTTATTGAGAGCTAAGATGAAATTCCAGTAGTCCAGGACAAACATATATAAATACATGTAATAATGATCTCAGGCAAGAGTTTTGATGGTCCCTTCTTACTCCTAGAAACTTTTGTCTGACTCATAACATTAGAAGTTAAATCCAAGTAAATGAAAACTTATTTGTATTGAATGCAGAAAAATATTTTCGCCTCTGCTGTTCTTTATGTCCCATATTCCCTAGCTTTTGGTTTGCCAGGTTGTCCCATCTTGCAAGAATCTAGCCCAGTAGCTTAGTATTTCTGTTGATAGCAGCGTTAAGTTAGCAGTATGGTTAATTTTCTTGGTTCTAGTACTGTAGTCTTTCCCAAATATAAAAATGTTATCTCATTGAAGGTCAGTATTTACAGTGTAAGTGATCTGCTTAAGTTTTTCTTAGAAATGAAAGATAAAAATGATTGAACCAAATGTAAAAGAATAAGCTCTTAAGCCATTCTAAATCAGTCTCAGATTTAGCACTGTACTTAAATGTCTGTAAAATCATAGAATCGAAGTTGGAAGGTCAGATAATCCAGTGTTGTTGGAAGGGATTCCCACACAATGAGAAAAGTTTTGATTTAGGGATCTAGCGCTCCTTTTATCAGCTAGACTGGTTGGCTGGCAAGTCCTGGGATCTGCCTGTCCCTGTCCCACCAGTACTGAGGTTATAATTGTATTCCACCATGTCTAGTTTATTTGTGGGTGCCAGGGATTTAGACTCAGGTCAAAGCACTTTACCCACTGAGCAGTCTCCCCAGCCTTCTTGATAAAAGTTCCTTCTACAACATCCTACTTGTTAACTACTTTGTTTCTGGTTAATTGGCTGATTAGTTTTTGAGACAGGAGCTCATTCTATAACCAAGTATAAGACTGGAATTCACTGTGTGACCCAAACTGGACTCCATATACTGCAATCTTCCTGCTTCAGTCTTCAAGGTTGGAATTTCAGGCATGTGCCACCACACAGTCTAACAGAAGTCCTCGTGCTAAGCAAGGGTCACCTCTTCTATAACGTTTTCTGAGCCTTTGGGGTTAGGGACCAAGAGTTGATAAAGATGTTCTATCTCTATCTGAGCATTCACAGTTACTTATTTGTAGCACTTTGAATAGCAAAGCATCTCTTCGTTGACTTCTATACACTGCAATGAGAGGTTTAGCCCACCGAAGTTGGGAGGAACACAAATTTATAAATATGCCTGAGGGTCCTTCTAGTTTCTGTTCCCTCCCTCTAGAGCAGCACTTATCAACCTCTGGGTCACAATCCCACAGGGGTCACATATCAGATATCCTAAATATCAGATAATTTACGTTGCAATTCATAACAGTAGCAAAATTACAGTTATGAAGTAGTAACGACATAATTTTATGGTTGGTGATCACCACAACATGAGGAACTGTCTTAAAGGGTCACAGTATTAGCATTAGAAAGGTCGAGAATCACTGCTCTGCTGTGTCTTTCCTCAGGCCTTTGTATGATGAGATCCTTCTTGTCTAATTATCAGCTCAAAAGCCATTTCTAAGAAAAGCTTTTTTAAAAAAATATTAATACAGTTATACAGATGAAAACACGTTGAATTGAGAGTCCAGATTGTGAGTTCTAAAAGCTGTTTTCTGCATGGCTTGTCTGCTCATTCCCTGTCTACAGGGATATGCAGGTGCAGACTTCAGGCCTTGCTTCTCCAACATTGTGGAAAGAAAGAGACCTTACACTTGAGGCAGAGCCACATTAGATTCAGAAAAGCTTTTCAACTACTCAGTCTACGTCAGCCACACAGTCACCCTGCAGTGTAGCACCTTCAGCTGCTTTTGTCATAGAGTTAACTAGAGTTTCTTACCTGTTTATTGCTTGTGCCAGCCTCCCACCCCCCAGCATCTTTGCTCTTCACTGTTGCATCTTGAATATCTACAATAATAACTGGCACATAGTAACCACTCAATAAATAATTATCAAAATAATACATACGTCTAGACCTGCTTCCTGCTGAAGTAGAATAAGGAAATTGTATTGTCTGTATGCTTATGAAAAAAGACTATTTTTCAAATAGTGATTTCAGACATCTGTATGTTAATGAAAACTTTTTACTTTATAGGAATATGTATTTTATATGATTTTAAAAGCAAAAAAAAAAAAACCCAAAGAGTTTAGAAATGGTGATTGAGGGGGTGTTATATACATGGTCCATATAGAGGCCCAGGTTCTGTCCACACTTTAAGACAGTGTCTCTCACTGGGCTGCAACTCACAAAGTGGGCTAGGCTGACCAATCCCTGTGCTCCAATGTTTTGCCTACCAGAGCCCCACCTGCCTTGCTTCCCCAGCACTGAGATTCTAAGCTCGTGTCACCATGCTCAAAGGCTCTAGGTATGGAACCCAGGAACTCACACTTCTCTGCAGCTCAGCATGGAGCTTTTAAAAATGAATCTGCATGTCTTACAAGACACCAGAGAGGGAAGACTGAAGGCGTAAATCACAATCCCACACCAGTTTGGAATTATGATTACTGGAATGGTTATTTATTCAAAGGGGAAAAAACTTACAGATTACCGTCCCAGACAACAGCAACTCTGCACGATCAGGAAAGGAGTCTAGGAGCCAGAAGCGGAGCCGGAAGCCAGAGAGAGAGTGGAGGACAGCCCCTGCTTTTTTAAAGAGAGAGAGGCCACGCCCCAATGGGCTGGTATCTCAGCGGCTATTGGCTGAAGGAGCGGAAGGAGCTCCTGCAGCAGCAGACCTCTGACACACTTGTCAGAAAGTATCTGAACCTTCGAGCTTTGAAAGCTCTCCCAGGTCAATACCCTTGAAGGTTTCCACTAAATGCTATTCTTTGAGCAAACCTCTGTGCTAATCCCTGAGGGTGTGGGGGGAGCAGACTCTCATATCCCTAGGAACTTAGAATCTAGAAATAGTTTCCTTGAGTGGCATATTATGTGGAACTCTGATAGCTGGTATGAGGGAAGTTCCCATGAAATACCTTGGAATGCTTTAATAGCCTGATTGAATGTATATTTTTAAATCACCTAACAAATTAACAGGTGTACCATTTTCCCTGTACAGGCAGCAACAGCCCTCATGGGAGCCCCACCTCTCCTCTAGACAGCAATATGCTGCTGGTCATCATTGTCTCTGTTGGTGTCATCACCATTGTGGTGGTTGTGATCATCGCTGTCTTTTGTACCCGGCGCACCACTTCTCACCAGAAGAAGTAAGGATCCCTAAAATGTAACCCATAAACTTGTAGTATATCTTTTTTTGACTTTTTGTTTGTCTTTTGCTTCTTATATGTTGCTTATGTTTTTAGAGTGATGCAAAGAATTAAAAACCATAAAGTACATGAAAAGCCACTTTAAATGTAACAATGCCCCTACCATGGGAATGTCTTAGGGATAATGTATATTATGCAAGGTCCCACAAGATTTTAATGGAGCTGAAATATTCCTGCCATCTACTGAACACAAAGTAGAAGAGACGGGAGAAAAAGAAACCATGGGAGGAGGAAGAAGAAGACCTGCCAAGAAGTTTAGTTAAGGTTTAACAGGCTTTTGTGAGCCTTAACAAGCTCCTGAAAATGTTTGAAAAGTGAGTGGGTGTAGGAAACTTGCTCAGCAGTTAGGAACATGTACAGCTCTTGTAGTGGACCCCAGTTCTGTTCCCAGCACCTACTTTGGGTGGTTCACAGCCATCTGTAACTCCAGTTTAAAGGAATCTGACACCCACTTCTGGTCTCTGCAGAAGTGTACACATAATTAAAAATAAAAATCAGCCTTTAAAAAATAAAAAGTTTGAAAATATTTTACTCTATCCGAGACCAAAAATTTTGCATCTACAAGCAAGAATATCCATGATGTGCTGTTTATAAATTAAAAATTCTGTTGAAGAAAGGAGATAAACCAAACAGCCCACCATAGACATTTCTGAGTAGAGAGACCTGATTAGGAAGTGGGGCAGGTCCTCAGACGGGCATCTAGAAGAAGGCATTGTCAATCATAGGAGACTACACAGTGGTATACATGTTGTTTTCTCCAAAGACCTTCCAATAGGACAAGATATGGACAGTGGATGTATAAGACAGTGGTATCAAAGATCTGATTCTGTGTACAGCCTAAGCTGATATGTATGTTTGTGTCCTGGTGTTTTATTGTTATTTTTAGTTATGTGTATGTGTATCTATATGTAGGTATAGGCACAGAGACCTCTGATCCCTCTGGAACTGGAATTATAGGTGGTTGTGAGCCAACCCACAGTAGTACTGGGAAGCAAATTCAAGTCCTTCAAGAGCAGTGTATTCTCTTAACTTCTGAGCCATCTTTCCAGCCTTGTGTCTTATTTTTTAACAATAATAGCAACAAAAATGTTTACAAAACTAAAAATATGGGCTGGGGAATATGGTTCAGTGAGTAAAGTGCTTAAAATGCAAACATGACCTGAGTTTATAAAGTCAGACTCGCAGGACACATCTCTGACTCCAGTAGAGTGGAGTGAAAGGGGGCAACAGAGTCCTCAAGCTTGTTGGGTGGCTAGCCTTGCCATCTCTGAGAGCTGAGGTTAGTGATAGATCCTATTTTAAAAAATACAGTATAGAGTATATAGGAAGACACTAGGTCAATCTCTGGACTCTATACACACTTGCACACATATATGAAAGAAATGAAAAGTAAAACATTGAATTGATAAAAATAAAACTTTTAATGGGATGAAGAAAAAAATCTACTTTTTATTTATTAAAAATTTCCACCTCCTCTCATTTCCCTCCCACTCCCCCAACTCTCCCTCCCCCTCCCTCTCCAGTCCTAAGAGAAGTCAGGGTGCCCTGCACTGTGGGAAGTCCAAGGCCCTCCCCCCTCCATACAGGTCTAGGAAGGTATGCATCCAAACAGACTAGGCTCCCAAAAAGCCAGTACATGCTGTAGAATCAAAACCCAGTGCCATTATCGTTGGCTTCTCAGTCAGCCTTCATTGTCAGCCACATTCATAGAGTCTAGTCTGATCACATACTCGTTCAGTCCCAGTCCAGCTGGCCTGGGTGAGCTCCCATTGGATCAGTCACATCGTTTCAGTGGGTGGACGCACCCCTCGCGGTCCTGACTTCCTTGCTCATGTTCTCCCTCCTTCTGCTCTTCATCTCAACCTTGGAAGCTCAGTCCAGTGCTCCAATGTGGGTCTCTGTCTCTATCTCCATCCATCGCTGGATCACAACATGGTAGGGATAAAGTTTTAACTCAAGATTGACCTTCTTACTCTCTTGCTTAAAATCATTAAATTATTTCTCCTTTCTTATAGAGGGACATTCATATTCTTAGTACTGCTGTAAAAACTCTTCATGATCTGGTCCTTGGTTGCCTCCTGAGCACTGTTTCCCATCATTCTCTTCATGGCTCACCCTGTCGTCACTCAGGACTTTACAGAATCCCTCTAGCAGACAAAGCTGCTGTTCCACTTCAGGGCTTTGGCATAGGCTGATTTCACCACCTGGAATACACATGCTGTCCCCGTTATGTCTCAGCATAAAAGTCACTTGTTCTGCACATATTCCCTGTCTACCTAAGCTCCAACTATTAAGATTAATACTTGGCATTTCGGTATACTTGAAGCATTTAAAAATAGTTTGGTGTCGTTTTCCTCACTTGATCAAAAGTGCTGAGGACACAACAGTGTAGCACGGGATCTGACAGGAACAAGGTGACTGGGGAAGCGAAGGAAGGCACCACAGCATAGTGGAGACTGCTGCCACATTCTTGACTCACCTATTCGTAGTCCTGGTGGGGTCCTAGAAAATGACTCACTTCTTCCTCTGTTGGGCATTAAGTTTTATGTTTTATTGTTGTATTTTTATGTCTTGTCCTTTCTCTGTCTAGTGGAAACTTGTAGAGGAACCTTTTGCTTTAGAGTTTCTATTTTTAAATGCTAGCTCACTCTCTTAATTTAAAAAAAGACAATATTCAGATATGCTCTGACATAGTATCCAAATAATATATGAACAGACAAAACCACATTTACTATTTCCAGAAATAATTTTCTCTGATTTTTGTTGTTGTTGCTGCTGCTGTTTGTTTGTTTCCATCTCTGCCTTTGTGTAAAGTATCTCTCAGGATACTGTAAAGAGTTTGTTGTTTTATTTTGGGTTGAAGTATTTTTTGTTTTGATTGGGGATTGCATTTAAGACTTCCCAATGCTAAACATATACTCTGCTTCTCAGCTACATTTCCAGTCCCTCTTTTTACTTTTTATTTTGAGAGTAAATCATGCTAACTTGCATAGACTGCTCTTAAACTAGGCCAGGCAAGTCTTGACTATTTTATATTCCTACCTCTGCCTCCTAACTAGTTGGGATTATAGGCCAGTGACACCATACCTAGCAGAAAATCAGTTTTAATCACATAGTGCTTTGACAAATATGTTCAAAAGGAATGCATTTTAAGGACTACTCTTAATTCTATGCCTAGGAAACGAGCTGCCTGCAAATCAGTGAATGGTTCCCATAAGTATAAGGGCAACTGCAAAGACGTGAAGCCCCCAGACCTATGGATCCATCATGAGAGACTGGAGTTGAAGCCTATTGACAAGTCTCCAGATCCAAACCCTGTCATGACTGATACTCCAATCCCTCGAAACTCTCAAGATATCACACCAGTCGACAATTCCATGGATAGCAATATCCATCAAAGGCGGAATTCATACAGAGGTACCGTTTCCACTTTTTAAGGTTATCTGAATTTGACAATTCCAGTAAGAGGTTAATTTTAAAGAAATGTATATTGCAGGTACACATCTTTAATCCCAACACTGAGGAGGCAGAGGCAGGCTGATTTCTGTGAGTTCAAAGCCAGCCTGGTTTACAGAGTGAGGTCCAGGTCATCCAAGGCTGTTACACAGAGAATCCCTGTCTTGAAGGGAAAAAAAAAAGTTTATCTTGGGTTTTTTTTTTATTATTTTTCTTCAGTATTTGATGAACAATAGCTAGCTGTTATAGAAAGGGAGAGGTTATGTATCATTTAAGAGCAGCCTTCTAGACATTTTTAAGTCTCTCATCAGGCTTCAGTTGAGTATTTGAGGCACCTAATTCATGTGTGTGCACTGGGCTGTGTCCTTTCCTTTGGACTTCAGCTGTCACTGTGGCATTCAAAACCTCTGTAAGAAGGATGCTTATACACACATCTCACTAAAGTACAGTGTGCACCATCGTATCATCTTTTTTGAATCTCAGCAGGAATTTGCTTAATGCTACAAATGTAAATTCCTTGGCTTGGTACATTTGTGAATTGCAAAACCTTCACTGGAAATATGTAACTGTTGAGGCTGCTCAGAGGCCTAGGGTGTACACTTACTACTAACCTCCATACTTTATATCTAGGGCATGAGTCAGAGGACAGCATGTCTACACTGGCTGGAAGGAGGGGAATGAGACCAAAAATGATGATGCCTTTTGACTCTCAGCCACCTCAGCGTAAGTAGAAGTGTCTCTCTTCCCCCCACTGCTGCCAGTCTTCCATGTCATGGTGGGAAGTAGCTATGAGTAGTCTCTTTAACTTCTGTTAATTGCAAGATACAGATCAACTGACAATATTGTGGGACCTTACAGGAAGAAGTACCAAAGTATTGTTATATTTCATAGTAAATGTTATTCTTGAACTAGAAAAGATGGCTCAGTGCTTAAGAACACTGACTACTCTTTCAGAAGATCCAGGTTTGATTCCCAGTGCCAACATGGCGGCTCACAACTATCTGTACCTCCAGTTCCAGGGGATCCTGACACCCTCTTCTGGCCTTCACAGACACCAGCCATATACATGGTGCACATATGGGCAAAACATCCATACACATAAAAATAAAAATTAAATATTCTTGATAGTAACATTTTTAAGTTATATATAGTTTCAAAAGCTAACTTCCCAGCTAGCAGGATGGCTCAGAGAAGAGCAATGCTTACATGCAGGACTAAGAATTTGAGTTGGTTCTCTGCTTCCCGTGTGGTAGCAAGAGAAAAACCAACTCTCAAGAACTGTTCTCTGACCTCTCTACCTGCACAGTAGCACATCCATTCTATAGCACATGTATGCTACACACACAAGATCATTTTTAGAAAAAATAAATTCTGTACTCTCCCAGGAGAGACAGGAAAGCATCTTCTGATACTGCAACTGGACTTTGGCAAAAGTCATGCATATGATCAATACTGATAGCATGTATGGGGTTTTAACTTTTTTATTTAGTAAACTTTATAAAGTTGTTTCAAAATTGCAGCATGGAGTTTTTAAAACATTTTTGCTCTGTTAACCCATACTTCATTGTATCAAGCAGTTATGTTACTAGAACTCCTTTCATAATAATTGAAATTAAAAATAAGTTAAATGTTAGTATTGAGAATCAAAAGAGAGGAAAGTGCTGAAGAGACAGCTTAGTGGTTAGAGCAGAGGACCAAGTTCAGAGGGGTCTTCCACCGCTGGCCTCTGTGAACACCGCACTCATGTGCACAAACCAACACACAGACACACACATAGCTAAAGTAATAACATTAATCTTTTTAAAAATCACAAAGTGCCAATCATGGTGGTAAATACCTGTAGCCCCAGCACTCAGGAGACTGAGTCAGAATGGAATTCAAGGGCAGCCTGGGCTTCCAGTCAGATCCTGTCTCCAGATCAGGGAAAGACAAAGATGAGTCATCATTTTCAGTCTACTTTGTTCTTTCCCGTGCCTCTGTTTCAATATAAAAAGGCCTTTCAGATTAGCTGGCAATGTGGGTCTTGCAGTTAAGAGACTATATAGCCACATCACTCAAATGATAAGGTTAACTGGCTTTGAATGTCCTACACAGGCACTGGTGCCATGGAATCCTCTCCTTGGAAAAGGTCTCATCCACACTTCTGATGGAACCTCCGAGCGTGCACGTTTGTCTTCCCTCACTCACACATCCTTGCAGTGCACAGCCAGAGAAGACACTAGATTGTAAAGGGAGATCTGCTCTGAAAGAATAAGGCTGTTTCAAAATAAGCAGTTTTTACAAGTAACTTAAGTTTAATGTCCATAGCAGGAAGAATGACTTACACTTGGAAGCATACAGGGGAAAAACATATTTTCTGTGTTTTAATAGGTTCCCTATGTAGATACCTCCAGTTTAAAAAACACAAAAAGAGTAAGTTAATCTACTTCCCTTGTTTTTGTTTTGTACTTATAAGAAGATGGTAATTTGAGTGTTCTAAGGGCTTAGTTTCTCCCTGAACTGGCTTATTTCTAAAACTTAAAAAATCGAACTCTTGATAGATTAATTTAATGTGTTAAAGAAAAAAGATACAATTCTGGTTGCAATCATTTTCTCTCATTTGTTTGTTTTGGTTGGTTGGTTTTGGTTTGGTGAGAAAGAAATATGTATGAATACATAGTAGTATGTAATTTGTACCCAAATAGTTGGGTAGTTGTTAGAATCTTTCATTCAGGAATCTGAAACCCTGCTGGGCAGTGGTAACACACACCTTTATCCCAGCACCTCGGGCGGCAGAGGCAGGCAGATCTCTGTGAGTTCGAGGCCAACCTGGTCTACAAGACTAGTTCCTAGACAGCTAGGGCTGTTATACAGAGAAACCCTGTCTCAAAAGACAAAAAGAGAAAAAAGAAAGGAAAAAAAAAGAATCTGAAACAAGGTGCTGGGGTATACGTGGAGCTTTGAGAGATTCTTTTTGAAACCCACCTAGCAGCTGTGCACCTTGGTCTGAAAAGCTGAGCAGAGCTAGATGGGCTTGCTGGCATTGGGATGAGGTTGGACCCAAACCCTATGCAGACCCATCAAGTTCTGGTTCACCTAACTTCATTCTGTACCAACACATTCACTTTTTATTTATGTATTTGGAAACACTTGAAATATTTAAAACAAAGTTCATTCTGGCTTTCTTTCAGCATCTGTCCCTAGAATGCTTTCAGATTGCACATCCTAGGTCAAACTCTATTTTACTCCCTCCCCTCAGCCTGAATTCTGAAGCATCTCACTTTGCAAACTACTTCTCTTGCCCAGGGGAGATCTTGATTTGAGAATAATGATCACCTTTCTCAGCTAACTTTTCTAGTTGTAATTTATTCCCATGGACCTACTAGAGCCTCTGGAGAAGAAATGCATCTATTCCATGGTCTGGGGTTTCTTTTTCCAAGGTGATGTTGATAGCCCCACAAATATCTATGGAGATCCCACAAAACAGAAGATATTTTAATAGGTTCCAAAGTGCTAATAAAGTTTGATTATTAAAATTGATGAAAACCTTGCTTAGAAAAGGAGGCAGGGGAATCCCTATGTTCCTTGTCTACCGTACCTGCATGTTTGCCTGTTTGGGCAATGTTGCATCTAGTTACTTTGATCATAAACATTGTTCTTCGGCTGCTCTAAGGCATACCTAAGAAAAATGTATTTTCCGACTCTAGGTGTATTGCTTTCTACTATTTGTATCTCAGGTTAAACAGGAAGCTTTATTAAAGAGGCTTTATAGGAATTTCCATATGGAACCTATACAGAACTTTCTATTCTTTACCTGAATTGAATCTTTAGTTAGAGAAAGGGAAAGGAAACTAGGAACATCCGTTTATGGCTGAAAATACTAATGGGTAGGCTGACCCCAGGCTGGACATAGCAGAAAATGGTGCTGTGCTATTATAAATCATATTTTTATTACTAGATTGAGGTATGATGATTAAAAATTTTTATTTACATTCCTTTTAATATATTAAAGTTGATTAAACAGCTACTTATTAATACTCATTAATCGAGTGGATGTCATTTTAATTAATTAATTTAATGTCATTTTAGCAAGACAGCAAAAAATAATAGAAACATTTGCTTGTGGACTTACATTTTATGACATATTCAGATAGATATTGTAATAGTTGTGTGATTCATGTTTATAATAGAAGAATTCAGAAATGCAGATAAGGCAAAGAAAAGGTACTTCCTTAATCCTGACCCCTGTTTCTGAAAAATTACTCCTGTTAACAGTCTTTCTTATTATGTACAGATATAGAATATACCTAGAAATGTGTTCATTTGTTTAGTCAAATATAAAATTGATGGCTGATTGTCTAGCCACCTACCACCAAAAAGCCAAAGTAAAGATCTGGTTAAATGGGAGGTGGGAAGGGTGACTTTTGTATGTGTCTGTGCAAGCATGTTAAGCATCTCTTTGTCTTGTGTTCATTCACAGCTGTGGTTAGTGCCCATCCCATCCATTCCCTCGATAACCCTCACCACCATTTCCACTCCAGCAGCCTCGCTTCTCCAGCCCGCAGCCATCTCCACCACCCAAGCAGCCCATGGCCCATTGGCACATCCATGTCCCTTTCAGACAGGGCCAATTCCACAGGTGAGAGATGAGGATCAAGCCCAGATATTGAACGCATTCCAAAGTTGGCAAGTGGAAATGGGGAAGGACTTGCCGTATACAGAAATTGTCAGTGTTACTTGTTTATCATACATTTCTGTGATGGATTCAAATTTGTTTTCTGTAAAATCTACTGTATTTTTCTCCCTAAGTTTAAGTACTCAGTGCAAGGTGTCATCTTAGTAAAAAGCAACAGTAACTTGAATTGAGTAAGCTCTTCTTCCAACAAGTCTTGTACCTTTGTCCCTTTTTGCAACTTCATTTTTTTTTTTTAATTCTACCATTTGAAAGGGAAGTGTATCCAGAGTGGCTTTTAGGAACCAGTGGTTGCCTTTGTCTCAGTCACTCTAATGTTAGGGGTGTCTGTAAGACAGTCATTAGGTGCAGGTTATTGCCCTGTGGACCAGAGTAAGGACAGCATCCAGGAGCAGCAGGGCCACCTTAGGTTGCCAGTAGACTGAAAATTGGGGGAGGGGTCACAGCTTCAAAATATAGGAAACTGGAATAACAGTCTTCTGTGTGTCTTAAATGCTTTGCCAGACAAACATGTCCTCATTTGGAAATCTTAAGACAGAGCTTCATCAGGCAGCTTTAAGGAAGAAAGAATGAAAATGAGGAGGAGACAGCAAAAAGAATGAACTGTTTTGATCTTCTAGCTTTAAGCTGCAAATCGTAGTAACATCTTACATATACCAACTACGATTTTTCATAATTTGAAATTTGCCTATTAACCATTATTACTGATACAAAACAATGTTGGCAGTTCTGAGAAATGAGGAAAATTCTAGTGAGCTCCATTTTTTTAAAGAGCCTCAGTACTTAATATTTAGAAGTTTGAGTCACCACTGCTTCCATCTCCCTGGCCTCAAATTTTGATCAGTCATTAATACACCCAGAATACCAATGAAGGTCAGAGCTTGCAGGGCTGTCTGCAGGACAGTCTGATAGCTCTCCGTGCTGCACACTGCCAATGTTGTTCCTGGTTTGGATGGTGCCTCTTTAACCCATGCCTAATTTTGGCTTGCCTACCATCTCCTTCCAAATTTAGGTTTCAGGTCTACATTAGGAATGTATAATTATTCCAGCCAGCGGCATGGGAACCAAAGTCTGTCTTGCAGACACAGTGTCATAGAACAATAAGTGCCAGAATGAACTTTTCAATCCAACCCGGCTCTGCCCAGTCACACTTACCGTTTTGAAGGCTAAGGAATCTGGCCTACACAATCCTCACATAAGGAACTACATGAGTGTATGGCTAGCTCTCCTAGCCTGATGATCGCTCTTCTCCTTTGTCCTGGACTAGAAGTGGCTTGGGAGTTAGAAGACTGGAAGTTCCCACCAATCTCATCCAAGTATTCTACTCTTGTTGGTAAAGTTCTCTTCTATATATGCTGAAACAGAAAGTGCTCTGGGAAAATAGGGAGAAAAATGAAAAATAGACCCAGTTTCTAGAAGTGATCCAAGTTCTCCTGCTTTCTATTTCCCCAAGACTTTATGTCAGTAGAGCTTAGACTGCTATTTTCATAGCCTTGGACTTGAAACTTGTACAGAACTGGAGCCTGGCCAAGTAGTTCCTGCTCTAGGGACCTTTGCCACTACTTACCACGGGGAGAGCACTTTCTGTTTGACCATTGTGAACTTTGTGTGTTTTTAAAAAACTCTGGAAAGTAAGGAATTAGACTCTTCACCAAAGCCGAAGTTTTACAGAGCCTAGAATTTTTAGTTAGATCCAAATGATACTGTGTCAAGGAGCATCTTCCTTAGAGAATGCAGTGTGCTGGTGCCCTGCTCTGGAGGATACATGGCAACCCCAGTCTGTGGCAGTAGCTAGGGCTGTGACTCATGCAAGCAACTGAGCTTTCCTTTCTCATTTTCCTGCCATCTCTTTGTTAAAGATAATTGAAGCAGTTAGGCCTCTGTACACAGAGCTGACCTATCATATTATCTGTTAACTCGTGATACGGTCAGAACTTAGACCCATTTCTCTCTCACAGCCTCTTATTTTCCTTCCTAACCAGCTTCTACCTGTGCCTGGTTCACAGATGGTGACCAGCAACTCCCCAGCCACAGTGATGGCTGACTTGAACAAGCTGAGAAGTGGCCTCCTTAGCATAGCCTTTAACGGATGAGAGAGTCTAAACCTGGCAAGATTGTTCTAGCCCACTTGGAGTAGCGGTGGGAGACAGCACATGAGTGTCTATCCTCACCTTCGTTAAAGAGGTGTTCTGTCCTGTCTCCTGAGAGTTCAAGGGAACAGACTGCTTTTTTACAAAGGCAAGGGAGTATTTTAGATTGCTGCAGATGGCTTTGTGTTGTTTTTAAGGCTGAGAACTCATAAAAATCAGAAGAAACCTTCAGACTATCTGTTGCAGCCTGTTGCCCAGGCTGGTCTTCCTGCCTCTCTTCTGGGTGTGATGGTGGTCTGCCCTGTTCACTTTATATGAAAATCTTCCTCAGTCCCTGGCATTGCTGTATCTGTTTTGCAGAGAGAGACAAGTAACATTAGGTATAGAAAGACAAGAAGTAGGTAAGGATTCAGAACCTGAGCCTGGGAGTCAGAACAGGGACTCAGACTCTACTCTGTTGGACCTTTCTATGGGTAACCTGCTTACTTACCCTCCAAGTATCTCCCAAGTTACTCTGAGAAATAAAGTGCTTAGTATAGAATAAATGCTCAGTGGTCTACAAAAAGATCCTCTCTGTTAAGGCACTATGTTTCAGATCTTTTTATACATCTCATTTAATACTCAATGAATTATGTGTTTGTTTCCATGTTTTATAGATGAAACTAAGACTCAGCAATTCAGTGACTTTGCCATATTCACTCATCTAGTAGTCCCAGAGTAGAGTATAGGACTGGCTGACTCCAGAGCTGGGGCTCTTCCTGCCCCACTGTGGTGCTCTCGGGACACTTCTCCCTCTTTGTACCTCTGAGGTTATTGCCTTGTTCTTCCTGAGTCTTTCCTTCTCCAGGCCGACCTTTCCTTTTTCCTTTGGATAAACATATCATTCATCTGACATAATCTCCGGCTGTATGTAGACTTCTAGGCTACTGTGAAGCTTTATTGTTGTGTGCCAAAACCATTCACATTGGTGATGATGATGATCGTGCAGTGCCTGAGCACTGGCCCCATCTGCAGATACCACAAAACCCTTATTGGCAAAGTTAATTCCTACCAGGTATGATCCAGCCTTTATTACTAGATATGGTTGTCTATGAAAGGCTAGTTTCTGAGACTATCAGTCAGTGAATGAAATTTGAAAATTTCTCTACACTAGTCTGAGGAGCTTTCGTATGAACTCCATAGTAAGTCCTTTACATCTACAAACTTAGAACTGCCTAAGTATCTAAGTGAAAAAATTGAAACAGCTTGTTGAAACAAGATTGTTTTAGAATTCTTAGATTAGGCCATCCAGTCTTATCCTTGGCAGTAGTCCTGATCCATGTGTCTTTGGACTAGCACTGATTTCTTCAAGTGCTTATTGAACAGGTTTAGGGAATCCCTTGGAAGTGCCAAAAATGTGTATTTAATAGTAAAGGAATACTAACGTTTATGCTTTCTTGCTATAGAATCTGTTCGAAATACCCCCAGCACGGACACCATGCCAGCCTCCTCATCTCAAACATGCTGCACTGATCACCAGGATCCTGAAGGTGCTACCAGCTCCTCTTACTTGGCCAGCTCCCAAGAGGAAGACTCAGGCCAGAGCCTTCCCACAGCCCACGTTCGCCCTTCCCATCCATTAAAAAGCTTTGCTGTGCCAGCAATCCCACCCCCAGGGCCTCCTATCTATGATCCTGCATTGCCAAGCACACCATTACTGTCCCAGCAAGGTGAGTGAAGAGAGCAGCACTGTGGGAGACCCTTTGGCTCGGGTTTAGGATAGAAGTCTCTCCCCACACCCGCTTTTAAAGAAAAGCAAAGCAAATACCCTCCAGGTTTTCCTAGCAACTTAGAGAAGCTGTATGTCATCGCTCCCCATTTTGGGAATATGTATGAGAATAAGGTTTTGTGAGAGGAGCAGAATTTTTAACTGTTTTCCATGTAGACTCCTTAGTGTTAAAATCCAGTGACATAGGTTTGAGCAACAAAACTGGTCTGTGTAGGCCCCTGAAATCACCTTACTCTAAAAGATGCTACAGGCTAAAGAAGGGCCAGGAGGTCAGGGCTCAAAACCAGGAGTCTCAAGATAGGGAGCGCTCATTGCCATACTTCATAGCTCAGCCACGGACTGGCCATTGCTTATTGTGGTCTGTTTTAGAGTAAGTCTGTGGTTTTCAAATTTTTTTAGCCTCAAAACCTCTTCATCTCAAAAGCTACAGAGAACACAAAAATAACCTTTTCTGCATATTAAGCATGTCAGTATTAGCACTAGGAACTAAAACATTTTTTCAGTATTTAATTAATTCATTTAAAAGATAAATAGTACATTCTAGGGGGAACCAGTATCATTGCCTTTGAGTTTCTCTAGCATTGTTAGTACTGATTTGATGGAAGGCAACTGGATTCTCATATCTGCTCCTACATTCAGTCTACTGTAATCCATTGTTTTGGTTGTTAAAAATCTGGGTTACGTGAAACCACATGAGTCTGTTAAAAGGGTCTCAAGGATTTAAGTAAACACTCACTGATACAGAACAGATTAAATGCTGCCATGATTCAGCTGCTGATCCAACTGCTCCTTCCTCTGGCCCCACCACCTGAGCAAGCGAGAAAGCAAGTGTAGAGTGAGAGAGCCCTCCCCTCGGCTTTTAAGCGGTCACATGTGCAGACAGGACCATATACTTTATGGCTTGTAACCCCCAGAAGCCACTGGCTAAGGGGGTTGAAATTGCACAACAGATCTGCCCTCACAGACAGTCGTTGGCAAGCAGCAGCGTACTTCTGCCACCTTTCAGACACTGTAGGCATTCTTTCTTGGAAAGAGGAACTTCTGTTTTTCCCAGACTGGTCTAGAATTCTCAGTCCTCTTGTTACAGTTTCAGGATTTCAGACACTTGCCACCAAGTCCAGTCTGGGTGTTTTCTGATATAATAGAAAATGTGATAAGCTGTAGTTCCTTAAAGGTTGGTTTAGAGTGTGCAATCTGTATCAACCTTGGACTCCACACTCCATTCCACTAGGTGGTGTTGATCTGGCTTGCACTTCAGATGTATGACACTGAAGCAACACATTGGACACTTGGAAGATACTTAAAGAAAACCCTCCAAATATTCACATATTCCTTGCATATAAGCTTTCACAGTCAGATGACAAAACAAGTTTTTCAAAATGTTACACTGAAAACTTTGATTTTAACAGTGGCGGTATCCATCATTTTCCTTACATTCATAGCTCACTTATTTCCATTTTTAGAAAATATCTGAATGGCCCATTTGCCAGTCATCTTTAAATGAAAAGTTTTGTTGTTAACGTGCTAGAACTTCAACTGGCAGTCGTTCTGTCATGGTGCCATATGTGGTATACAGCAGGAACATTTACATTTGGTTACACACAGCATTTAAAAGGCATGTAGTTAAGAGTTAAGATTTAATAAAAACAAATAATTTTTACTGCTTCATTAAGGATAATAAGCTGGCTTTTTAAATATAAGAACATACCCCTGGATGAGTTCACAGTTTATCGCAGCTGCCTTCATTTCTAAGGCTCTAACAGTTTAACCCATGTTGCTGTGTACGCTTAAAAAAATAAAAAATGCAAAACAGGAAAAAGGCAAATGTTACCTTAAGTGGCATAATGAATGGCTTTGACTTCCAGGCATTCTGTAACATTTGAGAACCATTGGGTGAGGATATTAGTTTTCTAAAGGCAGTGGGAGGTTTTCTCTTGGATGCCCTAGAACCTTCCTTCCATCTTGCTCCAATAACTTTTCAGAGCAGGATCCCTGTGTGCTTCCTTCATATTGAAACCACATTCAGACCTCTAGTGGACTTCTGAGGTCTGAGGTGCAACCTTAGCCACAACCTGATAATGTCCTTTACCCCTCAGCTCTGAACCACCACATTCACTCAGTCAAAACAGCCTCCATCGGGACTCTAGGAAGGAGCCGGCCTCCTATGCCAGTGGTTGTTCCCAGTGCCCCCGAAGTACAGGAGACCACCAGGATGCTGGAAGACTCCGAGAGTGTAAGTTCATGGGGCCCTCAGCTTAGCCAGGATGACCCAAGGCGACTGCTTGCATGCTTTTGACTGATTGTACTATTTTGTGGACTCAGGTCTTTGCCACCCATAGTTGTAAAGCCATTTAATCACTCATTGGGCATGTGTCCTTGGGGCATCCCCACATTCTGTGGGAATGTGCTGTGGGTTTGGTTTGATTTCATACCTACTTGGATAGGTCTTAAAGTACCTTATCCCATCACAGGTAGTCATGCACATCTTTCAGTTCTGTCCCCTCTACTTGGTCCCTTCTCGTTGTGAACCACACACGTTCCTTCACCCCGAACTCCACTCTGTGCCTTTACCGAGGAGGATGCTGGAAGAGGAAGTACCTAAGACTGTTTTCAAATCCCAGTAAACACATCTGCATTTCTAGATATGGGGTTCTGTAAAGAGAATGCTTAAGCCCAGAGATGACAGGGCACACAGACTGTATTGGTCTGGCAGAAATCTAGAAGAGAAAAGCAATAGGGCCTCTGCTTTGTGAGGTCATTGTGGGCTGAGGAGTGTGTGTATGTAGGAAGAAAGGCATTGTGAATTGTCAAGAGATGCTATCTTTCTTAATGGCCTTGAGTATATCCTGCTGCTTCTGACTTTGTTGAGCTAGCCTGGTTTCAGTAGGCCAGCTTCCCAGGGCAGTTTTGGCCAGGTCACTTGGTACACTGGGCTTTCTTTCTGGGCAGCTCTTCAGGTCATTCGCAGTAATGGTGTTCTTCCTTCTGTAGAGCTATGAACCAGATGAGCTGACCAAAGAGATGGCCCACCTGGAAGGACTAATGAAGGACCTAAACGCCATCACAACAGCTTGATGACCTTCACCTGGACATGACTCCAGCCTGAGTCTAGAAGTCTTGGAACTTAACCTTGAAAACAAGGAATTGTACAGAGTACGAGAGGACAGCACTTGAGAGCAGGAGCCAGCAGACCAGCCAGTGCCTCCACATGGGGCTGGCTCCAGGCACAGCCACCTGCCTTCTCCTGGTCAGCCTGGATGACGCTTTTGTTGAGGCAACTTCCCTTTGCCTGCTGATAGTCTGCAGGACTGGGCACCATGGGCCAAAATTTTGTGTCCAGGGAAGAAGCAAGAAGTGCAACCTGCCTTTCACTTTGTGGTCAGTGGCTGTGTCTTTGTGCTGCAACTGCATCACGTTTATGGAGTGTAGACATTGGCATTTATATGTACAATTTTGTGTCCTATTTTATTTTATCTTAAAGAAAACACTATCAAAAGCCAAGGAAGTCTGTGATGTTCTCCGCAAGCAGTTGACGCTTGATTGCTGGTTCCAGTTACTTATGGAAAGTCATTGACAGTGCGGTTGTTTGACACCATCGACAGGGGTTGGCTTGTTTGGGGTTTTGTTTTTATTTTTTTAATTCTGAGACATTGCATCCTCTGCCAGCTGTTAATCCATCACTTTGGGGTGGGGGGACGTTTGCATTGCTGTTTGTAAGCTTTTTTATTATTTTTTTATTGTAATTATTAAAGGCCTGACTTTCTCCTCTCATCACTGTGAGATTACAGATCTATTTGAATGAAATGTAACATTGAAAAGACTTGTTTGTTGCTTTCTGTGCAGATTCAGTATTGGGGTGGGGTTGGGGATTGGGACTAGGAAATGGAGGGGCTGCTTAGGTCCTATGAATGTTTCTGTCATTGTACATTGTTCAGAAGCCTGCAGAGAATGGAAGCAGCATCTTTAGTGTCCTTTCCTGGCGTGTCCATCTTCGTGTCACTACATAGCAACTGGAGTTTTGTTTGGATCTGGTTATAAATTCTTGTACGGCAGGTGGTTTTGATGATTTAGCTGCCCTGGTGTCTTGGTCATGTCCTTTTGGAGTGTCCACACTGAGGTCCCCAGTGATGTTTTTAGTTACTTGAGTGATGCCAAGTAGAACCAGAGCCTGACTGCTCTGAGAAATCAGAAAGCACGGGGTGGAGACCCCTTTGTGCTGCTGTCAGTGGTTCTGCTTAGAAGGTTAGGAGCTAAGGAAGGAGCTTGGTTTTCTGTTCCAAATGGACTCCTGCTTCTCTGGTGCCAGTCCTCACCAGGAAGCCCTCGTTTCTGCATTGCAGAGGCTCTCCTGAAAAACATCAACCAGGATGGGGCAGGATGGTGTGGTGCCCATGAGGCTTCCTGACGTTTCTGAACGTGATTCATCAAGGAGCAGAGGACAGATAGTGGAGAGAGGGTCAGTGGAAGCAGTCACCTCCCATATCCCAGCAGCTTAGCCAAACCCCAGTTAGAATGAGGCAGTGGGAGATTCCAGATGTGCTGAGGACGTAGCCACACACAGAAGCCTTTGCCTTTGCAGAGTTCTTGTCTTTTTCTTTAAAGAGGTAAAAAGCTGAGGTGTGTGTTTGGTTTTGTTTTTTAATGTTAATATATAATGAAAAATATAAGACTAACCCTCAGGCATCTTCTTCCCCCAACAAATCCTGGAAGACTGTATAGAAAGTAAGTCGGGCTTGGGCTTTATAGTCAGTGAGATTATTCAGACCACCGGTTGATTCCCTAGCCTACCTACCCTTGAACATGGGTTATTTTACCCTTTTTACTTTTTAACAAGGTGAACTCTTTGTATGATTTGCGGGGGGGGGGGGGGGGGTATCTAACTCCTGCTGCTTTTCTACCTGGTCACAGGACGGCACCAGGAAGGGTTCTGGGACAACCAGTGTGCTTTGGCTGCCCTACAGAAAGCAGTCAGCGTTCTGGCCTCCTGGAGGCTGGATTCCTTCCCACGAACCCCAACACTTCTGTTACCTCAGGGCCTTGGTACCTGGATACTGCCACAGAATTGCAATGGGGTGGTGAGGGAGGGACATATTTTTTAAAAAAATAACTTAAAAGTTGGGGGATTTTTTAACTTCAGAAAATGCAAAGCTATTCTGTATTACACCATTTCACAATTTCATACATGTCTTATATTTTCCTGTGATTCTGGAAACTAAACCATTGTGTGTCTTGTGTCCTAGTTGAGCTGTGGCTCAGCAGCTTCCTTTGGGAGGGTGTGGAACAAACGTGTCTGTTGCCTTGCTGTCTGCTCAAGGGGCCCGGAGGACTGCTGGGACTGGGTTCTGTACACACTTGTTTGGCCTTTTCTGTAGTTGATGCTGTAAAAACTCTATGGCTTTTTAAAAACAATTTCATGTTTTTATTTAGTATTGGAAATCCAATACACTTTTTTAATCCAATCAAACTGTGGTCTGGTCAAAAAGTTCTTTTCCTTAAAACGACTTTGGGGTCCCCTGTTCCTAACCTCCATTTACCTCCCTGTGGCTCTAACTACTGTGGGGGCCCCTGTTCCTAGCCTCCCGTAACCTCCCTATGACTCTCACTACTGTGGGGGCCCCTGTTCCTAACCTCCATTTACCTCCCTGTGACTCTAACTACTGTAGGGGCCCCTGTTCCTAGCCTCCAGTAACCTCCCTGTGACTCTCACTACTGTAGGGACCCCTGTTCCTAGCCTCCAGTAACCTCCCTGTGACTGTAACTGTTGTAAAGACAGGAGTTGAAAATGACTGCCTGGGGAGGGGTAGCAAGTGATCCAAGAAGTATCTGACTACCAGCCCCAAAGATGTCTTGCTCCTGTCACCTTCCTGCTGCTGCTACCCTGAGGGACTAGGTAGCTTGAAGAATGACAGATGACACCAAAAGCACCCTGAATTATACAGCACCGGCTGAGCTGGTTTTCCTTGCTGGAGAGACTGCATTCCCTGTGTAAGATTCCTTGTATCCCAGGCCTGGAATAGTGCCCACTGCCATCTGTTAGCTTGTGACAGAGTGAGGCCTAGATAAAGAGTGTGGTGTCCTTTCACCCCTGTGTCTATCTGCTCTGCTGCCATCTTGTTCTTGGAAGTCTAGATAGTGCCTACCATCCCCATTAGTGGTGTTGGGTTGGCCTCAGGATAAAGTCTGAGTCCCCAGAGCTCCAAGAATGCTTGTCTGCCCTCACCTCTGGTCCCATACCAGATGCACTGGTACACCAGCATGAGAAAGCTGCTTGTATGGTTGTCTCCTCCACAGCCATCCCTTTTCAGCCCCATCAATCACCTGAGCTATCCCCTCTGAATCCCTAGATGGCACTCTTGGCACATTTTCCAGTGCTGGCTCTGTGAGTCTTTCTGCAGGCATGTGGTCTCAATACAGCCAAGAATTTCTCACTGCTTTCTGACTGCCTTGGGCTAGATGCAGCCTCTGACAACAGCAGATGCCTTTCTCTTGGATGAGTGGACAAGCAGCCCTAAAGATAAGGTCTGGGGCCAGCTGGAAGGCTTCTCCCCATAGCTCCTCCGTACCTTGCAGGGACCCTAATTGGTCATTAGTGTTGTAGTACCCGGTCCCTCCCACTTGAGCACCTTTGCCCATTTGAAGCCCTAGAGTGCCCTTGAAAGATAAGCTGTCTGCCTTGCAGAGTCCTAAGAAATAATGCTGGTCCCACAACTTTGTTCTGAGCTCTCAAGACTGGCTCCAAGTTGAACAGCATGGGCAAGGCTCTGGAAAAAGAAAAAAGAAGGAAGGGCTCCCTTGATCCGTCAGTCATCCTCTCACCGTTTGGACCACCTTCCTGCCAGGAATAAGAAGTTCCATCTGGAAAGACTAGAGAGTATCAAATAAACCACCAAATGGTTGGTTATGGCCATGTAGACAAGCAGGAAGCCAAGAGGAGCTACCCCTGACTACACAAAAGATCCCAACAAGTGCCATACTTGTAACCTTAGGTTTCTAGCAGCCAGTGAAAAGAAATCCTGGGGTAGTAAGGGAAGAAGTATGAGATATTAACTGAAGGGAAACGTTCTAGTTTCATTCCGCTGCTATAATAAAAACACTGACCAAAAGCAATTTAGGGGAGGAAAGGGTTTGTTGGGCTTACAGTTCCTAGGCCCAGCCCATCACGAAAGAAGTCTAAGCAAGCCTGCTTGCTGTTTCGCAGCATTATCTTCAAGCAAGGAACTCGCTTCACCTGCAGAGAAGTAAAGAAGCATGGAAGATGCTGATCGCTGACTGGCTCTAGCATTAGGGGCTGGAGAGATGGCTCAGCAGTAAAAGCACTGGCTGTTCTGGAGGACTCGGGTTCAATTCCCAACACCCACATGGAGGCTCACAACTCTAACTCCAGTTCCAGGGTACCTGACATCCTCATACAGATATACATACAGGCAAAATACCAATGCACATAAATTTTTAAAAAAAAAACATATCACTACACTTAAGCCCAGTGGCTAATGTTCATGTTAAAATGTCTTTTACCCAACTTTCATTTGGGAAATGAAAGATCTAGAGCTGAATAGTTTCTACATTTCAGAGAAAGAATAACTTGAAATTTCCTTAACTATGGGTAGGGTGGGCCTGGAAAACTATGCCTTTAAGAAGACTGGGGATGATGCTCCTAAGGGGGAATCAAGGGAAAAAAATGGCTTGGGGCATCTGGAAGAGCTTCTTAAAGTGAGGGAGGATCTGTGGTGTGCCCCAATGCTATTTGACCTTGTATGAAGTAGTTGCCTTGGAACTCCCAGGTCTTAAGTGACAGTTGCTCTGGGCACAAGGCACCACCCAAACTGATATTAGAACATCTAGACAATGAGAAGATGAGCATCAAAGAGCTTGGCCTGGTATGGGTGACCCATAAATAGAATGGACTCTGAAAGCCAGACCTTCAGTTCAGAGTGAAACTAAGAAATCCATGGTATCAAGGGGCGGCTCAAGACCTGTGGTCAGAACAGTTAGACCCTAGCCAGCAGTGTCCAAGTCCTAAAAGGTCCTGGACTATTGCAGATCCTCAGGGTCCTAGAGCAGAGCTCCCGTCACATGACTGCTAGCTGTGTGCCCTCTCTGAACACCTCTTGTCGATGGGAATGTGGGAATGACTCTCTCCACACCACACTTCAGCTCATTGCTCAGCCAGTTGTCAGCCCTACCTCTCAATGTCCCCCAGAGTGCCACTGCCTCGTCTGTTAAGCAATCTGGTGATGACCCTTTCCAGCAGGTCAGTATCTTTTCTAACTCTTAAGTTCTGTCTCCCTTGCTCAGCATCACGCAGTGGCCCACAGTTCAGTGTGACCCACCTGGCCTCTTCCCATCCCTTCTCCTATGTGGCCTGGCCACAGAGCAGACTGCCTCTGCATAATAAACCTGTGGCCTCTGCACTGTTCCTTCTTCCTCTCTTCACCTCACCACTGGCTCCCTGTCAGTAGCTGTGTGCTCATCTTTAACCAGTCCCCTAACTTCTTTTTTGTTTCGGTTTTTGTTTTGTTTCTTCCAATACGTAATGCCCTCCTTAAGGACAGACTGTGTGTTTGAATTCTCAACTTTGGTGCCTAACGCACTGTAGGTTTTTACTAAATGAGTTTCCCCTGTGGGTATGATAAGACCTGGAGTCAGAGAGCGAATGCATCGTGGCCCAGTGCGGAGGGAACTTCTCACAGCTGCTCTTCCTGAAAGGGTGCACACCCTTAGGAAGGCTTTGCAGAAGAAGCGTGCCTAAGCTGAGTCTGAGGTGTCGGAAGAGAACCTAAAAAGGAGAAGACAGGCAAGTAGGTACTGCACTTTACGTGGACGCCTGAAAGAAGGCAGCTCCTAGGCATCCCATGTCAGGCCTATGCTCAGACCCCTGTCACTGGAGTCAGAGCTGGAACTCCAGCAGGCCAGTGCAGAGGCCGAGGCAGGTGCACAGATATGACTGGGTGCCTTTGTTGGAGAGAGTAAGCTGGTTTTATCCACCCACAGCACGTTTTCTGGAATACTCAAGGACACAAGACTGGATCCAGTCAATATACATACGGCAGATCAGATGCTGCAGGCTGTGGTCAACCGAGTAAGTTAAGGATAAACTGGATACCTTTTCATGATCCCAAAAACAAGTCTTGAGGTTGGGGAGATGGCTCAGTGAGTAAAGTACCCAAGTTCAAATCCTCAGAACCCACATAAAGCTAGGCAGGTAGCATAAATACTTGTAAATGCAGCACTTCAATGAGATAGAGACAGACAGATATATAGAGAGAGAGAGAGATGAGAGACAGAGATGGGGTTCCCCAAAAACTCATGGTGTAGCTAGTCTGACATACACTGCAGCAAATAACAAAGAGACCCTGTCTAAGGAGGACCAATGGAACCGAATTGAAGACCCGGATATTAATCCACACACCTTCTAACACCTGATTTTTGACAAAGAAGGAAAAAAAGAATATTAAGTGGAAAAAAGAAAGCATATTTAACAAGTGGTGCTGGCATAACTGGATATCAACATGTAGAAGAATGAAAATAGATCCATAACTATCATCACGCACAAAACTCAAGTTCAAATGGTTCAAGCACCTCAACATAAAGCCAGCCACACTGAACCACACAGAAGAGAAAGTGGGAAGTACACTTGAATGCATTGGCACAGGAGACCACTTCCTAAATAGAACCCCAGTAGCACAGACACTGAGAGAAACAATTAATAAATGGGATATCCTGAAACTGAGAAGCCTCTGTAAAGCAAAGGACACAGTCAACAAGACAAAACGACAGCCTACAGAATGGGAAAAGATCTTCACCAACCCCACATCAGACAGAGGTCTGATCTCCAAAATATACAAAGAACTCAAGAAATTTGTCATCAAAAGAACAAATAATCCAATTTAAAAAAAAATGAAGTACAGACCTAAACAGAGAACTCAACAGAGGAATCTAAAATGGCTGAAAGATACTTAAGGAAATGTTCAACATCCTTAGTCATCAGAGAAATGCAAATCAAAACAACTCTGAGATTCCATCTTACACCTGCAAGAATGGCCAAGATCAAGAACACTGATGACAGCTTATGCTGGAGAGGATGTGGGGTAAAGGGAACACTTCTGCATTGCTGGTGGGAATGCAAGCTGGCACAACCCCTTTGGATGTCAGAATGGCGATTTCTCAGAGAAAGAACATTTGCAAGTAAAGCTGAGTGGACAAAAGAGTCCACTGTGTGACACACTGCAGCTCCCAAGGCCATTAAGATGAAGGAAGAGGTGTTGGAGAGGCGGGAAAGACTAAGGAGCAAAGTGGGGTTTTGCTTTAATTATTTTTTTTAATTTTCTTTTGGGAGAGATTATATGGGTGTGAGGAGCAGATATGGAAGGACTGGGAGTTGAGCGGGATTGGGTATGTGATGTGAAATTCTCAAAGAATCAATATAAAAAATATGTTTTAAAAAAGTTTGACCTTTTACAGACAGAAGAAAATAAAAAGGTAAGTCACAAACTCATAGAAAATATTTCCCAATTGTTTGATAAAGTTGAATATTAAATCAATGTTGAGTATCAATGCTGACTATTTTAGTTATGACTCAATAATAAGGATATCAAAGGCTTAATAGAAACAACCATGGAAACATTTAAATGGTGATTTTACCAAAGAACATATATGGATAGAAAATAGATACCTAAAAAGATGTATGGTATCTTTAGTGCTTGAGGAAACGCAGATTTAAAAGTCAGCATTACATACCTGTAGAGTGGTGACGCTGCAGTTGGCAACTGCAAGTGTCAGGATGTGAGGTGACTAAGATACCTGTAAAACTGCTGATGAAATGCAAGAGTCTGGAAAACAGCCTGGCAATTTCCTATAAAATTACAAACATACCAATCATATGACTCAAGAGAGCCATTCCTGGGTATTTATGATCAACAAAAACCTATATTCATCTCAAAATCATTAGAAGAATAAATTTTAAGTGTTCTCACCACAAAAAAGATATATGAAGTAATACATGTTAATTAGTTCAATTTAGCCATTTCACCAAGTACATAATTCAAAGAATCATGTGTATGATAAATACATGTAATTTGTGTCTGTCAATTTAAGTGTTTTTAAAATCCACATTCATATGACTTGAACACAAATATTTGTAGAAGCTTTATTCTTAGTAGCCAATAATAGAAACAGCCCAGTTGTTCATTGATGGTTGAATGAATAAACAGATCGTGACTGAGCCATAATTGGGAGTACAGCATCCCACAGGCAGAGCTTGGAAGCATTAGTAGGTGAAGGATCGGGCACGCATAAACTAAGTGCTCCATGAGTTCACTTTCATGAAATTTCAGAAGCAGCAAAACTTCAGAAATACAATAACAGATTGCTGGGAATCAAGCAGGAGGAAGAAATTGAAGGGGAATGGGATGGAACCATGGAAACATTCTATATCCTAATTGTTAAGGTGGTTGTAAGACCTTGTGGAAGTAGACACTTAAAATTGGTGAATTTTGCCGCACATGAATTATACCTCAGCAAGAAACATAGACAAAATTAGCCATAGTAACAAAAATATGAGAAGCTAGGAACAATTCCAATGAATTTAAAAACTTTGATGAAGACAATTATTAAACCATGTTGAAAGAACTTGGCCAGGATGTTAAGTACTGGTGTTGCTAGTTTGTTTTAACTATCAGCTTGATAGAGACAGCTCAGAATCACCTGAAAATTATACAGGAAGATGCATCCCGTTGTGGGCGGTACCATTCCCTAAGCAGGGAGTCCTGAACAGTCTAAAAGGAGAAAACCAGCTGAAGGTAAGCAGTAAGTCAGGATCCATGTGTCCATTCTCTCTCTGCTCTTGACTGTGGGTATGGTACTTTAAGCTCCTTTCTTGACTTCCCCGTGATAATGAACTGTAACCTGGACTTGTAAGGCAAACAAGCCCTTTCTCCCCTTTGCTTTTAGTGAGCTTATTTTATCACGACTACAGAAATAAGCTGACAGTGGCAAATAGTCTAAGTATCCCCACCCTACACATACAACCTCCTTAGTAGTTGTGTTGTGGCCCGGCGACAATGGGCTACGAGGAAAGTGAATGAATAACATATATAAGAGTGTGAGTGGTTTCGTAAGCAAAGACGGCACTAAGGAGCTTTCCAGCATTGGAAATGTATGTGTTGATGCCAAGAAAAGATGAGAGGAGAGAGAGGGAAATAATAGGGGAGAGAGGGAGAGAGGGAGGGAGAGAGACAGAGAGAGACAGAGAGAGACAGAGAGAGAGAGAGAGAACGAACATGAGAGAGCTTTCATACCAACCATACCCAGGAAGAAGATATCTGTGATACACAGTTAATAAAATATTTATTTTGCTTTCCTAATAGATGTATGTTTAAAAAAGGTCCTATAAATCAACAAAAAGACAAATGACAATAGAAATGGAGCAAACCCATGAATTCATATTTCTCAGAAGTAGAAGCATAAATGGCGAATTAGTATATGAACAAAGACCCAACTTCACTAGTAATTAGGGATTTGCTCATTAAAACACAATGAATAGCACTAGACTGGGGAAAGTGAGAAGCCTGAGGACCCCAGTTACTGGCAAGAATGTGGAGCAAGAATAACTCATACCCTGCAGGTGGGAGTGTAAATTGTTTGAACTACTTAAAGCAGGTTGGCATTATCTTATAAAAGGAAGATAAATTGGCCCATGACTCATATATTCCACTACTGGATATGGAGCCGAGAGATTAGCTTCAACAGGAGCCTTGATCAGGAGTTTTGATAGCAGTGTCTGCAAGGGTGAGAACTAGAATTGCCTTCCCCGTCCCCAGACGAGTCCTATGCAGGTAAAGAAGAGGCTATGAGTTCTCTGCATTCACAGCAGCCCAAAGTGATGCTTTCCAGTGTGAACATAATAGCATGCACAGCATGGTATCGTTTGTGTAACAAGCATTTAAAACTATAAATATGTTCAGTGGGATACAGAGATAAAGGGAGTTTGACCTACCCCATTACAGACAATAAAAAGACACTCCTTGTTGTAACAGGGGCTTATGTTGTCCAGGCTAGCCTCCAACTGGTTATGTAGCTGAGGCTAGTCTTGACCTGATCCTCCTGCCTCCATCACCTGTTTCAAGCATGTACCACCACACCTGGTTTTATGCAGTACTGGGGGGTTGAACCCAGGACTTTATCACATGCTAGGCGAATACTCTGCCAATTGAGTGATGTCCCCAAGCCTAGAGACCAACATTGTAGAGAAATTTAAAACAGTGACAGTACTATCTTTTATCACATACGGAAATTCTGAACGAAATTATTAACAACGTCCTTCACCTGACCAAGAAGCTCCTTCTAAATTCTCCTCAGCCTTGGCATGCAACCAAGTGCATTATACAGAGGCCTTATTTCCGTAGTAAGGAGGGGTGAAAGCTAGATCTCACATAAGTGGTTTTGCCTGGGGAAGCAGGGCCGCAGATGGTCACAGAGAAGATGCCTTCAAAGGTGTTCTTTATGTTCTGTCTCATAAACTAGGTGATTAGTAAATGACTAGTATTGTTAATATCTTCACGTGGACTATGTCTTCTGCCGATCTGAAATATTCCACCTTCGAGAGAAAGAATTGAAGAAGCAAAGTCAACAGGGACAGGGGTCAGCAGGGGCAAGGATCAGCAGGGGCAAGGGTCAGCAGGACAGGGGTCAGCTGGGGCAGAGGTCAACAGGGACAGGGGTCAGCAGGAACAAGCTCTTGAGCTCCACTGGGAACCATGATCAGCAGTGGATGGAAGCGCCTGCGTCCATCAGAAGAGTATGAGGAAGTCCCAGACAAGGTTCAGGGAATGGGGAGCCTGCATTGAGAGGAAGTGTGGGAGACTTCTGCCTTCAGAGGGAGAAGCCCTGGGCAGGGTGAGGTCACTCTAGAAGGGGTTTATGGAGTGTCAAGATAGGGCCAAAATCAGAGGCCCCAGCAGCACCAGCCTTTGGGAAGAAGAGGACCCATTATGGCTGAGTTTGGGTTGAGTAGGGAGAGCAGGCACCCCAAATCTGGAGAGAACCTGACCAACAGGGTCTGACATCGAGAAGAACAGCAAGGCCAGGCATGAACACCAGCTCTGGATTCTCCTGTGTGGACCTAGAGGACCGGCTCAGAGCCTTTCCCGGAGAGAAGTGGAAGCCACATTGCTTAGGAGGAAGAAGTGACCCCCTAGGTAGGAAATGAGGCCAGAGAGTTGAGAACACCCTTAGGCAGTTCTGCTGAAGAAAGCAAGGCAGAGTGCCTGGGATGAGACATGGCTTCCACGGAGGATCAGAGGATTCTAAGTCTGTTCAAATTTTCTTTTGAACCAGGCCTGATGCAGATCTAAAACCTTAGCTACGCCAAAGAGAGCAGAGGCAGATGGATCATCGGTTCAAGGCTTGCCTGGGCGACAGACTGAGTTCCAGGCTAGTCTGGGTGACTTAGCCAGACCTGTCTCAAGAAACAAAACACAGGGGACGTAGCTCAGTGGTGCAGCATTTGCCTGGTGTGTACAAGGCCCTGGGTTTGATCCCCAGGACCACACCACACCACACCACACCCACACTTGAATTTTCCAGTCCAGTTTAGTGCCACGAGGTTCAAGAGGAGCCTTGGGCCTTCTTATCTTTCTGAGCACCAGAAGAAAAGCAGCTGTGGGAGAGGTGGACTCTCCATATGTGGGGAGGAAGGAGCAGGAGAACAAACCAACCGCCATGTTCACTGTGGGTTTTAATTCTATACAGACCATCACTCTATATTATAACCGTCTGTGCCCAGGACCAGAGCTCCTCCTCCACTGCCTCTGCTGAGCACCCCGTGCACATGGGCACGGCCTGAGTCTCCTGGGTGAGTAAGCATCCAGCTCCGTCCACTCTGACTGAGGGGCACCTGGTGAGGAGCAGTTCTGAGCCTCCCACCCCTTCCCTGTGGCTCAGTTATCGAGGTTCCTCCGTTTGACTTTAGAGTTGGCGGGAGAATGAAATGAGACAACAGGAAACGCCCAGTGCTTGGCATACAATAGGCACTTACTAATTGCCCCCTGTGAAGTCTAGGAACAAAACAGTTAACTGGTGTAGCCACCCATTTCCAGTTTGATTAGGACCTGCCTCTAATCCCACCTCATCCCACTACGCCTGCAAAGGCTTCCCTTGGCCCCAGAGGTCACTGTGGTCCAACCAGGTTGCCTCCACAGCAGCTGAATATAGCCCCACCTATGCCATGCCAGTGGGATCCCTAGAGGAAGCACTGCCACATAGCCACAGGGGGCAGTTGTCATGGGGACGCTGGGCCTGCTGAGCTGTCTGCTTAGCAACAGGACTCCCAGGTCTGTCACCACGGAAACAGCCTAGGCAAGCAGTGATGGGGAACAACTGGCCAGGTTCCCCGCTCTTTCCAGAGGATTTCCCCCTCCTTAGACAGACAGGACGGTATTCCCCCAGCAGCCAGGACCCTGAAAACTGGTCTTCTGATTCCAGACACCTGGCCTATCTATCACGGCCCAAAGGCCTCAGGTATCCTCTGCAGCCAAACGTTAGGTAGGAAGGTAGTGTGTGAGGTAGAAGTTGCTGCTATACCACCTCCAGGCTCCAGGTCTGCCCTTGGGGTGCTGGAGCTCCACACCTGTACTCCATCCACTGGTACCCACAGTGCTCTTCCCACAACTGGTCACCTCCGGCCCGCATGCGCCCTCCCTCTTATGAGGGCCTGTCTGCTTGCAGCAAGAGGCCATGGCCCTGCTCAGCATCTAGGTGGAGGGAGTTCATGTGTCCATGTACTGGCCTCCTCCTCCTTCACAGAGATTGTGGAGCCCCGGCAGAGGCTGGAAGGAGGGCTTACATCAGGGTCCCCATCTCTACCTTCCCCCTAAACTAGTGACATTGGAATAAACTCTCACCCTCCTCAAGGACCACCAAAGGTTGTACATGGGCGCACACTTGTCTGTAGTCAGGCCTCATGCTCCCACACGCACTTCTGCATACAACTCCGTGCTTCTGGTGGGGGGCAGGTCCATGCATGTGCCTCTGCTGCGGGAGCTCCTTCCGCTCCTTCAGCCAATCACCGCTGAGTTACCAGCCCATTGGGGTGTGGTCTCTCTCTCTCTTTAAAAAAAGCAGCGGTTGTCCTCTTCCTCCCTAGCCTTGTCCTATTCTCATTGCCCTGCCTCCACTTCCTGTCTGGTTGACCCACCTATACTTCCTGCCTGGCCAATCAGCGTTTTATTAAAATACATGATTGACAGAATACAGACAATTCTCCCACACCATGCCTCCATAGGTGCTCAAGAGGCAGTGTCCCACCACCATCCTCACCCTCTCTGGAGACTCCAGGTTTCCCTGTGAACCTTACCACCCCCATCTCTGACCCCAAAATAAGTCAGCGTTTGCTGGAATTTTTTTATTTAAATAAAATATACAAGACGGTGTGTTTAACCGTTTTCTGTTTTAAAAGTGGAAGATTTGAAAATTGCTTGTAGAGGTTGAGGGGTGGAAGGTCCTGCTGACTGGACTTGGCCTCTCCGTAGTCACCAAGGAGTTGGCCAGTGGGTCAGAGCGTTTATAAAATGCATGTGTCGGTAGAGAAGAGTGGCTAGGCCAGGCCTGATGGCAAGGGACTCCTCACTCCTCATATCCCAGGCCCTCCATCTCCTCTCCTATGTCCTAGGATGGAATACAGGTTTGGGTGGAGTCCTGCTGATTCCTTGAGCTGCCTTCCTTGAAGGCAGAGTACAGAACTCAGGTCAGAGGACTGCCGGGGTCTGGGGAGGCTTCTCTGGTCCCTGATCTCCTAGTCTAGTCTGCTGATTTCCTAGGGCCTAGGGCCTTCATTTCTTCTCCCCTAAATTATTGCATTTCACCCCCTATGGGCCATTACAGAGGGGTTCCCTGGGGGCATCCCAGGGCCAAACCTGCTCATGCCACCATTGTGGCCAGTGCATGGGGACCACGGGCATGGTAGAAGTAGAACTAGCCCTCCGCATACTGGGCTCAAAGCCCTACCAGCATAAACCCACAGACGGGGTCCTGCTGCAGAAGGTGATCAAGCCTCAGGAGACATCGAGTTGCTCTCCTGTCTCTGGAACCTGCTCTGGCTGCTTGCTGCCTTCGAAGCCAAACCCACACACCAGTTTGACCTGTCATCCAAGGCCCTCCTCTGGTCCCCAGCCTGAATATCCCACCCACCCCCCATAGCCCAGCTCCACATCGCTACAGTAATCTCCCCCATGCGCTCCCTCCTCCTCCTCCTTACTCTCTCCCACTCTTCCCACAGCTCAAGGCCTGGCTCAAGCCCACCACTGGCAATGCACCTTCCTCGGGCCCTGACGGAGGCCCAGCCACCTCCTGAGTCCTGAGATTTTAAGTCTTGGAGCCCTCAGCTAAAGTTCCCTGGGCTCTCACCATAGTTCCCTGGAGCAATGAGCTAAGTTTATGGGGGGTGGCGAAGAAACGTGATTTATTGAGCACCTACTCTGCTGTGTGCCAGGCACTGGGCTGGGCATGTCGTGCCTTTTTCTTATCTGGTTCTCCCTGGTCATGGTGAGGAGGTTCCGTAGTTGTTCTTATTTCACTAACGAGGGAACAGAAAGGTCAGATAACTTTCCCAGGGCCACACAGCTAAGAAGTGGCAGAGTTAGGATTCGTATTGATGCCTGGCTGCCACCAAGCTCCCATCTCTTCCTTCTGTACTTTGCCTAGGGACCAAAAACCAGGGCTCTTCGAAACACTGTTTTCTGATGGCAGGAGTACAGGCTTTAGCCTTAGGGAGGTGTTGATGTGCAGCTCAGCCCAGCCCAGCTCTGCTGCTCCTGGCTATGTGAGTCTGGAAAAGTGACCCCCCACACACACACCTCAGTTTCCTCACCTGTGAAATGAGAAAAATCAAAGTATCCACCTCACAGCCTGTGGGTATGCGTAACCAGTGCTTGGCACAGAACAGACTCAATAAACAGAAGCTCCCCTCACCTCCCATTGCTCAGCTGGAGAAACTGAGGGCCACGGAGGTGCTGGGTGTGCTTGAGGCCCTGGGAGGTGAACGGCTCAGCCTGGGGTCTTCCCTTTCCGTGGGACTAGAGGTGGAACGAGAACTGGGTTGCAGCCCAGAGATGGGGAAGGAGGGTCTGCTGCACGGTTCCAGGGGTTCCCTTCCCTGAGGGCTGGGAGAGAGAACTCCCCTCAGAGCCTGCAGTGCCCAGCCTGCGGGCCACAGCAGATCGCTGATGTAAGGTGATCCGGGTGTCCTGGCAACATGGGGTTAAACTAGACTGCACACGCATGTGCACACGTGGGAGTCGATATCTACACAGCTCTACAGAGCACTACATAGCTATACATAGACACATCTTACATACATATACATATTCATATACATATCTTGCTACGTTTACAGTAGAAAAAAAAATGCAGGGCCCTAAAGGGCCCCGTGTGTCCCAGGGACTCTGGCACAGGAGGCCCCTGAGAACACACCCTAGGGCAGCCCCAGCAGAGTGGGCTCCAAGTTCACAGCCAAGGGACTGATGAGCGCTTGTCCTAAAGAATACAATGACAGGTCTGTGCTGGGACCCCGAACATGGGTCACCCCACCCCTGCCCAGCCCCCAGAGACCCTGCCTGCCTCCCTTTGGCTGTTTCCTTTGGGCCTTGCTGCTCCCCTCCCTCCCTCCCTCTTTCCCTCCCTCCCTCTAGTGCTGAGTATTAAAATAGTCTATAAAAGCAAGTGACCAAAAATCTATAGCTCTAAGAATACCTGGTTATTTTCTGCTGTCTTTTTTGTTTTTCTGGGGTATTTTTTAAATGGTTATTATTGTTATTGGTATATCTCCTAATCACAGTTAAACCTGAAGGAAGAAAGGAGGGAGAAAAAAGAAGAGGGAGGGAGGGTCCAGCTCATAGATTAGACGGCAGTTTGGAGCGCACTGGCTCAGATCTAGCCCCAGGTTCCCTCTGGGGTGCAGCAGTCAGAGGAGGCCCTCCAGAAGAGGTGGCTCTTGCCCCGAACAAAGAAAGTGGGGGTGGCAAAGAACCTGAGGATGTCTTCCGAGGCAAGGTGACATGCTGGCCTGGGATGGCACCATAGGGCCTTCCAGGAGGCCCAAGGCCCCCACTGCTCCCGGTGCCACCCCCAGCTCTGGGGAAGAGTGGGAAGGCAGCCACTGACTCCCCTGAGGAGTGAGGGGAGGCCCTGCGGAGAGTCTGCGCCCCATCCTGGGGGAGGGCTGGCTGGGAGGCTGAGATGAGCTTCAGGTCCTGTGTGAGGCGGCCCGGAGTGAGGGGCGACGTACCCCTGCGTTGTGGGACCTGGGGAGGTGGAGGGCTGGATGCCGGTGGCAGGAGCAGGGAACCATGGGAGCCAGAGGCCCGGGGTGGGGCACTTGGGAAAGTTCTTGGGGGGCCCGGGCTATGACCTGGAGGGCTGATGCCTCCGCGGGGGGTAAAGGCTACAGGAGAAGCACCCTCAGAGGCCCCTGCCATGAAGGATGGCCGTTCAGGCCGTGAGGGTGTCTCTGGTGTACTTGGTGGACCAGCTGCCAGACCTGGAGATAACTCTCCAGGAGGCTGGCCCAGCTGCCCAGGGCTGGACGATGGTGACCTAGAGGAGGGCGGAGGTGGCAAGAAGTGCTCGAGGAGTCCCAGGCCTCCTCGGGCCCCAGGCAGTGGGGGTGGCGGCTGGGCAGCCTGTGGGGAACGAGTGCCTGGCTGCAATGGGGTGAGCAGCGGGGAGTCAGAGGATGACAGGGAGCCACCTAGCGCCTTGTGAAAGTGACCGAACCCAGCTGTGGTGGCAGCAGCTGCAGAGGTGGATGGTGTGGGGGCTGGTGGGGAACCGCAGGCCCCTGGAGGCGGAGAGGAGCTAGAGGAGGGCAAGAGAGGGCTCAATCCAGGAGGTGCAGAGAATCCAGCCAACTGTTGGATGTGGAAGGAAGATGAAGATGGCGTGTCCACCTGTGATGGGCTGCTGGCTGGCGAAGCGGAACCCAGCGCAGAAGGGATCAGGGACTGCAGCCTCCTTGGGTGCCTCGGTGTTTGTCCAGCCCCTAGGTTGCCTAGTCCAGGTCCCGGAGGGGGACGGAAGATGGCGGCGGGCAGGCGAGGGTGGTGTGTGAGGGCTATGGCCACCGACGTAGTAGCAGCAGCAGCCTGCAGCGGCGCCTGGATCAGCGGGGTCCATATGACGGGTGTTGGGGTTGGGGTGGCTGAGGCAGCAGCCTGGACTCGGTGAGCGCAGTGGGCCATCTCTCGGTCATGCCGCACGATCTGCTGGATGATCTCGTTCTCCTGGTAGTTGAAGACGCCTGAGTTGAGATCGTGTTGCACCTTATGGAGGAGGATGGAGTTCTTCTTGCCTGAGCCACAGAACAAGAGCAGACACTCAGGCCGCTGCAAGGGTGGGGGTGGGGAGTGGAATGCAGAGTATGTGCTCACTTGCTTCCCTGCCCTCCCGCCTACACATCCTGCCCCTCACCTATGCGGTCCAAGCGATCCAGTGCAACAGTCTCAAAGGCCCTTCGCATCATGGGATATTCCTCCAGCACCTCATTAAAGTTGTCCACGCTCAGGGAGTAGAGGCGGCAGTAAGTATCCGCCCTCACGCTGGCTGTGCGCCGGCCACGGGTCAGCAGGCAGATCTCTGCGGGAATAGCAGGACTCAGGGTTACTTAGACACAGAATATCCATGCCACCCAGAGCTGCACCATCCTGATCTTGGTCCCCATTGCTTGGTATAGTGAGCTCACAAAGCTGTCTGCTAGGTTGTAGCCATACTAGGTACCAGCCCAGCCTCCGCCTAATAGGTGTCAAGCTGTTTCTATCTCTGGGGCCAACCCCCCTTCAATGTGCAGAATGCCTGTGCCCACCCCATATTCCTGTGATGAAATCCCCACAAACCGATCTGGTACTTAGAAGTGGGGCTCTGGGAGGTGATCCGTGCCCTTGCAGAAGAGGTTAGAGAGGAGCAGGTCAGATGGCTCAGCAGTGTGGCACTTGGTCAAGTCTGATGATGTGAGCTGGATGCCCAGGACCCACATGGTGGAAGAGGAGACGTGGCTGCCCCAAGTTGTCCCCTAACCTCCTAACCCCCTAACCAGGGTGTCATGGTTTGTGAGTGTGGGTGGGAATGGGTAGTGTATGCAGGCTCATGCATGCACACCAATATAATAGAAGAGGCCAGGAAAACAGCACACGTGCTCTTCCTGCCATCTGAGATACAAGAAAGCAGTAGCCTATCACAAAGAGAACCCTCCATGGAACCCACCAGGCCAGCACCCTGGCCTGTGACTCAGAGCTGAGAAACCAAGTTCTATGGTTTGTAAGCCACCAGCCTTATGTGCATTATTATAGCATGCCTCACAGACTACAGATACCCACGTCCAGGCTGTGGCCACGAAGGGCCCTCTGTGCTTATGATCTCAGGGTATCCCTCCAACTTAGCTTCTGGTCACTATTGTCCTCCTGGAGGCCCCTGGCTGTCTCACCTCCAAAATAGGAGCCATCAGCCAGCTTGGTCTCCTTGTTGCCCTTAGTGAGCACACTGACAACGCCGTGCTGGATGAAGTACATCTTCTTGCCAATGGTGCCTTCGCGGATGATGTAATCCCCAGGCTGGAAGACCTCAAAGCGCAACTTGGTCAGCATGGACGTCACAAAGTTGGGGTCTGCATTGGCAAACAGTGGCATGGAGGCCACCAGCTTTCGGCAGTTAAAGTTGATGATCTCCTGCTCCACAGATGGCACGGGTCGGGACACAGAAAGGAAGAGGTGAGGGAACTGTGTGTGCGCGCGCACACACACACACACACACACACACACACACACACACACACCCCGCCCAGGCTGTCTGCAGCTCACCTCTCGCAGTGGCTCACTCAGTTCACCCAGGATGCTTTCCTCATCAAACATCTTGCCCTGGTAGCGGTGTTCATAGTAGTCATGGATGCGCTGCCGCGTGTCAGGTGGGAGCTTGTGGAAGGACATGTACTGCTCCACCTGTTTATACTAGAGGCAGAACAGAACCGGGCGTCACTTCCCAGCACCCCAAGCTGGTGATGAGAGACTTACTTTCTTAGCCAGCTTTGGCTCACTGTAATATAATCACATCGTACCCATAATAACGGCCCTGACTCTGTGGGGTGATGGAGGTGGGGAGAGATGAAGGTAAGTGGGAGCAGGGACTGTCCACAGACCAGGAGAGTGATCAAATTTCCTTTAGACATCTGGTACTTCTCCATCACGCTGGAGTCACCAACTCCGAACCAGAAGGCGCCCACTCCTGCCAGGAGTGGCAACAGGCTCAGTGACAGGAAGTACATGCTGCATGGGGCAGAGTACGAGATGTGGAAGTGAGGACAGCTGACCCTTTGCAAGGCATGTCCGTAGATGAGGCCTCAGCTGAGACCTTCAGTCTTTTTTGGTTTTGCTTTTGGTTTTTGTTGTTCAAGACGAGGTTTCTCTGTGTAACAGCCCTGGCTGTCCTGGAACTTATTCTGTAGATCAGGCTGGCCTTGAACTCACTGAGATATGACTGTTTTTGCCTCCCAAATGCTGGCTTTAAAGGTGTGTGTCACCACCGCCTGGCTGAATCTTTTTTTTTTCTTTTTTTTTAAAGGCAGCTCCAGTCCAGAGGGACACAGGCCTGACAGGACAGCAGCTTCCTGGCCAGCCATTGTGATGCAGGCAGCCTGTACATTTGGAGCTGTGTTTGAGAGAATTACATCTCAACAAACGGAGGAACACCAGGCAGGAGGGAGAAGGCTGTTGAAATAGTCCAGGGAAGAGCTGGGGGGCAGGGGACCAGACAGGTAAGACATTTGAGATGATTTCCTGGGTAAACAGGAAGGCTCAACGAGCTAGGAACCCAGGATAAAATAAGGGCGATTCTCGAAGAAGTCACAAGCAGCTTCACTCTGGTCATGGTGTAGCAGGCTACAATGTCATTTCTACACAAATCCCTGCTCTGTGTACCACAGGCTGGGCCCTGAGCTGACTATAGACTGATTCTCACCTAAGCCTGGCCTGATCCCTGTGCCCTGACTCCTACCTCTCCCTACTTACTTCTCTCCTGGAACGCTGCTTCCTCTGCCTCCTCCACACACTGCCTGTGCACCTCATGACCACTGGCCTAGAATTCTCTCCTGCTTCCTCCTTCTGACTCCTCAGACAGGCTTTCCTATTCTCTTCTGGCCTGAGCTTTTCTCTTAACATCCCAGGACCTGGACCTCCACACCTGAGTGAATGCCATCTGACAGTCACCCTTCCAGGGGACAGCAGCCAAGGCAGACCAGTAGGATCAATGGATCCTGAGGTCCGCTGTGTGTTAAACAAGATGGATAAGAGTTGGATCCTGCCCTTGAGGAGCCAGAGCAGGGACAGGGAAGATGCACCATCACCACACAGCTAGATGTGATTATTTAGTTCCGGGAGGCAAAGTGGGGTGAAAGAGCAGTAGAGGGTGCCGTGGAGTCACGTGACAGACTGGGACTAAGTGGATCACAGAAAGTTAAGTTCAAGATAAGACGCGGAGAAGGCAGGTGAAGGAAAGGAAGAGATGTACTGTTGTTAGAGCCTTGTCTAGGCCTGAAGCAGGAGCACCTACGGAGACCAAGGACCAAGAGCGTGAGAGACCCAGTACGACTTGAGCTGAACATTAGCTGAATTGTGACCCATAAGTGCAAGGAGCTCATCTTTACCTTAGGAGTGACGGGAAACCTTCACAAGAAGTGTTACACAAGGAACGATTCTGTCTGTCTGTCTGTCTGTCTGTCTCTGTGTGTGTGTGGTGTGTGTGTTTGTGTGTGTGTGTACATATGAAGAGCTGGTACAGAGTCCAGCCTGGCTTCATACAGGCTGAACTAGAAGTCCCTGTGAGGCTAAAGATGGCCTTGGAACATCTGATCGCCTTGCCTCTACCTCCCAAGAGCTGGAGTTACTGGCACACACAGTTTATACAGTGCAAGGATCAAATCCAGGTCTTCGCGCATGCTAGGCAAGCACTCTACCAACTGAGATATATCCCTAGTCTGGTCTGGAATTTTTGATCTTCCTGCCTCAGCCTCCTGAGTGCTAGAGTACAGGCGTATGTACTTGGCACGGGAGTGAAGGGAAGTTGCTATTCAGTTTGTGAATGTTGAATCGCTTATTCTGTGTGAATACAGTGCTAACTGGCTTACCCCTCACAGACCCCAGGACGGATCTTCTTATACAGCCCTGTTCTGCACAGAGAGATGTGACAGAACCACACACAGAGTTGTCAGAGGAGAAGCTAAGGGGATCGAGGCTAACTAAATCAGGCCATAGTCCTCAGTCACTACAGTCACGACATGACTATATCGACCCAGAGAGAAAGGGAAGCAGGGAAGCAGGGCTTTCAAGTGACCATCAGACAGTGCCACCAAACTTGGCTGATGGCTCCTGCCTAGGGTCTGAGCTCCTGAGGTCTGTTAGTCAAATGAGCAGAGTGGAGGTTGGTATAGCAGGGGAAGTAGGTGGGACTGCCCTGATTTTATACATGACGAGGGTGAGTGGTCCATGGGCCACCCAGGAAACACAAGAGGAGAATAAAATGGGCTGGTTGTGCACCTGGGTCCCCCTGCACACAGATGACCGTGGCATGTGAGAGCAGCATGACAGAGCCTAATACCCGAGAAGCCTCAACAGGATCAGAACACTTAGGGTCCTGTGGTGACAGGCAAGAGGCAAGCCAGAGGGCTGGCCAGAGACAGGCAGTCTGGAGACCAAGTGAGAAGTCAAGGAGTGGGAGCCCTGTTGGTTGCTGTCAAGTGTGCCTTGAAGGCCTTACTAGGTGTAGCAATAATGATGGCACTGGTCCCTCCGAGTAAGGAAACAAACCACCCACCCCCACTGCAGCAGAGAGGAAGGAAGGCTGTGCCCAGAGCAGAAGGTTTAAGTCAGGGATCAACACGGTTCTCATCTAGGAAGACTCTCCAGTACAGTATGGACAGTTGTAGACCCGGGCGCCAACTTGCTGGCCATGTGTGCTGCCTTTTGCACAGGTCCAGTAGGCAGGTCCTCCTGAGGAAGCCCCGAATGGACACAATGCTCAGCTTACCTTCTCCTGGTACTGGCGCCGGGAGGAGTCCAGAGACTGGATGAGGGCAGTGGCATGACCGATGAACATGGCATAGCAGGTGGCACCTACGATCATGCTGAGCATGGTGAGCCAGACGTCAGACATGCCTAAGGGTGCCTGCCGTCCATACCCAATGCACAGCATGTGGCTCATGGCCTTGAAGAGGGCATAGGAATACTGCTTCCCCCAGGAGTTATTCTGCAGACAGAGCACAGAAGGACAAAATGGACGGGGATGGGTAGAGAGTAGGCCTGGGCCAGGAGCAGGGAAGGCCCTTCTTGCTGGCACCTACGAGATTCCTTGCCAACCTTCAGGCATAGGGCTCCCCAGGGTTGCTATCTGTGATGAGCAGGGAAGCTGGTACTGGAAACCCAGGGTGGCGGTGAGAAAAACCGAGGCCTTTCTATTACAACAGGGTGGGGAGGGGGAAACTAGGATCACACAGGAAGTTGCATTAAGGGGGTGAGCCAGCTGGCCCTGGTCTGACCTCAGTGGCAAGGGAGAGGAAGGCTAAATTCTTCTGGCTGGGTGACATATGGCCCCGGGGCTGAGCTACCCTGCTGTCTTCCCTCACCGAGTAGCTTCATCCCCTATCCCTAAACAGCTGCCAAATGAAGCCCATTTCCCCACTGACCTCAATGATAAAGCTAGCGATGTTTCCCCCGGGGGGCATGGCTCTGCAGGAGCTGACATCACTGTCCTCATTTTGGGTGAGCAGCAGTTGGGGCTTCCTGTCGCTCTCAGAACCCTGCCCTCATCTGCCCAGGGCTATGGCCCCTGACTCTCCTGCCACTGGCCCTGAAGGTGGACTCTCCTGAGTCCACAGTGTGTGGGCCGGGAGGAGGGAGGTGGGAGGGAGTCTTGGCTATTTTCGTCTGTGAAGCCAGTCGGTGTCTGAAGGAAGGCTCCTTGTGGGGGCACCGGGCTCAGAAAGGCCGTCTCATGGATTCACCAAATTCACTAAAGGCATGTGTGGGCCTGTTACCTTCACACACAGAGAAGAAATGCCCCCATAAGAGGGACCACTAGATGAACTCTGTCCCTGGCCCTTTCCCCACTAGAGCCTGTAGGCTGGGTAGGGCTGCTCCCCAGGGGTGGAAGAGGCCTGGGCCCTTGCCTTGAGGAGTAGGGGTAGCCCCCAACTGTCTCCTGTCAGGGCTTCCGGCCACACTGCTGAGCCTCTGGGAACAAGGAAAATTCAGCCCATCTGGTGGATTCACTTGCACTTAGCTCATCAAAAGGCTGTTTTGTAAACGTCTGCTTGATGCTGAAGATGCCTCAGGGTCTCTTGCACCTCTTTCAAAGCTAGTTTTTCATCCCCTGGGGCCCTGGGGATTTGCTTTCAGATCACACCAGACTAACTGAGAGGAGAGGCAGGGGGTTCACCAGAGACAGAAAAATACCCATAGGTAGCCCTCCTTAGAGACCCTTCCTATGTGTAGCTGGGGGCTCTGTCCTACGGCTTTTGAAAGCCCACGTTCAATTCTCTCACCCACTCACGAAGTTGGAGAGGGTCATTCTCCAATCTGCCCACTTGCCATGCTCAGTACTGGACAGGTGGCTGGGAGGTGGGTCTGTTTAGGGGGTTGGAGCATTCGGGCTATGCTTTCAAGAGCAGGAAGTGGCTGTGTGCAAGCCTGGACTCTGTGCTGCTAACAGCGCCCTCTTGGCCTTTGGTTTTTCTCAGCTCAGCTTCTAGGGAGCACGGTTAGGGAGGCAGGAGCCATCAGCTCAGTTTGGTCACACTCCCACAACTCAGGGTAGCCCAAATCTTAGTCACCTTGGGTAAAGCCGGACCAGCTGTTAAAGCGCATGACTGAAATGGGAAACGTTAGAAGGCGGCGAGAACACTCTGCAGCCAAGATCGCTGTGGATGGTTGCTGGTATCAGGAGGGGCAGCTCAAACGGAAAAGAACGAGGGTCCCACCCCCATGCTGGGATTTCAGGAGTTGCCCAGCCTCTCTACCCATCCCTGCCTTGGGATGAGGAGACTCCGAGCCCAGAGGAAGGCGTGTACTCACCACCATGCCGTTGATGGACACCCAGCAGTCATGGGGGAAGTCCTGCAGCATGGGCACCAGGGAACTGCAGACAACCGTCCCAGTGGCAGAGCAGGAGCATCATGCCAATGAGGTATTCACGATGCGCACCACAGCACTGGCCAAGTCATAGGTCATGTGGAAGATCTGAGGAGGCAAAGCCATTGCCAAGACAGGTCAGCGGTTAGAGAGAGAGAGAGAGAGAGGGAGGGAGGGAGAGAGAGAGGAGAGGGAGAGAGAGGGAGGGGAGAGAGGGAGAGAGAGAGAGAGGTGAGAGAGAGAGAGAGGGAGGGAGAGAGAGAGGGAGAGAGAGAGAGAGAGGGAGGGAGAGAGAGGAGGGGAGAGGGAGGGAGAGAGAGAGGAGAGAGAGGGAGAGGGAGAGAGAGAGGGAGAGAGAGAGAGAGGGAGAGGGAGAGAGAGAGAGGGAGAGGGAGAGAGGGAGAGAGAGAGAGGGAGAGAGAGAGAGAGGATGGGAGAGGGAGAGAGAGAGGGAGAGAGAGAGACAGGAGAGAGAGAGAGAGGGAGAGAGAGAAGGAGAGGGAGAGAGAGAGGGAGAGAGAGAGACAGAGAGAGAGAGAGAGGGAGAGAGAGAGGGGAGAGGGAGAGAGGGAGAGAGAGAGAGAGAGAGAGGGAGAGAGAGAGGGAGGGAGGAGAGAGAGACAGAGAGAGGGAGAGAGGGAGAGAGGAGAGAGAGGGAGGGAGAGAGAGAGAGACAGAGAGAGGGAGAGAGAGAGAGGTGAGAGAGAGAGAGGGGGAGAGAGAGAGGGGGAGGAGAGAGAGAGAGGGAGAGGGAGAGGGGGAGAGGGAGAGGGAGAGGGGAGAGGGAGAGAGAGAGAGAGAGAGAGAGAGAGAGAGAGAGAGGGAGAGAGAGAAGGCAGGCTGGGGCTGGGTAAGGAAGATGATACGTAAGGCCCAGAAGAGTCCGGGCCAGAGGGTGCTGTGGTGACACACTCCCGGGCATCCCATGCAGATATAGATATTCTCCTGTGGGAGGTGCAGCTCTCCAGGACAAAACGTGGGCAGAGAGGCCACCTCATCAGCTTGCTGAGGGCCTGTGGACACCAGGGGACAAACCTCCTAGCCTGAGGCGAGCCTTTAACCATGTTCTGGAGTCAGACCCTAGACATGAGTGCTCCCTAAATCTGTTACTGGAATATCACAGGGCCCAGCCCTGGGAACCCACAGGCTCCATGTTCTGATAGGTTTTGATCCCAGACCTAGTTCTGACCCAATTCCTATCTGTGCAACCTTAAGGAAGTCCCCAGGATCTCTCTAATCATGTTTCCTCACACGGAAAATGGTGAGGAAAAATTCATGACTGAGTGGTTGTCAAAAGAATTAAATTATACAAATGAAATACTAAGTACTGAGTTTAGAAGTATTCAATAAATCACAAGCCACTGTGAGACAACGATATTAATAATTAATCTTCATGATTAGTTCTTACGCAATAGTAGTACTGCTGTTTCTTACACTTGAATCAGTAACCACAGTGCCTCCACCCCAGCCCACCGCAGCCCTATCCACCTCCATGTGTGGCTCTGTGTGCCAAGCTGTCAGTGTGGCAGGGTCTGGCCATGATGGGTGCATTGTAGCCTCTCTGGTCCCACTTCTTCCTCCAAAGCTTGCCATACACCTATGTACGGCAGAGACTTGAGCTTGTCAGGGACCCCAAGGTTACGGGGCTGGGAGAGGATGGAGAGAGGTTAGGAAGCCTGCAGAAGGTCTGGCCTGGCCTCTAGTCTGGGGGACGTTGGGGGCCCTCCTGCTATCTCCCCCTAGTTCTGATCCCTCCATACTATCCCCAGAAAAATGGATCCCTTCTGTATAGGTGGCTTTGGGTACAAATTTACAAACCTGTAGATGTCATTTATGACCCAAGCCCATTCCAGAAAGGGAATCTTAGGTCTGGAGTCAGACTCTAGTATTTCAGTTCTCAGTCTGAGGGCCCTAAGGCACTAACAGCAGAGACAGTGGCCACGGCAGGCAAGGCAGCAACCTCAAGGGTGTGTATGAACTAGGACCCACAGTGGCAGACTTGTCCCTAATGCAAGCACAAGGGAATTCCATAAGCCATAGATCTCCACAGCTGACTTGGGCAGACAAACTGTTAACCAACGTATGTTCTCTGGCCCCACTCATAGATCCTACCATCACAATGCCCTGAGAAGAGCCAGGCTTAAAGCTAGAACTGCCAGAAAACCACACCAGGGGCTGGGAATATGGCTTTGAAGACCTTAATTTGATCCCCAGAACCCACATTAAAAAGCTAGGTGGTTGCATGCTCTTGTAATCCCAGCACTGAAAAGGCAGAGGAATAGGATCCCTGGGGCTCACTGGCCAGTCAGCTTAGTCTACTTGGTGAGGTTATGCCAGTGAGAGACTTTGTCTCAATAACAAGAAAAATGATACCAAGGAATCACACACACACATACACACACACACCACACACACACACACCACACACACACACCACACACACACACACATACACACACACACCACCCACACACACACAACACACACACACACACAAACAACACACGAGGGGACCATATCAGAGCGTGGCTCAACCAGTTCCACTTTTTGGGCTGTCCCACGGCAAATGATTTGAGGTCAAGGGAGTGTACAGGCATGGGGCAGTACCTTGGGAGCACAGTTCTCAGGTACAGGCACGGGGCAGTACCTTGGGAGCACAGATCTCAGGTACAGGCACGGGGCAGTACCTTGGGAGCTACAGCTCTCAGGTACAGGCACGGGGCAGGACACTGGGAGCACAGATCTCATGGGCTCCAGAAGTTAGCTTTGAACGGTTTAGCTAGGGGATGCTAGCTTCCATACCAACACCCCCCCCCCCCACCTCAAGCGCTGCGTGGTCTAGAACTTCAATGAGCCTTCCAGGTGATTCCTGCAGGCAGAGGTCCCTCTACAGTGATGGGCTCGTAGGACAGTCTCAAGGCTGTGCCTTCAGAAGAACTCTCGACTGTCTACTACTCCATGTCTCCAGGAGGCCTCTGTGTGTTAGTCGGTACCCAAGAAAAGCTCCTTCCATGGGGGAGACGGGCAGGGAGGAAGCTTGCCCCTGCCCACCCAAGCTCAGAGTCAGTCACACACAGGAAAAGAGATCTGGGAACATGGAAACCCAGCAACAGAGGAGGCTGAGTAAGGCCCAAAGGGGGAGCTTGACAGACAGGTCAGAGGCTGTGACTACCAGCATAGCTCCTGCCTCCTCCCACACCTGGTTTATCAGGGCAGCACAATTCTATGGAGTGTTTCTTGGCTATGAATTGTATTCGAGGGGACCTGACTAGCTATACCTATATAGAATCTCACTGCAAAGGGACTCCCCATGGTGTATCCCCGCTGTCCATCACAAGAGACCTCCAAAGGAGATCTACAATGCACCTCCTCACCGGAGAAAGGGCAACTTCCTTTTGTTCTCCCCTCTACCCCAGTGATGCCCTATTTTTTTTTTGTTATGCCTAGGACACATGAATAGACAAGAGTGACAGATTGGATTTGCGTGCCCAGCTGTTTCCTTGTCTATCTGAACACGGACACATCCAAAGCTTCTTCTTCCCTGGCTGCACAAGCCAGCGACATAAACAGGACCTTCAGGCTCCTCTTCCTGTAGAGACACCCCCCAAGTGTCTACTGTGCAGCCACCAAACAGGGACCATCTACACACTGTGTGGGGCTCCATCCCCCCAGCCCATTCTCCAAGCAACTAGATTTAGCTCTTCAAGATGAGCAATGTTTTCATTGTTTTTTTCTTCTGGTTTTGATTTTGATTTTGGTTTGAGTGACAGAACATGAATCTGGGTAAGTAGGGAGATGAGGAGCAGCTGGGGGTGGGGAAAGAATATGATCAAAACATGTTATATAAAAAAAAAAACAAGATTTAAATATAAGCAGGATGTGTCACCTTTGACCTGAAGCTCTCCGGCGACCCCATCGGTATTTCAAATCACACGCCGCTTGCTGACCATAGCTTCAGCATCCTGGGACCCAGCTACTTCCCCACCTCATTTCCTCTGCTCTGCCCCTGGCCCTTTGCCGTTGGCTACGGTGGCCTCCCTCAGGTCCTTGAATGCCCGCCCCAGCCAGTTCTTGCTAGGCCACTGGGATTCAGTGTCGCGCTGTCATCCCATCTGCCCATGCCCTTCTGGCTCCTCACCCTCCTACTCTTACTGCATCCACAGAAAGGTCTCCCATACTGCTATGTGAAGTAGACAGTGGCCCTCTCTTCCTGACCTTCCCAGGACTCTCCCCTGACTGATTTCGTCTGTGGCATTGTCTCTATCTAAAAGGAGACTTACTAACTGGCATGCAAAACGAACCACACCCCCCTCTGGCTTTTGTATCTGTATTCCTCCATGAAATGCACACAAAACATCTGTTGGTTGCCTGCATGCATGCGTGTGTGCTCAAATGAATGAACGGATACCATATGGAAGCCAAAGGAAGCCTCAGGCCCCGGCTGCGAAGTATCTCAGGCGGTCGCAGCCCACAGTCCCTGCTCTTTCTCCGAATCACTCTGGGTCATAAAGACAGAAGCATCAGGATGGACACATTTCACGCAGCCTCCTCTCTGCACCCTCAATACTTTATTTTAGGGGGGCTGTATGTACCACAGTGCACATGTGTGGATGTCAGAGGACAGCCTTCACCTTGTTGAGACAGGCTCTCTTGTTCGCTGCTGTTGACACCAGGTTAGCTGGCCTGCATGCTTCCATGGACACTTGGCCCCTCAGCTAGCTGTAGGAACACTGGGATGACAAGGAGGAGCCACAGCTGCTGGATTTATGTGGGTCCTGAGGTCTGAACTCAGGCGCCCAGACTTGCACAGCAGGTGCTTTGGCCTGAGCCACATCCCAGCCCTACTCCCCTGCGCTTTCTTCATAACCAACCTTCTTCAAAGATAAAGCCTGTCTAGGTTTGCCTTCATCACAGTCTTTGCCGCGACTATGGCATGGAGCGTGACGTAGTCTCAGGAACTGAGAGGCGCTTAAAGACAGAGGTGAAGGAGACAATGACAGCAATGGAGCTGAGGACAAGCAGGTACCAGCCAGGACATACACGGTTGTCCAGAGGGCCGTGCAGCCTAGGCAGAGCGGCTCAGACAGCCTGCTTTGGCCTCTCTGGAAAGAATAATGGTGCCTTTTCTTCCAGGTGGACAGAGAGCCCAGGGCAGCACTGTACGGCACCGAGTGAGGAAGGGTGTGGATGCTGAGGTGACCGGGACGTAGGGGAGAAGTGTGTGACCACAGAGCCAGGTGAAGCAGAATGCCCATGTGGGAGCTGCCCGGTGAGAGCCGGTCAGGGTAGAGGACGTTCACCACACCTTTAATGCTGGGCAGCACCCAGGATATGGTTGTCAAGGAGAGGCTGGCCATTGCTGAAAGAAGTTGCTTTGTGCCGTGTCCCCACGGTGGGTTGGGGCCACATGCCACCTGCCAGTCAGCAGCACGGGGCAAATATTTGCCTTGCTCTTTATATTTCATTAAGGCGTCCTATTACGACGTCGGCCCTGACTAGGGGGTTGAGCATTTTTCCTTCTAGGCTGCTGGAGACTCACCAGACAGGTGGCATGGGAGCTTGCCCGCTGCCTGCCAGGCACTCTGGGAACCTGTGCCCACTCCTGCAATTTTTCAGCTTCACTGAAAAAAGCAACATATATTCCATGTCCTAGCATGCCCCCTCAGGACCTCGGTTTCCCTGCCTCTAACTGCCAGCTCCTACACCCAAAGCTATCTTGGGAAGTAGCTGAAATAGTGGCCAAAGGTGGCACACAGTAGGTACTCTACGTATGTTGATTCTTTTCCTTTTGTCTCTTGCCCAGCCCTTCTTCAACAGAGCTACTTTCTCAACGTAGATCAGACCTCAGATGACGGGGTCAGGCTGCCATGGATTTTCCACTTGGGCCTCTTCTTGGACCTGGCTGAGTTTTTCTAGAGACTTGCTTTCTCCTGAAGAAAATAAACAAGTACCTACTGGCATCTCAGGAACAACCATCCACATGAATGACAAGCCAAGATCCAAGAGAGGCCAGTACATGGGTATCTGGCCTGGACCTCTGGACTGAGGGTCACAGTGAGGGCCCATGATGACCTTAGCAGGTAGAGCCAGCCCCAGTGCCCCAGGGCCACTTCCCACAGATGCCAGCCAGCAGAATCTGAGAAAGAGGACAAACTTGAGTCCTACAGGAAGGAGGATCATCAGACGCTCCTGGGCCTGGCTTCCAACTCCTAGCCCTCATCCTGCCACTTCAGGTTTCTGAGAAAGGCGGCTTCTGGGATGGGTCTCTCGGCATGCTGAGGCCTGCAGCGGAACATCCGAAGCGGGGCGACCACGGTTTCTAACAATAGCCTGCGTGCCTGCGACAAGCTCACACCTCAGAGGGAGGGGAGAGGCTGGCTGGAAGAGGCTCTGAGGGAGGCTGCTGACCTAGATCGCTAGGGACAGAGGAAGCTTGTGCCCAGCCTAAGCTACTCTGCCCACCCTGCTACCAAGTCTACGGAAAACTCCAGCAGAACTGGACTGGACTGGCTGAGGGACTCAGGGAAGGCTGGGAGGTACCTGGAGACTCCACATTTTCACCAGGGAGCCTTGGGCAAGCTGATTCCTCAGCCTCACCCTAGAGCTTCCTCCTTCAGGGCCTGTCAGTCACAATCAGGCCCTTAGGGTCAGCTAGCACCACTTTCCCCAAGAAAGACAGCCATGGCCTGAACACCCCAGCCTCAGAAAACACCAATGCACTCCTGGTTCCTTAGAAACTGAACCCTGCCCTCAAAAGAAAGAAATTAGGTAAGGATCTGAGGAGGAGATAGGACAGGATTTTGTCTACATTCCCTCTGTTCTGTCTGCCAGGTCTTATGTAGATACAGGGTCAGAGGATCTTCCTGATGCCACTGTCCAGCAAGCTGAGGCTGGGAGATGCCTGGAGAGTAAAGTGGGCGACAAAGGACCCAGAGGTGGGGTTTCTTGGGCCAGCTGGGAAACCCCAATCTAATCCCAGGGGAGCCCTTGGCTGGGCTGAGTACAGGCAGAAACCAGCTCAAAGCAATTTCCTCCTAAGCTGGTGGAAGAGATAAAGGCGTGAGTGCAGGAGTGGGGAGCCGTCCATCTGGCCACCTGGGATCTCCTTCCTGCCCACACCATGCGGGAGCAGCGTTTAGTTCAGGGCCTCGGGCTTCCTGGGACCTCTGTCGTCCCCAGGGAAGGTCCAGGACTATAATCTGCCTAATGAGGTCTGGATAACCCAGAGGGCAGACAGGCAGGAGGGGTAATGGGGACAGCAGCCCTGGGCCTGAGTTCCTAAAGCCTAGGGTGCAGGGACAGGGCAGGTTTTTCTCTGCCCCAGGGGCAGCTAGGCCACTCTATCAACTCCCACCAGGCAAGGAGGAAGGTTGGCCCCAGGGGTAATGTAAACCTGGTGACCCAAATCAATGCCAAAGAAAGGAAAGGGTTGCTACTCCTGAGTCTAGCTGTGGGCCTAGAGGAGGCAGAAGGGATGGAGTGAGCTATGGGTTTGAAGGGTTCACCTGGGTCCTGTTTTTCCACAAGGAGGGAACCTGCCAGGTCTTGTTGAGAAAAATACCACCCTCCTTTCTTTCACAGACACGCAGGTGGGTCAGCTCACCAGTCTCACCAGTCCCTCATCTCCTCAGCCTTGAACTCAGACCTACACCTCCGTGTAACTGGCTGTCCCTTGGGAACTTCAAATACAGCCCATCACGCACCCACAGCCTCTATCTCCCATGATCCACCCTTCTTCTGGTATTCCCTATTACAGCTGGGTACCCAGGGCCCTGACCAGGACAAAGCACACAGGGAGATGCTTGGCAGGACCCTTTCAGACCAAATGGAGCCCAGGCACCCATCATGGCTGCACCCTGCTACCAGAGGGGATGTTACTAGATCATAGGTCATGAACCAGGAGACAGGGAGCCATGGCATAAAGACTACCTGTAGGGCAGGGGGACCTTTCAATTATCAGTTTCTTCACCTGGAAAACGAGGGTGATGAACTCTGCCATTTGCCTTGCTAGCTGTAACTAAGACTGGGGCCAAGGGGCATTTGCTAAGTAGTTCTCTATGACAGGCTTCATGAAGAAACCTCAAAAAAAAAAAAAAAAAACTCCAGATATTACTTATCCTTATTTTATAGGTAGAAGAAAATGAGGCTGAGAGATGTAAGGTGGTACCAAGGTCACAGAGCCAAGCAATGTGTGTGTGTTGGATTTGAAAGTCCTCAAGTATTGTTACACCAGACAGGGATAACCACACTGCTGGGAGCCAAGAGAGCTAACTGGATCCAGCCTCATTTCTGCCAGTGGGCCGCTTTGTGACCTTGGTTCAGTCATTGCCTCTCTTTGTCAGCAGGAATCATGCAAATTTTCCAAGCCCAAGAGAATTTCTGCTGCGGAGAGCTTCTGCCGAGCTGGTGTAGGCACTTCTTCCACAGCACGTGTGTTCATGACGCCTCTGACCTGAATCTGCCATCAGCCGCAGGGCTGGAGGGCAGGGACGTCGGAACCTGATCGTGGGCTTTCAGCCCAGCCAAGCACGGGTTCTGAAGACAGGGAGGCCCGTGGGGAGAGACACCTTGGCAATGAGATTGCTTAGCACAGCCTAATCCACACACCAAGGTGAGTGTCTCATGCAGCATATCCGCGCCCCACCACCACCACACACACCTGAGAAAGCTCCCAGCCAGGCCTGCTTGCTATCACCAACAAAATGGGGAGCCTGTGTCGGTAGTGTCTGTCAACTTGACACAAGCAGCAGTCATCTGAAAGGAGGAATCTCAGTAGAGAGAATGTCCTCATTCGTGTGGCCTGCAGGCTAGCCTTTGGGGGCATTCTCTTCATGGAAGAGCGATGTGGGAAGAACCAGCCCGCTGTGGGCAAGGGCTGGGCAGGTGGTCCTCGGGTGTCTAAGAAAGCAAACTGAGCAAGCCCTAAGGAGCAAGCTTGTAAGTGAGCAGCGTTCTTCTGTGACCTCTAGTCCCATTTCTGCCCCCAGGTTCTGCCTTGAGCTCTTGCCCTGACTTCCTTCATGGTGGAGCTTTAAGATGAAATAAACCCTTTCCCCTCTAAGTTACTTTAGGTCGTGGTGGTTATAACAACAACAGAAAGCAACCTAGGATGGTAGCACACTCAGTCCCCAGCACCCAGCAAAGTCCCCGGCATCTCTTTCCCCACGCCTTAGCCCTTCTCTTTGCCTTATATGGACCAGCGCTACGGCTCAGAGTGAGTTGAGGATCTCCAGAATGGTGTAGACCCGTCTAATTCATCTGAGGTTTTCCTAAATTTAGTTTCTGTAACCAGAGCCCTCAGACTCTTGAATTTCCTTGCAGTTTTATACACAAGACTCCAGTGTCCCAGGGACTTTTGGCTCCAAAGCCAGCTGTGTGGAAGCTGGAAACTGTTTTGGCTGTGGGCACAAGACCTAGCAATGCCCTGGACCGCTGACTCCCCACATCCCAGCTCCCTTACCTGACTAGGACAAGTTCGGGGTGTGGTGTGCACTGTGCCAGCTCTCCCCACGGGTCGTTGACGTCTGTCCTCACTTGACTTCCCACCTTTCCTGGCCCTCTTGCCCCTTTTCCTTACTGTGTTTTCCTAAAGATGCTTCCCCTCCTTCCCCCACAATATCATTTTTGTGAAAATCTCCACCTTGGAAAACATTCTAAAAGAACCCAATCTAAGATACTTGCCAATAAAATCTGTCTCCCCCCAAATCCAGATTTCTGCATTTAACATAAATCTGTAGCATCAACAAACCAGTCCCATTCCTACATAGCATGTGCATGAGTGTCTACAGGTATCTGTGTGGTGCCTTTGTGATTGTCATGGACTTAAATGAGATGCAATTGGGAAAGTGCTTTGTATAGAAACAGGCTATGAAGTCCTGAAACTGCTAACGTTGCCGTCTATATCCACACAAGCCATCTCCAATTCTCTGAGAGCACCCGCTGGCTCTGCTTTGTTGACAGGAACCTAGCCTTCCTGCAGAGAGGTTCTGTCCAACGACTCACCTCTTCCCACTGATGGATATACCGAATGAGGCGGGAAAGTCGCAAGAGGCGCAGGAGGCTGAGGATCTTGGTGAAGCGAACAATGCGCAGAGCCCTCGCGGTCTTGTAGACCTCTGAGTCAATGCGAGTCTCCACAATAAGGAAGATGTAGTCCACGGGGATGGAGGAGATGAAATCCACCACAAACCAGCTCTTCAAGTACTTCATCTTAATCCGCTGTGGGTCAAGGATGATTTCTGTGTTGTCCTCCACCACGATCCCCGTGCGGAAGTTGAGGACCAAGTCAATGAGGAAGAATGTGTCTGACACCACGTTGAAGACGATCCAGGGTGTAGTGTTCTCATCCTTGAAGAAGGTGATGCCCACAGGAATGATGATCAGATTTCCCACCATCAGCAGCAGCATCGTCAGGTCCCAGTAAAATCTGCCCAGAGAAACAAGGGGTCAGTCACCCCGAGAGAGAGGAAGAGCTACGGAGTAGAAAGGAAACGTGTGGGAAAGTACACGGGGGAGAGCCTGGGGGATTCTGAGGCACTTGGGGACACAGGCATGTGAGCATCAGGGCAAGGATGGAGGTTGCAAACACGGGGCACGGCACAGACAGAGGTTCTTCAGTGACCCGGGATACAGCCCCTGTCTTCCAGTGAGCTCCCTGTTCAGCCCACCCCAAAGAGTCAAGCTGAAAAACAAGTCAAACAATGACCTCAGGGGACAAATAGGAGACTACTTAGTGACAGAAGAAACTGACATCATCTTCCCCAGGCTCAGGATAGTCTGAGGTTCCCCGAGGTTTAGCTGTGGCTGAGACTGGCTGTCAGACAGCCATGCCACAGAGCGTGACCAGAGACCAGGGGATGTCCACTCGCCCAGCAGGTGCCTGGGAGGCAGAAGCTTTACTTCCAGCTTGATTCTGTCACTGTTATTCTATGTGATATCTAGTAGGTACAAGACTCCTTAGTCTAGGCCTCTGTTTCCTCACTGTGTATTCCTGTAATTGTGACCTAACTTCTCTCACTTTGGCTCTAGAGCATCCCTCTTCATCAGAAAACGCCTTTACCATCTCTTTGCCCAGTTTGCACATTAACACGGGGGTGTTACCCAGCAGTCATACACCTCCGCACACTTCATACACACAGCACATCCACCAGTGAGCTGTGGGTCCAACTTCAGCTTCTCTGAGGCGTTCTTGATCTGGGTACACTCTGCCCAGTCGCACACTAGTCAGTCAAAGACAACTGCATATACTCATTAACGTTACATCTAGGTATCACCATTCACACACACACAGCATGAAAACACCCATACGCACACACACACACACACACACACACACACCCATACCCATCATTCCTTTTCATTTAATCTCCTGGGGAAAACAAACAAACAAAAATACTGTGGCATAGAGGAGCCACTTAGGGCCATGTGGCCCTTCATACACAAATCTAATAATATACCCAGGCTAGAGGAGTTTCTAAAATTAACAGATTGGGTGCAGAGCGGCTGGGAATGCTGACACCAGCAGGCCTGCCACTCCAGCGGATTTCTACACTCCACCCCTCCCCAGCTCTAGTTCCCTCAATTACAGACCAAATTCAAGACAGTAATTAACAGGAGAATGTTTGCATTTAGTGGTCTTCATAAAACTAAATTGCATGAGACGAAACCACCCATTTCCTTACATTCTGACTAATTGTTTCAATCTTGAGTTTCCAGGTGCTCCAGATATTTCTGGCTGATCTGGGCTGGGGTCGGAATAGTGGCTCTTCCTTCTCCCATCTCAGAGCATCCCAGAAGTTTTATGAGGGGCAAATCAGCCTGTAGGAAGGGGTAGATTTCTAGGACTGGCCAACCCTTCATCTGCTCCTGCCTCTGTTTTTCTCATCTGCTCAGACTCTCATTCACACACACACACACACACACACACACACACACACACACACCTCACCAGCAAAACTTGTCAGAAGAACCAAATAAACTGAGACCAGGAAAATGCTCTGACCCATGCCCCCTATCATTAAATGGGTAAATAAGTGACTTCTATTAATCGACCGGCAGGAAAGATATGAGAGGTGGAAGATGGACCCTCCAGGGACTAGCTGGAGCAAACCTTCTACTGGAAGTAGGGCCAGAGGGGAACCTGTAATAAACAGGAGAACCAGTGGCAGAAGACAGGGACCACAGCACCTGACTAATCAGATGACAGCATCTGTTTGCCTCTGCATCCAGATGCCTTGACCTCAGGGAACTCACGGTCCCCTTGGAGTCTGAAACCATCGGATGCAGCTGGAAATCTGAAGAGGTGGCTCTTGGTGACCGTGATGGGAGAAACCGGGAAAGTGCTGCTGGAGAAGGTGAGAAGATTCAGGCTCTGGGAACTGCCCTTGGCCTTGTAGACAGTGTCTCTATGCTCTTTGCCAGATGGTTGCACAAATCTCTGAATTGAGCCCAAAATTGTGTTCAGCACCATGGACAGTGTCCGTCACGCCTGCCAGCCCCAGTCTGCAGGTCCAGCCAGGGGAGCTTGGCAACAGCCTCCCTGCTGGCATCTTCAGCAATCTCTTTACACCCCCAGTCCGGGTGGCCAGAAGTATCCTTCCCATGACTAGGACTTTTTTATTGGTGGCTCCCTGAAGACAGAAAAGCCTTTATTTTTAAGAGCCCCCAAACACGCCACAAGGATTGAGTACTTCACTTTGTGCTTTCCATGAACTGGACCATCTAACTCTCACGCTAGGACCACAGCTACCACTGTCTGTGTTCTACAGATGATAACACTGGGGCTCAAAGAGAAGCATTTGCTCAGGGCCATACGGCTAATGAGGAGCAGAGGCAAGATTCGGAGAGGTCAATTAAACTACAGAGTCTGGGCTGGGGGTTAGGCAGCTCTGTGGGGTGCATCAAGGAAGATGAACCTTCCTTGAATTGAGTCATGGTGGAGAGGGTCCTACCAAGGTACACGCACCCCTGCCCCAGACGCAGAAGAAGAAAGCGTTGTTGGGGGAAATCTGAGAGGACTGAGCTTCCTGATATCAGAGCTTCCTAAGGTCTGGCCTGGATGGGAGGACAGAAGATCTCTTCCGGGTCAAAAGTCACATGGTCATTAGCTGACAGTCAGCCAGAAACAATTGTACCTATTCTTCAGAAGAGAAAACTGAAGTCAAATGGGATGGTAGCATTTTTGAAACAACAAAATAGGTGTCCAAAGTTCCCACAGCACCCTGCTGTTCCCAGAACCACTCAGAAATAACATCACAATCCAAGACAGCCAACCATGGTAGCAGGCACCAGTCTGTGATAGGGAAGCAAAAGGCAGTCAGACCCAGACACTGTAGGATTGGCACAAGCCAGAATTAGAGGCCTGGGTCACTGTGGTGCTCAAGTGCCTGCCCTTTCCAGTGCTGATGAGTCCTGGTCAGAAAGCAACAGCTGGGTCCTGGTCAGGTCAGGTGTCGGATTGTCTCCCCGGCCTTGGGCTTTGCATTGTCTTTGGATCAATCAGGCAGATAGCTGGGAGTGGAGGTCCAGAAGCTGACACTGAGGGACCAGGACCTATGTGTAGTATGGTTGAATAATGGCAGATAGGCAAACAGCCCTTTACCCTGGATTACTTCACGGGGTGGTCTACCCCATGGGTATCCCATGGGGAGGAGCTACCCTCTATGGAGGTGAGGGCAGGGAAGATGGCAGCTCCTGACTTTGAACTCAGAGACTCTGGGACTAGACAAAGAACCCTCTCCTTCCATGAGGGCTGAAGAGAATGGCTTCCTCTAGTCTCGTTTCCTTATAAGCTCATACTTGCCTGTGAGCATATATGTAGGCAAATAGACACGTGTGTGTGTGTATGTGTGTGTGTGTATGTGTGTGTGTGCACCACAGACTGCACACCTGCAAGCATGCATAGACACATATATGTTTTTGCAAACACTTGTCTGTGTCCTCATTTTGCCCTCGTGGCTACACCACCTTCAGCAGTACCCACTTGTACACATCTTTTGGCACAAATGATTATCCCCTAGGAATCCTGTCTGCCAGAAGAAAGAGAATGCCACTGTCTTGCCATTCAAATCTTTCCCAGCATTCCATGTTTATCTGAACAGCTACCTCCTCTGGGCCTCTTTAACCTCTAACCCAAAGTCTTGGCCAGCTTGAGACCTGGCCTCACCTCTTAGCAGGCAGCAGGCTTCTGAAGGGCAGGTCTTTGGTCCTGGGTCCCTGGATTCTGACTGTAGTCCTGGTCCTTTACCCTGTTAAGCAGCACCCTGTCTCTTCATGTTTCTGTGTGCAGATGGTTCCTGCTCCAGGCCCCCCCCTCCTCCCAGCACCAGACCTACCTTCCCACCTGTCTGCGCAATGTGCCCACCTGGAGGGCCAGCTGTCTCTACACCCAGTGAGTACACAGCTGAACTCAGCATCCTCCTCCAAGCTGAAAGGTACAACCTGCGTATCTGTCACTGCACCCAAGGCTCACAATCTTCTAGCAGCTCTCTACAGACCTCCATTACCTTACCTGTCCTCACAAGTCCCTCGGAAGTTATCGGGTCTTCTCTGGCTTCTCCTATGATGTCTCAAAGCGCCCTTTCTGCCCCAGATCTGAATCTCTGCACCCTTGCCCCTACCTCTTACCTGGCCCCCACCTCCATTCTTGCATTAACTTTCCAAGTCATGGCAAGTGACCATTGACCCAAACCCTATGGGAACCTGTACTGCAGAAGGCCCAAGCTCCTTAATCTGACAGCCCAGCCACCCCTTCCCTCTTCTGACTCTCCGATCCTTCACAGTAGCCAACAAGATCGGTGGTCCTCCCCTCCCAGGCTCCTTCTCATCCACAGTCTTGCTCCTCTGAAGACATTAGCTTTTGAAGTCCTTTCCCTTGTCCAAGGCTCAATGTCTTCATCTCCATAAGGCTGGCCTGTGTTCCCTGCCTTGGGCTTCTGTGTTAGCAGATTTCCGCCCTGCTTCATCCTCAACTTCACCTACTCTCCTTGCTAGCCCTTCAACAAATCACAGAACCCAGAAGTCTTCAAGTCTCGGAAAAGTGACAGGAGCTGAGAAAATCTCCTCCAATCGTGTACTGTCTGCCAGTTCTTCTGTTCAGCAAAGGAACTGCCCCGTGGCAGCAGACAGTAAGATGTGGGACAGCAGTCAGGAGCTGTTAGGCACCTGCGATCTGCCAGGCACTAACCTGTATGTGGGCTGTCTTCTTTTGTCCTCATAGACACTAAGATGCAGACACTGGTTACGCCCTTTTAACAGACAGGGAGACTGAGGCTCAGCAGGCTGAGAACTTCACTATATACACAGTGGATCAGAATTCAAGAACAAACAACTTGACTCCAGAATCCTGCCCTAACCACTCCACAGAAATAGAAGTTAGGCTGGTGGTATTTTATTACTCCCAAACTCTGCCCACCCCCTCCAATTCTTTACTGAACGCTCTTCCATGATTCCTTCCTCCTCAGCTTCTTCATTTTTTTTCTGATCCATCCACATTCCCCCCTAACGAACCTACACCGAGCCCCTCAAACCTCAAGGTCAGGGTGAGTCAGCATCCTCCCCTGCCTCCTGCTGTCACTACCTGCCTCTGGTAGAAATGTCTACCGGATCCTTTGGGCATCCTGTCATCTCTTGGCCGCCCTCCAGTATTCATCTGCTACCCATGGGGACCGTGGCAATCCCGGCACCTGGCTTGCAACCTTCCGCTGCATTCTGTCCTGCCACCACCCTAGATGACTTCCACTCTATACCATGGATTCAGACAAACCCAGGCTCCTGGGAGCTGGAAGTCCCAGTGATAATGACCCCTCTTAGTTGTCCGCTGCAGCCACACACACTAGACCAGTGGGCACCTCCAGTTGCTCCAGCTCGGCATTTTCAGAGCACGGCCTCTCCGCCCTCCCTTCCTCCGGATCTCGGCAGCTGTGCTTGGTTAGCCTCAGGGTCCCAGGGGCTACAGTCTGCTGACTCTTCAGATCCTCCCCCAAAGAGCTGCCTGTCCCAAACACGATTGTCCAGCCCTACCACTTCCCTAAGCACATTCTCACCTGTCATGTTGACTTTCTGGAACAGTCTTCACAAAAACACAACCCTGGCCTGAGTGGGTATCTCCTTTCCATGTCTGCATGGAGTTCAGCAGGATGCACCCCAACCCCATTCAACTAAACAACCAGGTTCCTGAGCACCCCTAGTCCCCACTCTCAGCTGGGCCCTCAGCCCTGCCAGGTCCTCCCAGGAGACCACAGCAGATGTCCTGCCCTAACCCATGGCCCCTCTGCCAGAAACTCTGAAGTCATCTATTGCCCCTCCTACTAGCAGACACCACCACCTTCCACTCTACAGAGGAAATAAGCCACCAGGATGTCCCTTCCCGTTCTGCCACTAGACTCCTTTGTCTATTCCCTTCCTTTCCTTCTAAGCTCAAGGGAGCCTGTGGTTCTTCCATCGGACTGGAGATCAACCTGTTCCCTCTCTAGGGGGCTCGAAAAAGGGCCCTTCTCTTGCCATTATCAGTCCTTCCCCTCTCCAGGCATTTTTTCCCCACTGGTTTTATTTATCCCAGGTTAGACTCCATCTGGACATAGCAGAGGGTGACCTTGAATATCCTGCCTCTACCTCCCAAGTGATAGGATTTCAGGCACATGCCGTCACGCCTGGTTTTCTGCTGTACTGGGGATTGAACCCAAGGCCTCATGCATGCTTGGCAAGGGTCAAGCTACTTCACCAGTTCAGCTTTTTATTTTAAACTCTCTAAAGATGACAGCCATAACCATGAGTCCAGCCAGCAGGCTGCAGGCCACTGTGGCAGAACCCCTCAGAGTTCTGCCACCCTCAGCTCTCTGCCCAGGTTCCTGTGGGCTGTGCCCCTAGACAGGGCTGCCCCTTCCTTTGCCTTACATCCCAGTTATACGTTGGCTGCCTGCTGGTGAGCAGACCCTGCTGGTTTCTGCCCCGGGCTTACATTCAGCGTCACCCCAATCATAGCTGACCTATCCATCTCCTGTCACCCTCTCAGCTCAGGTTTCAGGGGAGCACACTCCTCTACCCCTCCTTCCTGCCCAGTCCCCCTCAGGCCCCAGGGTCTCCCCACAACAGTGGAGCCATTCCATTGCTCTTTTCCTCCCACCCCCACCTGGTCACCAGAGCTCTATTTTTAACCCACCTCAATATCTCTGACTCAGAATCACAGGGCTCCCAGGTAGCTGCTCCCAGCTGCCTAGGCTGCTGCAGACACAGATTCAAAACCAAGGGTTGCCAGCTGGGCTTGGGCTGTGAGCATGCGTCTCTCCTGTCTCCTCAATTGTCATTCACTTGGGGAACAATTGTTCAGTTCTCATAGTAGGTCCCTGAATGGTCCTTTATTCCTTCTCTCTTCTTGAAAAAGTGAAGAACTGGTGTCAGCTACTCAATGGGAACAAGGCAAACTGTGGACTATGACTGAACCACCCCTTCCAAACGATGATACTTCAGCAGTGGGCTACAGACAGCTGGCGGACTGCCCAAGGCCTGGCCGTGAGGATGGGGCCTGGCATCTGTGTTGCTGACAGACTCCATGCTGTGCTGAGGTTGCTCGGCCAGGGGCACACTCTGAGGAGCTGGGCTGCAGCAGGATGGCATCTAGGTACTCTTGTTATTTTACTGGCAGGCTGCGTGGCCCTTGGTAAATCACATTAAACTGTCTGAACCTATTTTCTTAGGTTTAATATAAGACCATTAGTCCCTACATCAGTAATCTTGGTGCAATTAGCTAAGATACTCTTATTTCTTGGGGTCTTTCTTTGCCTAGGTTGGAATGACTTTGAACTTCCGATCCTCTGACCCCCATCCCTGCAAAGGGCTGGGATTACAGGTGTGTGCCGCCATGTGAGGTTTATGCAGTGGCAGGCACTGAACCTGGGGTTTCGAGTATGCCATGCAAGCACTCTATCAATTGAGCTGCATCCTTGGCTGCGGGATACTATTTCTAACACGTTATACAGAGTGTGTAACCAGCACACGCTGGCCATTATCTCCACCATCATCATTCTGTGCCAACAAAATGCAGGGCCTAACCTGAGAGCTGCGGGGACCCTGTGAAGTCTCTGCCAAGCAGCAATCAGTCTGAGAGCTGGGCAGACCCGCCCCATAGGTGAGTTGACAACCTGGAGGCCAACTCAGTGGCAAATGCTACTGTTTCCTAACCTGGGGGAGAAGATGGGACTTATTTGACTCTGCAGTCCAGAAGCTGTGGGCTGCCAGAAGGGGAATTCAGTTGAGGCTCAAAGGGAAAATGGGACCGTGTGGCCCGTTAGCTACTACAGTCTTAAAGAGGAGCGGGGGTGGGAGGGGAGTGGTGTGTCCAGGGATCAGTACTGTGGCTTGAGGCCTGCAATATGGAAGAAGATGGGGCCGGGAGCCCCCAGGATCTCAGTTCTCTTTGTCTCTCTAGGTATTCCTGTTCTCTCAAAGTCCTCCTCAGATTCCCCACAAGTACACAGAGAAGGCAAAGTCAGGCACCCTGAAGGTACCACAGAGGCCACAGAGGCCGGGCAGAGGGCTGAGCCTGGAGAAGAAAAGGAGGCTCAGAGGCCTCAGCCTGATGCTTGGATGGAAGAAAGACAGGGACACCTTGAAAGGCAGGCCTGGAAGCCAGGGTCCCTGGGAACAAACTGTTAACTATACCTCTCCAAGACATGTCTTTCTCCTAGTCTGGCTGCTAAGAATTCAGGACGATAACGCCTTGCTTTTCCCAGGGGTTGAGTTCTCTGAATGCTTTGTCGGCACACACAAGCACAAACTAAAAATATATACACATGCATATGTGTGTGCACACACAGTACACACACACACACACACACACACACACACACACACACACACACAACTGCACAGCAAGGAACATCTGCTTGCTCTACAATACTCCAAGCTGTCAAATGCTGAGCTCCTTCAGGCTACTGCTCCAACACCCAGAGAGAGAAGACGGTCTGAAGAAAAAGACGGGGGAAAGGACCAAGTTTAGCAAACTTAGATCCACTTATTAGAATCAAGGAAGGCTCAAGTCCCACTCCCCAGGAGCCCTCTGCTCTTCTCCAGGAGAGTGGGACAAAAATAGACTATTGTTGTAGAGGAGCACATGAAAACCATCCCACTCCCAAGGGCAATTAGGTAGCCAGGCTCATCTGCCCTTGCAAAAAGGCCAATCAGGGTGGAGGAGAAAATGGGCTCAAGTTGTTCCAACCTCCAATGAGTTTGAACCACAGTGACTCCATTGAGGAAGTGAAATTTTGCTGTCCACCCTGCTTTTGTTGAGACGGGTCAGTTGAGCAGTAACGGATCGCACTGAAGAACATGGGCTCTGAGGGCCTGGGGCCAGATGGGTCTCTAGTTCTCCCCTGGAAAACTATCTAAGGAGGCTAAGGGAGGGCTGAGATCCTAGAAGGCCCTCCCGGCCTGATTCTCGTGATTCTGATTTATAACAGCCTGTGTGGGAAAAGGCATGGCACAGGTCACCAGAGACGAGGGACAGGGCTGTGCACGGGGCAGAGAAGTCAGAATCTGACTCGAGCCCTGGGGAGCCAATGCAAGACTGAGGCAAGCTGAAGCTATCCCAGCAGGCGTTTATGGTCAGACGACCTTTAGGGGAGTCCACCACACAGTGGCAGGAGGCCGTAGAGATGTGCGCTGGCTATGTTTCCGTCAAGTTTACACAGCCAGGGTCATCTGGGAGAGAGACTTCAACTGAAAACTTGCCTCCGTCAGATTGCCTGTACGCAAGCCATCTTCTTAACGATTGATGTGGAAAGGCCCAGACCACTGTGGGCTGTACTACCCCTGGACAGGTAGTTCTGAGTTGGAAAAAAACAACAACAAAACCACAGGTCGAGCAAGCCATGAGGGGCAAACCCCGTAAGCAGCATTCCTCCATGGCCTCTGCATCAGTTCCTGCTCCCAGGTTCCTGCCCTGACTTCCCTTCGTGATGAGCTGTGATCTAGATGTGTAAGCCAAATAAACCCTCCTCCCCGTGTGTCGCTTTTGGCTATGGTGTTTTATCACAGCAGAAAAAAAAAAGTGAGGGAAGACAGAGTGTTTCCTAGAACTGAACCTGCCTAGCCTCATTTTGGGGAGGCCAGTCAGTGTGATTACATAAAGGCCGTGGAGACGCTGCGGTGGCCACCACCCACGCTTTGGGACCTTGGTAAAATGCGACCCTAGTCCTTCTCGTATTCAACTGGAGAAAACAGGCCAGAGAAGTAAGACTTTAGCTAAACCCACATGGCTAGATGCGCCTTTGATTCTCATACTCTTCCCTGGCCCTGTCCTAGAAGTTGCGTTCCAAGAGCCTCTGAGTCTGGAACGGCAGTCATTTTATAGCTGACAGTCCTATTGGCCCTTGTGTTCCTCCCTCCACAGCCACCTAGCATGACCTGCAGTCTCCATGAGTCCTAATACTGAGAGCTCTTAAAAGGCCAGCTCTGAGCCTCCAGGAGTGGACAAGTCTCCACAGGAGTTGCCCCCAGGAGCTATGGAAGCACAGTCGGGGCCTTAGGCAAGAAGGTGACATTCCAGCTCATTTTCACGAAGCCCTTGCCCCGAGCTGGTCCCTGGGGAGGCTGCCCAAGGAACATAGCAAAGAAAGTCTTCTTAAAACTCTACAAGCTGGGAACCGATGGAAAGCTGCCACCCTGTCCCCTGCATCTAAGGGCTAGCAAGTCCTCAGCAGAAAGATGCCAGAGACGCCCCCACTACTCCAGGACCAGAGGCTATAAAACGGCAGGATCTGGCCTGGCGTGGCTCAGTAGAGTCGAGGCACTCTCTCATCAGCTCCACTGGTCAGCAGGGCCCTGCTGGCTCAATTTGCACTAATGGGGTCAGGATTGCAGGCTCAATACCTATTTGTGCAATTAGCTCTGCTCTCTTCTCAGGCTTAGCCCAAGTCCTGACCCTGGATGCTGAGAGAGGGAAGGAGCTTACTGCGGTTCCACGGCAAGGCAGGATAAGGATGGGAGGACAAACTCCTGGTATGGGAGGACTCACACTTAGGCCAATGCAGGGTGGAAAAGCAAGGACTCCAGGTGGGCTAACCTTAGCTCATCTGCTAAAACTTCTCAGCTAGACCACAATTCTAAATTCAATGAGAACTGGGACCCTGCAGGTCTTTCTGTGCCCATGGGAAAAACAGGTGTATTATATCTTCTGAGGGACTGAAGAAAGGAGAAACCTATGGTTGGCTGGGCAGTCAGTGACCAGGGACCTGTGTTAATCATTGACAAGGGCTGCTCCAGCCTTCAAGGGGACTGCAGGGTAATTACTTCTGGGCTCCAGGCCACACACTCAGTGACATTATGATAGCAGTGTCTGCCTTCTGGGCCTTGTGGGGAAGGAGAAGGGAGCATCCTCCAAGGCAGCTGCAGGCTCATTGTGCACACACACCAACAGCAGAAGCAGACAGGTAACAGGACCAGAGGCCTGGGAGTTGAGAAGGCAGCGCTTAGGGAGTGCAGATTCAAAGAGAGGGGGTCTGATAACCTTCCCTCTATGACAGACAATGTCCACCCCAAGCAGGTGGCCAAGCTCCCAACCATCTTCTTCCTAGAAAGCAAGCAGGACTATTCTCTCTCAGATCCAGTTCTGACCGGCTTCCTTCACTGGCTATCTACCCACACTGGCCTATCATTTTTGTTTCCCCCGAACCAGACCCAGAATCCTTACAAGAAGATAGCATCTTCCCCTGTCAGGTGAGTGGTGGCTCCCCTTTCCCACAACATATGGAAACAGTTCTGGAACATACAGACTCCCGGAGGGCATGATCCTCTTATCTTGCTCCTCTTCAAGCCGAGAAAAGAACGCATTAGCCAGCCCCGTTATGTATTAATTTCTGAAAGCCTCGTTCACGCAGACATAACACATCCACCCACATGGGTAAATGCTTAGACAGACACAGAATCACCAGTACAATTATCGGGCCCCCGCAGCTGCCAGGATCAGACCTGGAACCCCTGCTGTATGCTCTCTAGAGTTCTAGGTGCCCTGGGCAGAGGGAGTTCCACTATGGAGCCCATACTCTCTCCAGGCACCTCGGACCTTGCTGCCTGGCTGGGAACACCAGACACCAGCCCCAACAATGAGGGTGCAGAGTAGGGTGGGGAGTGGTCATGTGTAAGACTTGGCAGTTCCAGCAGTGGTAGCACTGACACTTATTGATAATTTGTGCTTTGCCTACCACAGAGGACCAAAGGCAGCTAGCTCCAAAGCGAAGAGGCACGGGAGCTCCCGAAAGGCGAGGAGAGCACCTGGCGGTGAGTGTTCTCCACCCTGCTCCAAGCTCTGGGCCCTCCAGAAGGACACTGAAATTGGTTCAGAGGCTTTTGCACCCAAGCCTGAGCCAAGCCTTTAACTTATGAGCCCCCAATCCTAGTTAAGAATGACTTTTTATCCTGATCATAAGCTGAGCCCTGATCCTAATCACAAATTAAGCCTACTGGTCACACTCTGAGTCCAGACCACATTCTAAGATTGAACCCTGACCTGCATTAGACACTGAACTCTGACCCTGATTACGGACTGATCCCAGGTTCCAGACATAGGCCTCAGCTAAGTACTAATCTGCACACCTATCCCATATCCTCACTTTTCTAAAGGATTTGATAAACAGCACTGTTTGCTTCTCTTGTGGACCAAGCACAGACACCCCTAGCTATTTGTCCCTCTCCTCCTGGAACAAGGACGTAGATGGCACCCTGGTGTGCTACCAAAACCCCAACAGTCTACCCATCAGTCAAGACCTGCCAGGGGAGAACGAGGTGGGTGGGCATCTGGGCTTCAAAAGTGACAGCCCTGGAGTGGAGCTGGAATATGGCTAAGTCCCCATGCTCTGAACTGTCAGATAACGGAAGATTCTGCTCCTGAGATGAGCTTAAAACATTTTCCCCTCTTCCCAATCTCTTTGCATCGTCAGTAGATGAGCGCGGTGTGCAGTTCACGGCCGAGCTGTACCCACAGCGCAGGTGTACGTTTCCAGGAAGGATGAGGCTGGGGTGAGGACCATTCAGGAAGACTTGGCTGGAAGCCCTGTTCTGAAAGCCAGAGGGAGATTAGGGTTTTAAGGCCTTGGTAGAGAGACATCACATAACCCAGTGGGTTCTGGTTTTGCCTTTGTGGCCTTCTCAGCTCCTCTGCCTCCATCTACACAAGGATGGCTCTAGACGAGGGTTTGCTCAGGCCTTTCCTTTGGGGCTCTGAGACCTAATGGAGTTCCTGTACCTGCTGATCACCCCTTTTTCTGAGGCCTTCCATATTTTTGATTCTCTAGAAACACTTGTATAATTAAAATTTTAAAGAGAAGCGGGTGAGGGGGAAGAGGAGGAGGAGGGGAGAGGATATAAGCTCAGAGTCCCACAGATGAGGTTCGGATGCCAGGCCTGGTTCTTCCCAATGATGTGACTCAGAATAAATTGCTCCCTGACCCCCATATCAGCCTTGTCCATAAAATGAGCAAGATGAAACCATTTGGGGGTCACTTTGAAGAGTCAATGAGATAAAATGTACCCAGCTCCCTTCACAACCTGGCATATGGCAGCTGCTTCATGATGGTGGTTCATGGTCTATAAATCACCTGACTTAAGTCTCTCAATTTGAGTGAAGGGCTGTGAACTTGGAAGTGATAAGGGTTTGGGTAGCTAGATGGCGGATGACAAGGCTGGATATGAGACAGATCCTGTAGGAACAACTAGGGTTCGGGAACTGGGGACAAAACGGACAACAGAGGCTCAACTAAATAGTGAACCACTGGCTTCTCCTGGCTCCTGGCTGTGAGGCGTCCCCAACCACACCGTGTGTGTGTGTGTGTGTGTGTGTGTGTGTGTGTGTGTGTGCAGGTGTTTGCATGTGTGTGGAAGCCAAACATCGGCGGTTTCCTCAATTGTTTCCCACCTTATTTTGTTGGGATAGGGTATCTCACTGAACTTGGAGCTCACTAATTTGGTTAGGTTGGCTGGCTACCAAGCCCCAGATATGCTCCTGTCTCTTCCTCCACACTGGAATTAAAGGTGCAGATCATTACACAGGGCTTTTGAAAAAATAGTATTAATGTGGGTGCTAGGAAGCCACACTCATCTCCCCAGTACATACACAGCAAACACTTTATTGACTGAGCCATGTCTTCAGCCCCCTATAGTGCCATGTCCTATCTTGCTATCTTAACGCATTGACTCAGATCTGTCATGATGCACTATGGTAGCCAAACAGCTCATCTCTGCACTATGTGTGGTCCTCAGGATGCTGTTCATCAGTACCCGAGTACTCTCTGGGCTGTATGTGGTCCACAGGATGCTATTCAGCAGTACCCGAGTACTCTCTGGGCTGTATGTGGTCCACAGGATGCTATTCAGCAGTACCCGAGTACTCTCTGGGCTGTATGTGGTCCTCAGGATGCTGTTCAGCAGTACCCGAGTACTCTCTGGGCTGTATGTGGTCCTCAGGATGCTGTTCAGCAGTACCCGAGTACTCTCTGGGCTGTATGTGGTCCTCAGGATGCTGTTCATCAGTACCCGAGTACTCTCTGGGCTGTATGTGGTCCACAGGATGCTATTCAGCAGTACCCGAGTACTCTCTGGGCTGTATGCGGTCCACAGTATGCTTTTCAGCGGTAACCTGAGTACTCTCTGCACTGTATGTGGTCCTCAGGATGCTGTTCAGCAGTACCTGAGTCTTCTCTGTGCTATCTTGAGCATTCTCAAGCCAGAGAACTCACCACATCTCACTGATGTCTCCTGCCCCAGCTTTTGACGGCAGTGGAGGTAGAAAGTATCTCTGAGTGCTTTCCTGGCCCTCGGGACCACAGATTTCCAGGTCCCTGGCACTGCTTTCTTAGCAAGGAAGCCTGGCTGGCAGAGAGCATCCTCTCCAAAGCCAAGATAATGCCCCTGCCCTCCAGTGGCCCTCTCTGGCTGGGAAACGTGGATTCTTCAGCATCCCCAGGGCCCAAGCAGGACTGCCTGGCTGGCCTCCGTAGCCTTTCTATTAATTAGCAGCCGACAGCCCAGCTTTGTAAGCGCTCTCAAGTCAGGCTGCAACCATGGCTTCCTCAGTTATATGACAAGCACCCAGGGGATCGGGCCAGGACCTTTGGCTCTACGTGATTTCCCCCTTGGTGTCCAATGTTTTGGCAGACACAAGGGCCACTCGAGCTCCTATAACACTTGTCCTCCCTGTTTTCTGAATGGAGGCCAGAAGAGGGAGAAAAGTAGACAGGCAAGCCTATACCACAGAAGAGGCTGCTGTCCACAGCCAGGGGCAGGAAAGGTGAACGCAGGATTGGGACAGATCCCACGCTCAAAGTACTAAGGCAGCTGCTATTCAGGATGCCTCTGTGCCCTCCCAGCTGGCCACTGTTACAGCTACCCCTGTCACTTCTGGACTCTTACTGACAATGCTGTTCAGAGATCTCACTGTGGTACGACATCCTTGTGTACCCTACCCCTTCTCTCCCTCTCTCAGGCCCCGGCCTCTCACCCTTAGGACAGGAGAGAAGCTGAGGAAGTGGCGGCATGGTGTCCTCTCGTCTCCTCCTGCTCTTCAGCCTCCCTAGAAGACAGCATGTAGAGCCAGCAAACTCAACCAAACCTCAAACAACAGTGTAGGAAGCAGGAGATGAGGCTATGAATCTGACATCCCAGGGCGCAAGCTGATCTCTCAGGCCTGGCCCACCTACTTTACAGCATCCTGCCCTGCCGAGCCAAGACTGGGGCTGAGGGCCAAGGGCTCCATTGCCAAAGACAGAAGAAACAGGCTCAGGGCTCTGCAACCATGGCCTACGCTTCTGGGTTGTAAGCTCAGGACTCCACACCTGGTACCAGGGCACCAGGAATATTATCACATGGCAGAGGCTGCATTTTAACAAGGTCCCAGAGTGAGATGGATAACATCCCAATGAGGAGCTGCATTAAAACAACCTGAGTTCCACCCAATGCCACTAAGTAGCCAGGAGGGACAGATGGATAGTTTGGATAAGTGGAAGGAAGATGTGGGAATGCAAAGCCTTATAACCTGGAGAGGAGATGAACAGACAGAAGAGCACTGTTGGGTTTCCCTATGTGAAGTCTGCTACCTCCTAGTATGAAATCCTTGGCTCATAAAACCAAAGGGATAGAGACAAGGCCAAACAGGAGAAAGCAGCCCCCAGACCCATGATAGTTATCAGATGTAGGAACTAGAAGCAAGTTACAGGGAGAGTCAGATAGCCAAGGGGCTTAGCCCTCTGGCCCAGTGTGTTTCCAGGCCCCTGTACTTATGAAGACAGCATATCCCAAGCTTCACTAGCTCTAGCCTTGTGAGGAGGGGCAGGCTGCACAACTGGGGAGTCCGCTGCCCACTGTGCCAGCCGACAGCACCATCCAGGCAGCTCACCTTGGAATTCCCCTCTGCACCAAGGCGCCCTCCCCTCCCCGCTGCCTGTGCCTGCCGTGCCTTTCACCCCGCTTCCCACGTTGCCAGCAGGAGCAGCTGGCCCAAGAAAGGCCCTCCTGAGAAAGAGCCTCCAAACTCCCAGACCCAGAGCCAGTCCTTCCCAAGCCTGCAAGGGAGAGTACACTGGAGTAAGTCAAGGAATGGGTTGCCAAACAGATCTTTTCTTTCTCAGTCTTCTGAGTCTGATCGCCGACTGCTTTTGCACTCTGCTGGCAAGGGGAAGTCCAAGTCTAGGTTACAGAGGAACACACCCTACACACCATTCTACATTCCAAGGAAGGCTGATGCCCCACCCCCAGCAGGGCCTAGACTCTCTTGCAGTAGAATCCACAGCCATCAGCCCCCACCCCAGACACAGGAAATTGTGTGCCACACTGCATGTGCCTAGATATATGTGTATTTTTCTAGATACTGACTTGGCAGTTTCTAGCAGGCTCTCAGTGAGGTCTGACAACAGACTGGTTCAGAACTCACGGCCGGAGCCCAGGACAGAGATCCATGTGGTCTTCCCAGGACCAAGGGGAGGAAAGTGTGACGGCAGGGACAGTATTTGGCCGCTCACTGTAGACTCTCATCTCTGAGTGCCTACACTTGCACAGTTTGTGTCTAACAGAAATGAACAAGAGAAGTCCCATTTTCTGGGCAGGAAAAGTGAGGCTCACAGGCTAATAACTCAAGCAGGGACTAATAGCAAACAGGATGGGGAGGGATGTGTAGTGAGCAATGGCACTGAGCTGGTGTAGCAGCAAGAAGTCTGCTTAGGCAAACCCTAGGCCCTACCATCATCTCAGTATCCAGAGTTTCAAAGCCCAACTGCTTCAGCCCTAATAAAAGGATGCTTTTAGATCCTTCAGTCTCTTCCTTTCCTCCTGGATTTAAAAGGATCAGGCCAGGAGAGGGCAAGGAGGTGTAAAGAAACCTGCTTTTGCCCACTCGCTACTGTGTAGGGCACGACAGTCGCTCCAGAGCTAATATTCAGATAAGAGCTTCCCTGATAGCCACTGTGTCCACCCACACAACCCCAAGACAGTCTCAGACACACATCTCTGACATATACACTCCCAGGTCAACTTCCTGAGTCTGGCGTTTGAAATTTTGGCTAATCAGCCTCCAGGACAAAGGCAGCTACACCTTCTCTCAGGGTCCGTGTTCTCTCTTTCCCCTCCTCATCTTCTTGGGAAACCAGAATTATGCACCTAATGTGCTATGTGTTCTTAGGGTCCAACCATCAAACCCAGGCTTCAAGGACAGAGCTCCCATGGGAAAAAGGACTGGTTCTGGCACCTTGGTCAAAAGCAATAGCCCAAGGAAAATGTCCTGAGGGTCACCACATGCTGGCTTCAGCCATTAACAAACTGTAAGTAGGAGCTTCAAAAGGCTAATGGAGTGTTGGAAAAGAAGGGGAGTCTGAAGCCTGGGAGAAGCCTTGTGGATAGCTGGGGTAGTGAGAAGGGTACAGGCAAGAAGCAGGATAGTCATGGCCCAGGTTCTGGTGGGCCTCAAAGCAAGCCTATGATTTCTCAGGGAAGGGTACCCAGCCCTCTTCTCTCCCAGGAAAGATGTCAGAAGCAGCCCATCATAGCCAGCCCTGAACTTCAAACCGCAAACTCAATCTATCATAGTTTGCCGCTGATTCTTTATTAAGCCAATTCTGCTGGATCAATGCTTCCTGCCAGTCAAAATGATGAATAAATCCTCAGTGGGTATAGGAAGCACTTGCAGAAGCTCTGGTGGGTAATGATGGCTGTCTCCAGATAAAGGCCCAAGGCCAGTGGCTGAAACTTCATGATTCAAAGCTTGGATTCTCCAGGGGGAGTGGAAGTTTGGATGGAGTGAAGTGTTTTCTAAGCTTACATTCAGTCCCTTGTTTCATTGATTGCTGTTTGGGCCTAAGAAGAGGAAGGGGCATGAGCACTGCCCTCCAGAGACGCACACACTTTGCCTTGAATCGTTTTCCTTGCTACAGGTCCAGTATCAGACAGCTGCAAGGCTGGGCATAGAGGATGTACTCTTCCAGCTACCAAAAAACCCACATCAAAACCCAGTGGGGCTGGCAGTGGCAGTGCAAGCCTTTGATCCTAGCATTTGGGAGGCAGAGGCAGGTGGATCTCTATGAGTTAGAAGCCAGCCTGGACTATAGAGAGAGTTCCAGGATAGTCAGGGCTACACAAAGAAATCCAATCCAAAAAAAAAAAAAAAAAAAAAAAAAAGGAAAGAAACAAACAAAAGAGGTTGGACCGTTATTCTGTTGTCTATCTGTCTTCCTGTGTCCACCCTCTCCAGTGTCCCAAAAGCCTGTGTTGGCGGAGGCTCTGCAGATAGGGGACTGCAAACCAGCATGTTATGAATGTCACGCTAAGACTAGGAAAGTTTTGGCTGTGTTTGGGGGGGACAGGGAGGGGGTGCTTCAGTCCTAGAGCTTGATCATCTAAGGGAAGATGGGTGGAGAGGGCAAGGCTTTGCAGCCAGAAGGTTCTCCATCAGTGCTTGACACTGGATGTAAGACATGCCTGGGGTGGAGAATTGGCTCGAAGATAAGAACCATGAATAGAAGTTTTCCCAGCACAGGAAAAGTTGAGCACCTGATGGGAGTACCTCAGCAATCTCCAGTGATGGCACTGGACCTGACTGTCACCACCACCGAGGGAAGAGAAGCCTGGGATACCCAGGGACAGCAGGGGCAACACGGGAGCTCACTAGTGGTCCTGAGGAGGGTCCACCTTTGATTACATAGCTTGAAGGCTAGCGCTCTGTTCAGCAAGCCTTCTGCCTCCTTGCTATCTGAGAACAGGAGAGTCAGAAAGAAAGAACAATCAATTTCTCAAAAGGAAAAGGGGAAAGGAACCCAAAGAGGCTGCCTCTCTATTCACCACCTATTTTAAGCCACCAAAGTGTTGTCTGACTGGTCATTCCCAGCCAAAGAAATCTCTCTCATTGGATGGAAAATAGCTTTGCTCTCATTACAAATCCAGCTTCCCTGGAGTTTGTAAAGAGGCTCTGGTCGGCGAAATGTTCCTTTATACAGGGAGGCCAGCAGGTAGGCAGGCAAGGGAGACAAATGGGGCAGGACACCGAGAGAGAAAGGGGAAGAAAACCCGGTTAGATCTTCATCTAAACTGGTGGGCTAAGAAAGCCTCAGGAGGCCGTGACTGGGAGCTCAGAACCATGACCGGGATAAAGGTATTCCTGCTGCAAACCCAGAGGCAACTCACAGCCTCTCCTTCCACAGAGTTCAGTCCACAGCCCCGATTCATACCCACTGATCATTGGTATTGACTGAAGAGATGCAAGAGGGGACAGGATCCCCTAGAGATGGGAATGAGACACTAGACTACTTGGGGATCAATAGACAGCTGCATGTCGGTCAGGACACCAGACATCTTCACTGACCACTGTGAGCAAGGTCATTCTGCCCTGCCAGTGTGAAAGCTAGCTGTCTCAGGGTCCCTGCTCCTTGTCCACCACTCAGTGTGAGGGGCTGGGTAAAGTGTGCAGAGGGCTTTCATCCTGGGCCTGAGGTGCCAGTGACCTCAGTCCTCCAGGAACCTGGCTGCAGCTTCGCAGGCCCAGCAACCACATTAATACCTGCAGTCAGCACCCAAGGAGCTGGCCCAGCTGCTAAGATGTCTATCTCCCTTCATGACCCTTCTCTGCAAGCTGAATGACCTGGAGCTGCCTCTAGGATGGCCACCTTGACTCTGCAGCCTCCAAGAGGGAGGTGCATGGCTTGGATAAGCAGAGCTCTACCCGGGCTGCAGGAAGGGCTAGGCCAGGCACAGAACACCTTTGAAATGGTCTCCAATGCAGCCCAGACCCTGGAAAAGAGATGGCAGGAACCTGAAGACTAAGAAAGTTCCCAGTGTGCTGCAGGGGGTCCGGGGGTATCTGCGATGCTACAGGCACCCCACTTCTCTGTGAGCTTCCAGCACAAGGAAGGAAAGTTAACTCAGGCTGGGAGGCAGGACTGGGAAGAAAGCATGCCTTCAACTGCACAAGGCACCCACAGCATCCCCACCTGGCCTCTTACCTGAAGTCGCTGTAAGGGTGGATAATCCAAAACCCGGCTGACTTAACCCTTTCCTGCTCACGCTCCACCGCTTTCTGACTACCGAACATCCTTAGGGAGAATTTGTTGACCCCAGGTTGCAGCATGGCACCGAACTGGCGCTGCATGAAGCCGCTCTGGCCCAGGCGCACCTCGGCCTCGGGGAGAATCTGGTCACTGGCGGCCGCGCCTCCCTCCACTTTGATAGCGGTGTCCGCCGAGGGCTGCTCGCTGGAGGTGGAGGCCGGCTGCGGCTGCTGCTGGGGCGGCGGCGAGGCTGCGGGCTGTGCCGCGGCGCCGGGGCGCTCGGGCTCGGCCGCCAGGCCCGGGGGCGTCCTGTCCTCGCCGGGGGACGCGTCGCCCTCGGCGGCGATGAGCCGCCGCTCCTCCGCGGAGTCATGCAGGTGCCCGTGACTGCTGCCGCTCCCTACTCCACCACTGCCGCCGCCCCGGCTGCCCAGCGAGGCCAGGCTCCCGCGGAAGCGCCTGCAGTCACCGTTAGTGCTGGACTTGCCGGCGCTGCGGCCCGGCCCCTCGCTGTCTGCCGCCCCGAGGGCCGCACCCCGGGACTCCGCGCAGCCGGCGACCACTGAGGGCGAGGGCGAGGGCAGTGGGCGCAGCCGGATGCTCCTGCGGCTCGGGTCCTGGCGGCCCCCGGCCCCCTCCTCTTCGCCATCCTCTTCCTCGTCCATGATCCACGCCTTGGCCCCCACCTGCTGCGGGAGGCTGTAAAGCCGCTTGCGCATAGACGGCGGCAGCTTGTCCATGGTGCCAGGGGCTGGGCCGGGGGCAGTGGTGCGGGTGCGGCACAGGAGACCCGCTCCAGGTGCGCCGGCCAGTGGGGACGCGTCCTTCGCTGCCGACCCGGGGCCGCCTCAGGAGCCCATGATCTCGCCCGCTGCGCGCCGAGGAGAGGTTCCTAGGCGGGCCGCGGGTCCCCGGGTTCGCCGCGCTGCGCCTCCTCTCCGGCCGGGTTTGGGCGCGGGGACCCCACGCTCCCTCCCTTTCTTCCCTCCCTCCTGCGATCAGGGGCGCGGCGCGCGGCCCGGCTCCAGGCGCCCCGCCCCCGCGGGGAACAATGGGCGCGGGCAGCAGCGGCGCTGCGGCCGCCGCGCTCCGGGAACCGCTCTGGAGCGAGAGCGCACTGTCCGCGTGGCTCCCGGGAGTGCGTCCGGCGGGCAGCTGGGGCTGTCAGTGTGTGTGGCCACCCGGGCTCTGCGGCCGGCCACCCGCGATCTTGTCTTGCCTCCTCTGGCTGAGCCCGGCGGGCGGGTCCTGGGGACTCCCGCCGCAGTCAAGCGGAGCCCAGCGGCCCGCCGGGCTTACATCAGCGGCCGCCTCTCCCGGAGCGCCCTCCGGCAGCGCTCGGGCTCCCGCGCCCCGGAATATTCATGAAGCCGCCGCAGCTCGCGGGTTGCCATAGGAGCGGCTCCCGCAGCCTGGCCTGCCTACCTGGGCTTCTTAAAGGGGCAGCGGCGCCCCAGCCCAGACATAGAAGGGGGCGGGGGGGGCGGGCCTGGTGGGGGGCGCGGGGCGGAACCTCGCCAGCCCAAGGAACTGAGGTAGGAGGTGTCCTTACTCCGGTGAGCGTAATGATTTCTGCTGACCAAGGACTCAGAGCGCCCCCCCTCCCAAATGAGGGCTCCTTCTGGGGCTCAATACTGGGGGGCGGGGTTTCCCCGTCTCTCCCGCGAGCTTGGGGCTTTCCTAGCCTGGCCCGCTCTCTTTACGCTAGGGTCTCGGACCCTCCTCTGGGGAGGCGTGTCGGTCGCATGGCTGCGGAGCGGCTGCTTTCCCGCAACTCGCCTGGAGAGGGGGTTTCCGGAAAACGCTTCGAGTCCGGGCGGCTCCCAGGGTTTTCCTGAGCCACGGGCGGGGGGCGAACCCCGCGTGGGTCTTCCCCAGCGTGGCGCCGAGGGCTTGCGGGAAACTCTCCAGGCGCGCACCGGGCGCGCGGATGGACCTGCGAGGTAAGACTTCGAAGAAATGCGCGGGCAGCAGCAACCACAGGCTCGGGATCCCAGCGGCGGACTCCCCACCTCCCACTACCCAGCGTCTTTCCCGGAGCGATTCGATGTGGGGTTCCCAAGACCCGGCTGTAGCCAGAAGGCTATGGGCAGGCTCCTCTGCCGACCTGACACTCTGAGGGCTGGTTTTGAATCCCTCACCCTGTGTTCCCATCCAGTTGAGACACCTCCCGTGTGCACCAGCGTTAGAGGCTTCCACCTCCACCCAGACACCCTTTCCCCTCGCCCAGCATCTGCACAGCCCAGCCCCCATTTGATCCCTCTCTTGAGGCAGTCCGCGAATGCACCTGGGCGTCTTCTCTCTCCCTGTGTTGCATTCTCGACTTAAGGGCAAATCCTAGTAGCTCAGCCTAAGGTATGGTACACTAACACTTTAGGACAGCATAACACCCCACATTAGCTCAGAAATTGGGTGATTCCGAGAGACAGCTGGCCAGAGAAGGTTGGAGTCTGTGGTACAGAGACAGACCCTCAGCAGACAAGGACAGGAAGACAAAAAGGGCCCCCAACTCTCTGAGGAATAGCATGAAGTTTAAATTTGAATTCTTAGTCTGCTTGTGTCCGTCACACATCCAGAGTGGGAATGTTGGAGGCAGCCGGGTGTGGGTGGTGGGCAGACTAGCGGGGTCTTTTTTTCCCTACCCACTGGACCGCAGGACTTCGCATGGGGGGTGGGGATGACTAGGGTGATGACATCACCGAAGCTGGCATTTCTACTTTTGAGCAGTTCTGAGCTGACAGTTTCCCCGCACCGATGCTGGGAGGCATGATCTCTCAATGTCCTTGGGTCTCCTTGAGGAGTGCTCTTAACTGCCTGAGAGCCCTGGCTGCCCCGTGCATGAAGACCTTTCTTTAGCTCACTCGCTAGTTTCTCTGTTCCCCAGAAACCACTCTATGGTCACCCCGCTGCAGGATGGCAGTACACATAGAGCATCTTCCCCTCTAGGAACACTTTCCCGACCACCCAGACCTTGGTCATGTCCCCACTTCTGGTTCTTACAGCAGGCAAGGCTCCCTTAATCTGAGCACCAATGTCGCCAAGCAGCCCATGTCCCCAATTCCTTAACGGGAAGACAGAACCGACTTCATCTCAGGAGCCTGGGCACCACCATAAGGGTGGACAAAAAAAGCAGATCAATTCTACCAAGAAGCAAGGGACCCTGGAAGTTAACTACTGGTGACGAAGGGAACCCTGGGAAAACATGAAGGATATAACTACGTTTCTGTTCCCTAGGAACCACTGCCCCAGGCTGGACAGGAGCCTCCTGTTTTCTCTACCTCTAGCACCTCATTCACCTTCAATACGATTAGCATCATCCATCTAGAGCCAACTTCGGGTATAGAACTCTTAGATAAGTTATAATAAACACCCACCGAGGCTGAGCCTCTCCTGTGTCTTCCATATAAGAATATTAATAGGGATATCTGTGCTATGCCAGCAAAGCTTGAGGGATGGAGAGGAGGAGGGAACCTTAGTGGGCTCCATGTTAGGAAGTTGAACTCATGCTTTGGAATAGAGGAAAAACTAGATCCTTTCTCCCCTGTGAGAGATGTGGAGGCTCCCTGAGCCTGGCCTAGTTAGGGAAGGCTTCCTGGAGGAGGAGATCAGTTTTCATGAGAAACGCATAACTCAGAGGAAGATGTCTGCGGTCCTGCTCCATAACCCTCAGCCTTATTTTCTTGAGACAGAGTCTCTCAGCGAACCTATGGGGGAGGAGGCAGCTCACAAGTCCCAAGGCTCGTCCTGTTCCCTCACCCTTTGGTGATGCGATTACAGGCATACACGGCCACGCCCAGATACTGTGTGGGTGCTGGATATTAAAACTCAAGTCCTTGTGCTTGCAGGACGCACTCCTAACCGCTGGGCCATCTCTGTAGCTCCTGCGACCAGAAATTTATGCTTTATTTAAACTACCCGAAATTGTCATTTTGTTGAGCCAATTGTGACCAAATTTTGGCAGTGTTCTCACTCCTGTTTGCAAGCAAGAGAACCTAAGCCCAGGGAGGTTAAACAACTTGCCAAATACCTCACAGCAAGAAAATGGTGGAGCTGGAATTTCAGTGAAGGTTCCACAGGTCAGACTCTGCCCTCCTGCCCAGCTGCTTTTACAGGTGGGGGAGGGCAGGCACAGGTGCAGGAGAGGGCAGGCACAGGTGCAGGGGAGGGCAGGCACAGGTGCAGGGGAGAGGGCAGGCACAGGTGCAGGGGAGAGGGCAGGCACAGGTACAGGGAGAGGGCAGGCACAGGTGCAGGGGAGGGCAGGCACAGGTGCAGGGGAGAGGGCAGGCACAGGTGCAGGGAGAAGGAGTGGCTGGGTGGCCGAGTATAGCTTTAATGGAACCCAGAGGCTAGTGGGGAAGATGTGGAAAACATCTTCTACTCTTCCCATCGCTCCATCCACACCTGTCCTCTCTTACACTGCCTAAGAAGCACAAGGTCACCTCTGGTTCCCCCTGCTATGTTGGGATTCTGAATCTAAGAGGGAACCTGGTGAGATTAGGCCTCCTCCTCCTCCTCTGGAGACTAAATATTAGTGAAATTCAGAAGACCTGCCAGAATTGAAGTCAGAGGTAGCTGACTGTGTAGATCAAGCTCATACCCTGTTTGCTTATGGACGAGAGCACTGTTCTTGCTTAACGAGGCAGCACTGAGGTAGGGTAGTACTCCATGTAGTGCCAAGATCTTGATGAGGTGTGTGTGTGTGTGTGTGTGAGAGAGAGAGAGAGAGAGAGAGAGAGAGAGAGAGAGAGAGAGAGAGAATAATGTAGACTTATTTTTTTAAAAAAGTGTAACGTTGTCTCCTGTCCCCTCTTGAAGGCTGTGTGTTCTAAGATAATATCCTTGCCACATTTTCTGCGTTAAAATGCCATTTGTGAAATCATAGTGCTAGGTAATGTGTTTGGTTCTTTTGTTTGTTTGTGTTTTAATGTTCTTGGCCAAATAACAAAATTTGGCACGCTGTTCTGTGTTTGTTCCCAAAAACTCATTTTTGGAAACACTACTTGTCTGTGAATTCCAGAAGCCTGGGAAGCCTGGCTAGAAACAATAGAGATGGGTGATAGGAAGCAAAAGTCGTGGGGTTCAATTAGTCCATCACTTGTTGCCTGTGTGTGCCTCGGTCGTCCTCCTCTGTAAAATGGGTTTGATGATAATCGCCTCACAAATTGAAGACAAGCATGGCACATGCAATTCCACATGTAGTGAGTGCTCAGTTGACATTGAGTGATGGAATATGGAATGAAGACTGTATCAGCCATGGCTGGGGAGACACTTGGCCTTTGGAATCCAGCTTTAGGCCATATGTCCATCTTAAAAACTCTTATATGGATGAAAGAGATGTTCCACTATACACAGCTGTTTCTTTTAAGCTGACACCTCTGGTAAGCCCTAGCTGGGTCCCCAAGGAAGATTTCCTATCAGGAATGGGAACTTACTTATCCCCCAAGCCCTGTGTACAGCTGTCTAAGTGGGATCAGAGGCAGCTGGCTCAGAGGCCACTGTCCTGACCCTGTGCTCAGGACCCCCGCTTCCGTGGAAGAAGAAATGGAGGTCTCCAGACACATATGCTTCTCTACCTTTTTTTTTTTCCTGTGGGGATCTGATCCTGCCCAGTGTAACTATTGCTTTGCCAGGCTAGATTGTGAAGTGAGGGTCATGGCAAAGAGACTTCCTGCTGAGAATCCCGACCAGAGCTCCGAGAGAGAGAGAGAGAGAGAGAGAGAGAGAGAGAGAGAGAGAGAGAGAGAGAGAGAGCGCATTGGCAACAACCTCTGTCCCAAGGCTTCCTGACAAATGGTACACAGAAGAGCTAGCTGCAAGGGGACTGGTGTACAGGAGAGGAAGTCAGCGAGCCGGTTTCCATCGAGCCTCAGGTGCCCCACTGTGTGCTTAGGCTTCCGTAGCTGTTGGCTGATAGATGTCCTTGCTGGCTGAAAGCCCAAGGCCATCCCAGAGATCTATGAGTGAGGGTCCCAGGGAGTATTTGAGATGCTCTGGGCAATGGCTTTCCTGAGGACAGTCAAGGTGGACTTTCTGGAGGAGGTAATAAGGGAGATGTGAGCTTGGTTTTCTAGGCGGTGGAAAGAAGAGGGAGCAGAGGGAGAGATGAAGCAGCGGGGCAGAGGAGACTATGAATATGGAGTAGCTTGGCAAGGGCACTTGCTGTGTTCACTCAGTGGGATTCACAAAGGATGGGGCGAGAGGCAAGCGCCCGTTCTTGGAGGGCTGCTTAGCTTCTGTCCTTAGCTGGCTTTAAGAGGAAATCTCCTGTCTCCAAACAAGGCCAGTAGTGGATCCTCCCGGTCCCCTCCTCCCAGCACCCTACAGGCCTCAGCTCCTCACCCCCAATCAGTTTTCTCTCATCCTGCATCCTTTGCTCCCCAGGGGTTCTACTGGGACATGGGGGAGATCCTGACTATAAAAAGTCCTGTGAACCAACATGCTTACCCTTCCCTAGCCCCAGAAAGACGATAGTGAGCCAGGAGACCTTTGCAGGCTCCCCTTCCTGTTGAGCTCTCTTGGTAGTTCACTTGATTTCTCCATGATCTAGGAGCACAAGCTGTGGAATTGTCCTGTGCTCCGTCCCTTGCCTGGGTGCCAGGTACCACCTGGGAATCCTGAGAACCTCCCACATGCATGCACCAAACACCAGCAGAGCCCAAAGTCCTTCCAACTCCAGGCCAGCCTTGGCTCCCATGGTCTCTCAGCTGCCTCCCAGTTTGTGTATCCGTTGCTTCCCGGGGAGTCTGCCAGGGCATGGGTGGGGTCTCATGCCACCTCCTGCCCCTGGATGGGGTGGAGAAAGATATGCTGACAGCTCAGCCAGGCCTGGACTTTGTCTCTGTGTCCTGCCGGGGCTCCAGGACGTCTGGGCCACCTGGACTGGGAGCCAGGCTGGAGAGGGGGGCACTGGAAGGGAAGGCCCCTGAGGTGCCAGCGGAGAGGAGGTGCCAAGAAGTAAGTAGAAGAGGCTCCTCAGTCCCCAGTCTGGATCTTGCCATCTGTCAGGGCTGCCATGGGTTCAAACAGCCACACACAGGCTGAGGAAGGAGAGTTTAAACAGCTTGGATTAGAGGCATGCAGGAGTGAAAGCCGGGAGAAATAGACAGAGCTGGCAGGGAAGCAAATGGAGTGACTCAGGGGCTTGGGCACTGGAGACAGCTAAGGAGATGGGGCTTTTCCAGGGACCCCAAGATAATACAGGAAATAGACTTGGCCCATGGACCCCCCCCCCCCACTGATCCAGGAAGGACATCCCACACTGGTGCTGTCCCTTGCTGTCTGTTCGGCTCGTTCCCCTTTCTATTCCTGCTCCCCAACCGTTGTCCCATCACTTAGCCACTTAACTATCTGGCAAATGTCCTGAGCACCCACTGCTTTAAGAATCAGCACCAAAGACTGAGGCAAGAATGAAACAAATCCCCTAAATCACAGAATGCAGGCAGGATCCAAGGGTGCGGGGTATGGCCAGGGAACTGGAGAGCAGAGGCAGGAGGTTCTCGAGGAGAGGCAAGGGACAGAGGCTTGAATCTGTCGCTGAGAAGTCAGGTGCAATTCAGAGGAGTGGAGAGAAAAGGTGGGAGAATGGCAGGTGGCGGGCACACTGTGAGAATGGCCAAGAGGACCCCACGAATGCAGCTAGGTGGACAGGCCAGGAGCAGACAGCCACAAGGACACCAAGACGGGTTGGTTCTGGAAACAATGGGGAACTACTAGGAGCAATTTAAGATATGGTTTTGGAAGAACCATTGAACGGTGTGCCCTGGGAACCCAGCCTTGGGTTTAGCTGTGCAGAATAAGTCACGAAACAATGCACTGAATCCCTGCTCCCTGGGGACTCAAGCAGAGTCAAGGGGGTGGACAGAATGCGGTGGAGCCATCCATGATACTCCAGGAAGCAGAGTCTGGACCCTGAGCCCTGTGGGTACACAGATGAAGCCGCAGCCAACCCTGGGTGCTGGTCCGGGAGCTGTACTCTCCAGCTCCCTGGGAAGCACATCTTTTGTACAGGCTCCATAGCCCAGCCTCCCTCCCACAAGCCCTGCACATCAGGATAACCTGCTATTACATGAGCCTTCCGCTGGATGCCTTCCAGGGAGAGACAGTTCCGCTATGTAATGAGAGCTGTGCCCCACAGGCCACGCTGTGGGGCCAGGAGAACTGGCAGAGCCAAGGGAGGGCAATGGAGGCTGTGATACGACTGGGGTGAGGGCTGTGATGGGCTGAGAGTGAGCTGTGACAGGACTGTGGCAGACGCTACAGTCGGGGCTCTGACACTGCGACGTCACCCTGATACGATCTCTGAGAGGGGCTGTGACAGGGATATGGCAGAGACTTGATGGTGTGCTGTGACGAGCCAGTGGCAGAGACTGTGACAGGGGCGGTGATAAAGGCTGTGACATAGGGTTTGTCGGGTGATGGAGACAAGCATGGCAGAGTCTATGATAGAGGCTCTGACAAACGCCACGGCAGGAGCTGTGATCCAGGCTGTACTAGAGGCTTCATGAGGCCAGCAGGAACTGGGACAGGTGTTCTGGCAGGTTCTATGATGAGGACTCTAACAGGGGCCGACAGGAAATAGTCGTATGATGGAGGCTGTGCTGGGACTGGGGCTGACAAGACTGTGACAGGTTTTGTGACAGACTGTGACTGACGGGGCTGTGGCAGGGACTCTAACAAGACCTGTGACAGAGGCTGTTCTGGGCGCTGTGACAGGATCGTAATAGGGGATGTGAAGGGGGCTTTGATGGGTCCTATGTCAGGCCCCAAGGGAAGGCTTTGACGGGAGCTGAGACAGAAATATGACTAAGCCTGGAGCCACATTCAGAGTTGGGACAACAGTTCCTGGATCCCGGGTCCATCCTCCCACGGTCGACAGAGCAGTTGGCGGTGACAGCAGCAACACACAGGCCCAGCCAGGCCCAGACATTTGTAGAAACAGGCAGGCTGTGCGCTTGAAGCCGAGATGGGAGACTTCAACAGGGAGGTGAGGGAGGCTCGTTCCCTTCGCGCTGCTGTGGATTGCAGTGGGTCTGTGTCCCCCAAGAGTCACACATTGAAGTCATAGCAGCCAGCATGTGACACTTCCGGAAGGTGGTAGAGCCCTGAAGAGGGGAAGCCTGGCAGAAGTCAGGCCATTAGTGACTTGTCCTCGAAGGGGATGTTGCAAAGCCAGTTTCTTGCTGTTTTTGGCCCAGAGCTTTGAAGCGGTGAGTTGCTTCTTCCACCCTACACATCCCATGGTGAAGTTCTCTGCTGTCATAGACCTAAAGTAAAGGGGCTAAATGACCATCCGTAAAATCCCTGAGGCGTAAATTTCCCTTCCCTTCTGTGTTCTCTTTCCTTCTTTCCATCTCTCTCCCCGTTTCCTTTCTCATTCCTTCATTTCTTTCTTTCAAGATGTGGGTGAGGAATCCACACTATGTAGCCCAGGCTAACCTGAAATTCATGGGCTGAAGTCACCCTCCTGTCCCTGCTTCTGGAGCAGCCAGGACTATAGTTGTCTGTGGCACTGTTCTGAGTCCCTCCTTTAAAGGAACCTGTCTGCAATCACAGCCCTGGCGAGCTGGCTGCCATGCTGGTTCTCTGGGCCTTTATTTTCCTGGTCATGTTTCCTTGGATAATAATTTACACAGTGAGCTAGGTTCAGGTATGGATCGATGTGGGTCCTTGTAAAACCTCAATTTACTTATTGCCAAGCCTGGACATTTTTTTATTGGACAGCCTCTGGTCAAGTCACGGATAAGCTTCCCATAGCTATGAACGGCCCTCTCCCTTGTGCGTGAAGAGGCTTCTGCAAGTAACCAAACACCAACTTGTACTTAAGAATAAATGAACTCATGATCAGGACAGCTAACACTTGGGAAGAGTTTGCACTGTACTAGGGGATGCGCCAAGCGCTTAGCGAGGATTAGCTCGTGTAATTCATGCAAACACTCTGTCAGGTGAGTGGTATTATCCCCATTTCACAGATGATTAAACTTCGGCTCTACAAGATTGCCTAAATTACCTAAGCTCTGAGGTTAGACCGAGAGCATGGGGGCTTGAGACAGTCGTAACTGACCTCGCCTTGGCTCCCAGCCTTGCCTACCGCAAGCAGCCCTCAATCCCAGCTGCCGTGCTCTCTGTATTTTGAAGCTCAGAGAGATGTTTCCAGTGGAAAGCGCATCTTCACACCTGCACTGGATTGTGCTTACTCACACGGGGTAGTCTTCCTTCTGCGGTGTCCGTGGGACTGTGACTGCAAGGACTATGGTCAGGTTTGTGAGGGTTTTGTTGTTACCCCACCACCACCCAGTAGGTTTGTGTTTTAAGTCTCACTGCAGGCTCTTCACAGAAGGCCACTCTTCTGTCCTTGATGGCTGGGTGTGTCTTCTCCCGACTGCCAGGATGAGGAAGTGAGGTCTGAATCGCCTCCCTATAATACCCACCCGCCTACCTGCTCCTCACAGGCTCCCACGGTTGAGACCATGATTGTCTCCTGGGCATCTTTCTCCACACCACATCCCTGTTTTCCTGGGAGAGGCTCTTTGTGATATCTGGTCCTGGTTTTTCTGATTTTCAGTGGTCTTCAGTTACTTGTTCTCATGGTGGTTTCAACCTAGAAAGACTCCGTGTTCAGCAACTGAAATTTAGCATTCCTGTCTGTGCTCAGCCCTGTGTCTTCCACTGTTCTTCAAGGGCACAGTGAGGGCCTCAGAAGCACTTTTAGCACAGGGTGACTCTGCCTAAACCCTTGCACTAAGTGACTTAAACAAACACTGGCATGGCTTCTAATACATCAGTACTGCGTCTCTAGGATGATGACTCCGGCCCCCGTATGGCTCCTGCCTGGAAAAGCTCAAAGCTGTCAGAGGATTTGCTGTGCATTCCAGTCAACACTTGAAGATAGGGCCCGTGTCTCCCAGGCTCTGAGGGATGGCAGAAGCCTTGCGCTTCCTAAATACCACTTAGACACCCCAGATGGTCCAGCCACTTGGGGAAAGCCCCCCACCCCGCCCCTGCTTCTCCCATCATGGATTCCCTGTGGTGTACCCAGCCTTTAAAACATCTCCTGCCTTTTTTTCAGAGAAGTTGAGCTCAGTTCAGGCTGGATTCTTCCCTATTGCAAAAGCCACTAGTGAATCAAGCCTTCCCACCACTCCATGGGATTCCAGTTCGCCTTACCCTTGTCCACCCTTGCCATGCACCCCTCCTGATGTAACCACAGCCCCTCCTCAGCTCCCAGGACCCACCACCTCACTCCTCTCTCTCTCTCTCTCTCTCTCTCTCTCTCTCTCCTTTCCAGGCAGGGTTTCTCTTTGTAACAGCCCTGGCTGTCCTGAAACTCACTCAGTAGACCAGGCTGGCCTCGAACTTACAGAGATCCATTTGCCTCTGCTTCCCGAATGCTGGGATTAAAGGCGTGTGCCACCACTGCCCAGCTCCTCACCACCTCACTCTTATCAAGACCGTGCCCTCCACTCCCTTACCTTATCATTCACATGCCTATCTTTCTCAGTCCCCTCCCCCACTAGGCCTTAAGCAAGACCACTGAGGACCTCCTGAGTACCAAGTCTGCCTTCATTCTTTGCTTGCTGTCCTTGGGCACTGTGCCACAATGTAGCTTCTGCCTTCTTGACATGCCCTTCCCTTGATATGACCTCAGGGACTGCATTCTTAGGATTTTCTGCCCCCATATCTGACCAGTCCTTGGTTCTCTTCAAGTCCTATCCTCTGATGGATCCTCAGAGATATAAACGCTGTCCTCAACTCAGTAAGTGACTTATGTTTTCCAGAAAGATCTCTGTCCCTGGTCACTTTTAGCCAGGTCCTTGCTTCTGGTTACTGTCCATGCTCTCGGCCCAGATCTTTCAAATAGTCTCCAGACTTGGTCATTCAGCAGCCTCTTGGATGTCTTACATGTATCCTGTACTCTTTTATTTAGTTAATTTCATGCCTGTGTGTGTGAGCGCCATGTGTGTGTGTGAGCACCATGCATGTGTGTGAGCACCGTGTGTGTGTGTGTGAGAGCATCAATCATGTGTATGTGTGTGTGAGAGCACCATGCGTGTGTGTGAGCGCCATGCGTGTATATGTGTGTGTGCACCGTGCGTGTGTATATGTGTGTATGAGCACCATGCATGTGTGTGAGCATCATGCATGTGTGTGTGAGCACCATGTGTGTATGAGCACCATGAATTGTGTGTGAGCACCGTGCATGTGTGTGAGTGTCATGCGTATGTGTGTGAGTGCCATGTGTGTGTGAGCACCATGCGTGTGTATGTGCATGTGCATGAGCATGAACACCATGCATGTGTATATGCGTGTGTGTGAGCGCCATGCGTGTGTATATGCGTGTGTGTGAGCGCCATGCTTGTGTATGTGCATGAGCACCATGCATGTGTATATGTATGTGTGTAAGCGCCATGCGTGTGTATGAGTGCCATGCATGTGCTGTGATGTCTCCATGGAGGTCAGAAGACAACTCTCAGGAGTCATTCTCTCCTACCACCTGTGGGATCCCCGGGGTTCAAACTCATGTCGTTAGGCTTTTACACGTGGGCCTTCTGCTCACTGGCTCACTTCAGTGACCCCATCTTCATACTCTGTCTACATACCCACAATGTCTCCAGAGACCCCGCTCTTCCTACTCACTGAAGATAGCCATCTGTCCAGGGGCTGAAGGCAGAAACCTGGCTTCATTGACCTTGGTTCCTTCCTAAGCTTCCTACATCCAGTTAATGCGGAAGTCCCACTCTTTCTGCATCAGTTCCCCAACCCCCCCCCCCCGAGTATGTCCACTTCTGTTCAGATTCCTTGACACAACTCCAGATGATCTCCTGCCTGGACTGCAGCATCTGGCCTCCTAGCTGCCTGTCCTCCACCTCCAGCCCTGCCCTACTGTAATCCATTATCCACCATGCTGCCAGCATGGCTTTTCAAAATGTAAATCTGGCCATAGCTGCTTAAACTCTTCAGTGAATTCCACTGGCCTCAGGATAAAGCCCAAACTCCTGCAAATAAGCTGCTTACGGCCTGGCTGCAGTTGCATCCACAGCCTCTCTGCAGCTGGTGCACTTCTCTGGCCCCTTGGGCTTTCCACTAGTGATCATGGGCAGTACTGGGCCTGGTTGTCTTGTGACTACGGAGATATTACTTGCTGAGGATTGTGTGTATGTTTGTGTGTGAGTGCACGTTTGTGTATGTGGCTACATAAACATGTGCATGCGTATGGAGGCCAGAAGAGAACCTCAGCTGTCTTTCCTAGGGTGTGCCCACCTTAGTTTTTGAGAGAAATCTCTCCTTCGCCTGAAGCTCACCAGTTAGGCTTTACTGGCCGGCCAGCAAGCCCCAGTGATCCACCCATCTCTGCCCTTCCAAGCTGGGATTATGAGCAGTTTGCCCACCACACCCTCATCCTTTCCGTGGGTGCCAGAGGGAGGTTTGACGTGGAGCACGAAGACAGTGCAGCCACTAAACCGTGGTGGCTGAGGCTGGGGGAAAGGCTCACTAGCCAAGACATGCACATGGAGTTGGAAAGGAGCGAGGGATGGTCTCTCCTAGAGACTTGGAAAAGAGCAAAACAGAAGCCTTGGCCCAGTGAAACTTATCTCAGAATTTTAAGAGGATAAATGTGAGATCATTTTTATTTATTATGTACTCTTTGATAACTTCATACATGTATAGAATGTATTTTTATCTTATTCCCCCATTATTCTCTTATCCCTCTCCCACTGTCCGTGAATCCTTCCTCTCCCCCAAAGTCCCCTTCCTACTTTCATGTCTATTGTAGCATTTGCATGTTTGTGCTTTGCATGTGTGCATGTGTGAATGTGTGTGTGTGTCTGTGTGTGTGCATGTGCATGTGTGTATGTGTGCATGTGTGTATGTAGTGCAGGCGTGTGTGTGTGTGTGTGTGTGTGTGTGTGTGTCCCACTGAGTTTAATTAGAGTTGCTTACCTGAGTATGAATGGAGGGTTAGTTACTGGAGAATGGGCAGTTTACCCACTGTTGTGTCACTGAAGAAAAATGGCTCCCCTCCCCCTACAGCCTTTAGCTGCCAATAGCTCCTCAGCTAGGCTTCATGAGCTCCTCTCTCAGACACGATTGAATGTTGACGGGGTCACCTTGCACAGGTCTTGTGCAGGTAACAGCCATCATGAGTTCATGAGTACAGTGGCCATGCTGTATTAGTCAGGGTTCTCACCTACCTACCTACCTACCTACCTGTGAGAGAGATTTATTGGAATGACTTACAGGCTGCAGTCCAATTAATCCAACAATGACTGGCTGTCAACAGAATCTAGTGGTTGTTCAGTCCCACAAGGCTGGATGTCTCAGTTGGTCTTCTATGTATGCTGGAGTCCTGAAGAAGTAGCTCCAATGCCAGAGAAGGAATGGATGCGCTAGCAGGGCAAGGGCAAGCAGGCCAAGAACAAGAGCTTCCTTCTTCCGCGTCCTTATATAGGTTATGTAGCAGAAGGTGTGACCAAGACTAAAGGTGTGTCTTCCCATATCAAGATCTGAATTAAAGGTGTGTGTCATCCTGCTTCCAGATTCAGATCAAAAGCTGCTGTCTTCCAGCTTCAAGATTCAGGTCAGAGGTGTGTTGTTTTCCTGCCTCAAGATCCAGATCACAAGCGTGCCCTTCATTTCTGGATTGTAGTTTGTTCCAGATATGGTCAAGCTGACAACCAACAATAGCCATCGCACGTGCCATCCCAGAAGACACTTCCCTCATTCTCCAGCCATCACATCCGTTCTGCTCCTTCTGTCACAGTGTCCCCTGATATAGACAGCTTGTTTGGGACCGGCACTCAATGGTCACTTATTCCCAGTTCTTTGACCCGTTGTGACCCACTGTGGCCGAGGCTGACAGCAGCACCAGTCTGCAGATGTAAACAGCAGTAGTAAGTCCCCCCGTCCCGCGTGGCTCTGACACCCCCAGCCATGAGCTATCAAAAGCTGAGGTTTACAGCACCAGGCATTCTTGCCTTTGGTGAGCAGGCCTCCAGTCTGAGCAGGGAGTGGTTGGTCACCCCGGTAACAGCTGTGCTTCTGTGGCATGTAGTCCACTACTGGGGAAGATCGCTGATGACACCCCCATCCCGCTGCATTGGGGGAACTGAAGCTGCTGGTTCAGTTCCAGTTGATTTCTCTGTGTCCTGTAGCCACAGTGCATGGCGTCTTCAGCATTCGGGTCCTACATCCAACACTGGTAGCAGCCAAGAACAATGGCAAGAGGTTGTACTGTTTTGCGACACCTCTGAGGCCTCCCTAACTGACAGCTCACAGATCATAGGAAGGTGGTCCATACCTGGCATTTGAATTTTTAATAATACATGTTCTCTGGGATTGGCATCTACCCGTACAGGATACCTCTATCCAAACTTTTTTCTGAAATCATATTTTTATTACCTTACAAAGTAGTAGGTTTCCATATGGGTTTTTGTTATGCATGTTTAGTTCTGGCCAGTCATCCTCTACTCCCTAGTCTCCCTCCTCCCTGACTAAACCGCATGCTATCTTAAAAAGTTATTATTCATTTTCTTTTTATTTGTTTGAAGATTTCTCTCTCTCTCTCTCTCTCTCTCTCTCTGTGTGTGTGTGTGTGTGTGTGTGTGACACGTGCCATGTAGAAGAGGGCATCTGAGCCCCTGGAGCCATAGTTACAGACAGTTATGAGCCGCCTGACACGGGTACTAGGATGGGAACTCAGTCATCTGGCAGTGAGAACCTTGAGCAGCGTGTTCTCCTAACCACTGAGCCATCTCTCCAGTTCTTGTGTTTTGGTGTTAGAAACAGGGTCTCGAGCTGTCTTAGAACACACTCTGTAACCAACCTTGAATACATAGCAATCCTGCTCCTCCTCCTCTTCCTGCCTCAGCTTCTTGAATGGTGGGGTGACAGATGTGAGCTACATGTCCCAGGTATAAAATGTGTGTTCTTTTGAGCCTTCAAGGGTGTGGCAATTTGTTAAACCATCAATAAGAAACAAACACAGTCCCCTTCTGCTCTCCTTCTCTGCCATTAGCTTCTGGTTGGATTAAACCCTGGGTTAAGCTGGCCAGTGGGCAGTAGAGAAACCATTTGTGTCTCTACTTGGGCCATGGAGTGGTGGCTTTGGAAACATTCTAGGTAATACCTTCTTAGGGCAGCAGTCACACACAGGCCACTATTGGGGTAACATGCTCAGGCTATTTCTAGGGGCTTTGTTGGCAGCAGGGTTGAACTAGGGCAGAAGAATTCCAGACGGGTGAGACTCAGCATTTGCACTCTGTTTTTGGAATTCCCAGAAATACTTGTGGCAGAGGAGGAAGAGGGCAGAGGTACTGTAGGTGCGAGGAGAGAAACAGCAGGGGCTTTGGGGTGGAGGTGCTAATGGATCTTTATTTATAGACAGAGATTGAGAGGGTCTGATAGCATTTTGTCATGACTCTTTCCTAGCCCACTACCCCTCCCATGCCCCTCCGCAAGCGGGCTGAGCAGATGAAGCGTTCGAAGCAGTTCAGTTCTTCCTCCATTTCCATCAGTTTTTATCTTTGCTTGTCGAGGTGAGGGAATGTGTTCTGTGTGGGAGCTGGTCGTCCTTTCCCCTGTCCTTTCCTCCTCGTGGTCCCTGCTTTTGTTATGCACTGACCAACCTTCAGAGCTTTCTATACCAACCTTTTCTGTGATGCCCCCTGACTTGGTGTCACACTGTTAGGCTTTGCCTGATACACCCGTGGACGGTTAGGGGCCTAGGTCAGGGGTGGGGTGCTCATCTAGCATGCATGAAGCCCAAGGTTCCACTCAAGCACCACAATAAATGAATGACAAAATACCCACTTAGGTTTTGTTTGTATAGATCATTTTTCATGTTTGTGTAGACTCCATCTTTCCATCATTAATTTGCGATATCCCCTTTCTCATAAACTACATTTTTTATATAGATTTGGATATACTTGCTTCCTACAATACTTTCCCCTAAGTCATTATGACATGCTGCTGTAGTCCAGCTGAGAAAGTTACAGACTACCACACAGAAAATACAAAATTAAAGTCCTTTATTGGTCTGGTAGTTGAGAGTGGGCTCTTGCTCCGCACTGGCACTGAAGCTCAGGGACATCCCACAATGAGATCATGGTCAGGTTTGGGTCAGTGGACAACATCTGTTTGGGTTATCCATCCAGCAGATATTTTGGTTATGCATTTAGACCACGGTCAGGGTCTTGGAAAGTTCTGAATGTACTACCAAGGTAGACATGAATGTTCAGGGGGTTAGGGGCTGAAAAGTACTGGAGCAGAGACAACGTGGAGTTAGGGTAAGAGCAAGAGAAGATGGAGTTTCTTCAGTCACTATTACCTTTATTCCCCAACACATACAGTACTAGCCGTTTCTTTCAGAGTTTGCCTAGATTTCTTACTAGGTTAACTATCTCATTAAAATGACTTGTGTTAAAAAAAAAATCACAGTGGTATTTTTGATCAGGATTTCTTTGAGTTTATCAGTTTACTTCTGTTGATCCTCATATCACTGCATCTTCCCCTCCAAGAGGAAGGCCTGCCTCTATTTAAATCTCCTTTTGTATTCAGGGAGAACCATACCATGGTCTCAACCCTGGTGCAGCCTTTTCTCTCATTTTTGTTTCTTTTTGTGCATTTCTGTCAAGTTCGGGGAGGGTAGTTTTGTAAACCTGCATTTAAGCAAGCCACCATGATTCCCAGAAGTCTTTAGATTTTGCCCTGAATTGAGGGTGAGGGCGGGGATGATGAGCTGAAACTGTGGGTGTGGGTGAAATTCAGAGGAGGTTAAATGCTACACCAGAGCAACAGAACTTACCAGAGTGCCAGCATTTATGGGGAAAGTGACTGTGGATGAGAGACAGCACACGGAATGGGGAGCCAGCCGGGGAAGGTGGGGTGGTCCAGAGCTGCTGAAGTCAGCACTTTACTAACTGTGGGGAAGTTGTGGGGGTGCCTGTGCCAGAGCTGTAGGCAGCCTGTGAGAGGTGAGGCAGCCGCAAACCATCAGTGCAAAGCAAAGGCTCTCAGATGCATGCGAACCTAGGACTTCTCCTGTTGTAGAGCACACGTGTGTCCCCAGGTAGATGAGCCCTCTCAGCAGAAGGACGGCCAGGGTGGCTAGACAGTGTGAGCTGAAGATTTAAGACAGCTAGCGCAGACTGGTTGGGTGGTGGTGGTGTTTCCTTGGGCGTTGGGTGCTGACAGTGGAGCCTTGAGAATGTCGGGCAAGCACTCTGTCCTGTCTGTTGTCTTTGAAGTTTACCCGGAGAACTCAAGCGTGTTGGGTCTTAGACGGACGGGAATTAAGATTGAAGGAGAGAAATTTTGGTTGTTTTTTTTTTTTTTTTTTTTTAGGTTTAAATGATTTGTGTATCTGGGCAGAGAAAAGAGAAAGAAATTTGGGGATCAGAAAAAAGATAGAAAAGGCAGGAGAAATAAAGAAAGAGGAAGGGAGAGGAAGGGAAAAGTAGGTATCAGCAATGAATAGATGTTCAGAATTAACACCTGATAACATGAAAGAATTATTTAGATATATTCATTGAAACCTAGTATGAAGGATTAGCAATGTACCTCAATTGGTAGAGCACTTTCCTAGTATGTACAAAATCCTGGGTTCAATCCCCAGCACTGCATAAAAAACAGGAATGGTAGCACACACCTGTAATCTCAGGGCTCAGGAGGTAAAGGCAGGAGGATCAGAAGTTCAAGGTCATCTTCAGCTATATAGCAAGTTCAAGACCATCCTAGGATTAAATAAGACCACGGTTCAGAAAACAAAAACAAACAAACAAAAACTAATATGGACATAATAATCTGATAAAGACTTTTATTTGCAAAAATATGTAGCATTTCTTTGAATAAGACTGTGAGATGCGTACCAGTTAGCAGTGGCAGGTTTTTGTTTTGCTTTGTTTTGTTTTGTTGGTTTTTTGAGACAGGGTTTCTCCGCAGCTTTTGGAGCCTGTCCTGGAACTAGCTGTTGTAGACTAGGCTGGCCTCGAACTCACAGAAATCCACCTGCTTCTGCCTGCCGAGGGCTAGGATTAAAGGAATATGCCACCACCACCAGGCATTTTTTTTTAACAACTATATTTTCAAATTTTTTTCAAAGGTGTTTGTATTGCCTTTAGGAAGTTCAGTAACCAGGTTTGTTTGTTGTGTGTGTTTGTTTGCCTTTCTTTTTATAAGGATTGTTATGCAGTTAGGGGATCCTAGCTGCAACTGGGGAAAGGATCTGTGAAGTCGGTGTTTAAGGTTGGGGTCCTCAGCAGGGTTAGCTCATAGCTGTGTAGAGGAAGGTGAAGCAGGCTGGCCAAGTTGAGCGCTTCACTGCCCAGCATGGCTCAGAAGTCACCCTGAGGATGCAGTCACGGGAGAACTGTCCTGCATTTCCTTCTCTGGAGCTCTGCAGACCACCCTTGAGCTGGCATGCACTGGTCTGGAGGGCATCAGTGAAACTTCCCCCTCCTCTGGCTCCTGGACACCAGTATCCTGATCCCCATCTGTACTCCAGACCAAAAAGAAGAAGCAAACGTTTGATAAGGCTGAAATAATTTGGGGTTATTGGAAGGAGGCGCTGGCTGGGTGTTAGTGGATGCCATATTTGCTGTGGTTGACCAGTGTAGACACAACCAGTCATTCAGATACTTCGAGCACGTACTCCACCCGGGGGGGAGGTCACAGTCCAAGAGGAGTCCCAGACAGCACCCAACCTCAGACCAGATCGTCGGCACGATCACCTTGATGTGCTTTTCCTGGCAGGAGTGAAGAGACACTGTGGTCTCCCTCTAACTATCAGACTATTGAATCAACAGACCCCAAGAAATCTCGTCCTGGAAGAAGGAACAGGCTGAACCTTGGTGCAGCCAGAGTGCGAGCTTGTCTCCTGGCAGAAGATCTCACGCGGTCTGACAACCTATCAGACCGTTCCTCAGAAGATTCTGGAGTCGGCACAACGATGATGGGTGGGACCACATCTTAGGATTGCCTCGCTGCAGACGTCTTCATGTTCTTTATTTAAACCTAAGCTTTGCATCAAGACCTAGAAGAAAGACATGGGCAGTCACTGGACCTCTTTGCTCCTCTCCCCAGAGTGGTCCAATCAAGTAAAACAGATCTGCCTTTTGCTCTTGCCTGTTTAACTGACCTATTGCGAACGGACAGCCTTGCTTGCGAGGGATACCTGCACCCAGCCTCTGACTGTTAACTCTGCTAACAACACTGGACTGGTCGCCCCTCTATCCAGCGTCACTAAATGTGCCTTAGGAAGAGCCTTTGGGAGAAAAGCACTGTTGCTAACAGAAGATGGGGGTGGGGTGACATGGAGCAGGTGAGGAGGGAGGGATCCCTCGGGCTGTATCACATTACATTACTAGAACCTTCCAGCTCTCCTTGAGCTTCCCACAAAGACAGTGAAGGAAATATGATTTATCTCTGACTCACGGTAGCCATTCCATAAATATTTGGGATGAACAAATGAGTGAGCGTATTGATTAATTAGTTAGTTTTGTGAGCACGGAGCCCTTACATGGCTGGATGAGGAGATGGCTCTTTTTAGACCAGGAATATGCAGATAAAAATACCCATGGTGCCAGGCCCCCGAGCAGAAAAGAAAAGGGTAAGTTGCCAATGTTTGTGGTAGTGAGTCAAGATTCCTGTGCATTAATCACGATACTTTAAAAATCTTTTGTTGGTGTTAGGATCACAGGTTAGTAAGTCTAACCACGTCCAAGTTTCAGATTAAAAAAAATGTGGTTCAGAAAGAGAAGGTATCCAAAGTGGCAGGTGATTAGAGCAAGCTTCAGGTATCGTGTCTGCCCCTTCTGGAGGGCTTTCCCACACCTCTGCCACTTCTCATGGGGCTTCCTCCCCAGATGGAGAGCGGAGAGCCTATGGCCAGTTCCCCTTACAAGCAAACGTTGACGAGGCTTCTCTCGATAGGGTGTGCATGCTTTCTGCCAAGCCACATGCTAGGTACTGGTGATATTACTGCAGATTCTGTATTAACTTGGCAGGGAAGCAGACAGGCGATTAATCAAGCAATTCCAGTGAGGGAAGAGCACCCAGTTTTGGAAGTCCAGAGAAAGCCTGGGGCTAAAGGTCAGGCGGGGGTGCTTGAGATGGGGAACAGACATCGTCTCTCATACGCCTCTTGGAGTTTTCCCAGCCCTGTCACCTTTCCCACCAGCATTCGGGGCTGATTTGTCTCCTACTTATGGTGAGTGCCCCGCTCTTCAGATAAGAGCTACATTTCAGAAGTCAAGGAGAGATGCAGGACAGGCTACTCAGTTGGAGGGGGCCTCAAGTATGGGGGAAAGCCCTGGGAAGGAAGGGATGGGGTGGAGGGGAAAGTGTGTAGGACCAGTGTGTGGGCCTGAGCTCCGGGTCCCCCTCAGCGGGTCCTCCCACTTCCATTCCTGCTGTTGTCCACCTCCTGCCTCCTGTCTGTCTCTGGCTACTCCCCCTCCTTCCTCAGCAGCCCAGCCTCAGCCCCAGCTCCCATCCTCCCTTGATTGGATTGCCAGCTTGTGACACTCACTCTCTCCTGGAGACGTGCGGAGGAGGGGGGTAGAGATAAAAACGGTGAGTGGAATAACCATAGCCCTCCCCCTCCCGCTCTTCATCCAAGCCCTTCCAGTTGGGCTAGCATAGACAGGGATCTATGTATAAGTCGGAGCCTTGCAGAAAATGGAGGCAAGAGAGTCCTGGGACAGCACACTTGTGAGAGGGTTAAGGAAAATGCCACCAGCTTCTTCAACTGGACATGGTTGGGAAAACAATGGGGTAATGGAGGTCCAGACTTCTCTACGGTTTTGTTGGCTTGTTCCTTGGGCTGAAGCGGGCCACTGTGCGCTAGGCATGTTTCTCAAGGAGCTTTGAATTCAGCCACTGGGATTCCACGCATGGCTCGGGGCGGGGCGGGGTCTTAGACAATCCCTGAAATTGTGCACAAAGCCTTCTGCATTTATACACATCCTTGTTTCTAGAAAGCCTACAGATCCCATCAGAGTTCCTGAAGCATCTGCACCACACAGAAAGGCCCAGAGCCCCTTTCTCCAGGGCACTGGAGGATGAAGTGCCCACTGTTCATCTGCCCCTTCCCTGGAGGCCCCCTCCACCCTCTGGGTTTCTTCCACTCCCGTGCTTCTGCAGGCAGTCTGTCCCCAGAGCCAGCTAGGGCCATGTGCCTCTCTGCTCACCTGGACACAGCGCTGCTGTGTCTCTATCGACTGCCCTATTTAGGAGCTGCTGAGCTGACTGCAGAAACCAGGTCTGAATTTGCCCCCTCCAGAGGTATCCAAGCTTTGAGGAAATCGGGGAGCCAAGGGCTTCCATATCTTTGTGCTTGTGGAGCATGGGCTCAAGGGTCAAACAGACACTTCAGCCCAGACTATACCACCTTGACAAGGAAATGAGCCTCCTTGAGACTGTGTTTTTCATCTACAAAATGGAGGCAGCAATGCTTTCCTCCGGGGGTTATGTGAAGACTAGCCAGGGTAATGGTTATAAAACACCAGGCGCTTGATGAATGTTAGCTGTTAGCTGGCACAATTGGATCCAGAGATTTCCTCTGCTGTGTTCCTGGCAGGAGGTTGTCCAGCTCTTCCTGAGGAGCTGTCACTTCCCGAGGTGGCCCAGCCCCCATGTGGATGTGCTGACTGCAAGACAGTTCTTCTGTCACTTAGAAACCCTTTGAGCTGAAGTGACAGGAACTCAACACACTGGCTCACCAGAGAAGGGTATTCATCAGTCCACGACATTGGGAAAGGCGGAAGGGAGGTGACTTCAAGGACTCAGAAAACCAGTGTTTCTCTCTCTCTCTCTCTCTCTCCCTCTCTCCTCTGTCCTCTGTGGGACTGGGGCAAGGGAGCAACTCCCAACGCAGATGATGGTAAGTGGTGAACCGGAAGAGACATCTTCTTTCTCTTAGTGACCGCACATAAATCCCCAGGGAAGGCCTAAGACAGAGCAGGCTTTGAGTCACATGCTCATTCTTGAGCCAGTCATTGTACAAAGGGCTGTGGGAGGTTAGAATTGGCCAGGCCATGTGACTAGAGAGTAGGAATAGTAGACTATGAGTGGTTGCCCTTTGGGAGCCATGTGGAGGGAGGTCGGGTTCCGTTATGAGGGGAATGCTTTTTCTAGAAGTCTGGGCAAACAAAACCAATGAGTGTTTTCTATCGGGCAACCTCTCCAGATAGCTTTAGATCAGTACCAACCTACACAAGCCAAGGCTGTGTTCACTTAGCTAAGACAGCCCGGCAGGAACAAGAAGTGTCATTGTGGCCTCTCCTATCTTCCTCCTTTTAAGTTTAGCTCTTGGTTCTTCCAGCTTTACAGAAAATGGGTTCCCAGCCTCCTTGTCCCTCCAGAAAGCAGCAATGTGCTTGGGAAGCTGGAATGGGGCCCTGATTTGAGGATTAGCAATTGGATTGTGATTGAGAACATGAGGACATACCACTGGTATTGAGAACATACCACTGGTCAGGTATCCCTTTAGCCACAGGGACAGTTGACTGTGGGGGAGGAAAGACAAGGAAGGGATAGGTGGATGCTGGGAGGAGGCTAAGGAAGAGGAAGAAGAGGAGCTATCCCCTCGAGTAGTCAGGGCGAGTGTCAGTGAGACTACTATAACAAAACACCACGCACCATGAAACTTACAAATAACAAGTTTGTCACAGTCTGGAAGCTGAGAAGCTCAGGACTGGGTGCCTGCATGGTCTAGCGGGCCCTTTCAGATCACAGACTGACAGTTTCCAGCTGTGTCTTCACATGGGAGAGGGGACAAGTCAGCTCACTCAGGCCTCTTTTCTGAACCCACCAATCCAGAAGGTGATAGTTTTACCCCCATGAGCCAAACTACATAAGCTACAGCCCTACCTTAATACTGTCATCTTAGATATTGGATCATGGGAGAGTGTAGTGACTGAGACAAGGCTTCTTGAGGGACCTTGCAGGGACTAAGATGTACAAAGTGTGGCTCTGAAACTCACTGTAAGGTATGTAGGGTGGAGACTCAAGCGAAGGTGGCAGGAGAAGGGGCTTCTCCTCTGCCCCCAGTCCTCCTTTTTCAGATGGACTGAACTTTGGAGGTCACCCCCAGGCTAGTAAGAATTCTTCTTAAGTTTAAAACCAGTTAAGCAATAAATGGCTCTGATTAGTTACTTCTCTCAAAGTAAATTCTAATGAAATTCCCCCCGCATATCCCCAAGGTTACCTAGCTCTGGGTGTTTGGGGAGGCTGAGGGAGGGCACAGGAGAAGTTGGGATGGGGCCCAAGGAACTTTCTGAGAACTGCAACTTCACAGGACAACCTGTATTGCCCCTAACATTTCAGAATGCCACTGTGTACCGGGGGCAGGAGCTGGGCCCCAAGAAGTGTTAAAGAGATATGGGGAGGGAGGGAGAGAGAGAGAGAATTATTGAAACACCATTAGACCTTTGCCACAGACTGAACCAAAACACTTAGAAAGTTACCACAGAGAAAGAGTCAGAAGAGTCTGGGAGAGGCAAGCCTAGTTGTGGAGTTCCTAGCTACAGGGACGCACAGAGGGTAGGCCAAAGATCAAGGGAAGGCAGTCGTGGGGGGGGGGCGGGGAGTCAGTTCTACACTTTATACTGTGGATTCTGAGTAGGTAAGGCCCTGACTTTAGTTCTTGACCTTCTGGGATTATAGACATAGATGATATTGCTGGGCCTTCCTCCAGGGCCTCCTGTGACCCTACCAAGAGATGGCAGAAGAGCAAGTATATTTTAAACCAGAAAGAGACAGTAGTGAGTAGAGCCTGTGGGGAGCAGCGGGGACACCATGTTTGTTCCTGCTGTGAATTCCAGTCATCCACACAGCTGCTGGAGCACCCCATTGTTTCACACCACGCCTCCATTTTGCAGTCAACAAGCAGAAGCCAGTCCAGTCCTTCACTGTGTCTCCAGAAGGATGGCAGAGCCAGCCACAGAGCGTCAGGGCCCAGTTCTCTCCATCCTAAAGTGGACATGCTCACAGATCCTCATTCAGGTCAGAGAAGCTTCTAGAAACAGGTCAAGACCCAGAAGGGCTGTCCATCTGCTGGGCATCTGCCATCACCTTCTGAGTAGGAAGTGCTTTGTAGAAAGAGGGATCCTAAGTGTGAGGCCAGCCTGGGCTACATAGTGGGATGTTGTCTCAAAGACTAACAAAGTAGATGGATCTTTGTTTGGTCCCTGACTGTTGTCTCCCAGAGCACTCCCCTCTCCTGTCCTTCTTTCTCCCTCCCTAATTGCTGTAGACTCTGAGGACCTCTGCTGAGGACTGGCTCTGGGGAAAGGCCATGGTTTACAGAGTGATTCCCTGAGAGCTGTGTTGTTCCTGGCTCTGGCACTGGAATGATTAGCACCCCCACCTCCCACCCCACCTCCTCGACTTCAGTTTTAGGTATTGGGAGTCAACCTGGCCTGGAAGATTGGCTTCTGACCCCACTCTGCCGTGCTGGGGTCAGCTGTTGCAGGCCTGAGATGCCCACACTTGACACCATGTCATCTGGGACCCTTTCAGTTGGCTCCACTGCCTCACCTTCCTGGAACATGTAGATTGTCTCTTCCACATGAAGCCATGCTAGAGGAAGGGATGATCAGATCAGTCTCTTGAAGATAAGGGACAAAACCTAGTTCATACTAAACCTCAGCACAGGAGAGGGTAGTGTGGATAGGTGTGTGTGTGTGTGTGTGTGTGTGTGTGTGTGTGTGTGTGTAAAGGGGTGGAGGCTGTCGTTTGTGGGCAGTCAGCCCTGGAATATTGCAAACATATCCCAACCATAACAGAATGTTGGATCTCACTGGCTCTTTCAGATGCCGATAAACAGAGGTAGACGGTCAGTCTGTAAAACCGCTCTTTATTCAGACAGCCGGCATTCCGAGAAGACAGTGGATTAACATTCTAAAAACCTGTCTTTCGCCTCCAGCCAGGAGATTATAGAGGAGGAGGAGGAGGAAGGGTAAAGGCAGTCAGACATTCCAGAACTCAGGCTTGCCCCTCTGATCAGGGGGCCAGCCACGTTTGTTTTGTTTTTGAGATTTGGGATGTCTGTGTTTCTCTCCTTGTCATTCCTTACACTCTTCTCTTATCTTGTGGATGTTTGAAAGGTTCAGGCACATCCTGAACTGCTAAGTCAAGTTAATTGCTGCCGGAATCAACTTTGTATACTCACCTAGGGCACCGGGACCTGGAGGGAGTGAACCCAGAAGAATGACCAGTGCTAAGCTGTTGCACTAACAACAAGAAGTGCCAATTCCCTTTTACAATATGGAGGACAACTGTGTCTCTATCATACAGAATGTAAAAGTGCCTCTGTGAGGTTGAATAGCCGACCTAGGGGACAAAGGGTTGCTGCTGGGCTGCACACATTCCTGAATACCTCTTGAATGCTTCCAAAAACCTAGCTTCTTCTGCCTGTCCCTGCTTCTGACTACAGATTGGCTTTCCAAACCTCCTAAGCTCTCCCTCACAGCCTCAACTCCTGAAGAGAGGTAGACTCTGTCTCTGTACCAATTCAAAAGAAAAAGCCCGGGAGAGAAGTCACCTTGGCTCACCTTGCACTAAGTTTCCATCTCTGGGTTCATCGACTGTGATCAGAGAATGGAAATAATTCAGGGGCTTTCCCGCTGACTGTGGTGGTGAACACTGGTTGGGAGCCTGAGGCAGGAGGATCACCAGTTCAGGGTTTACTAGACTATATGGCAAGACCCTGTCTCAACAAATCAAAACAAAACAAAACAACAACAAAACAAAAACAAAGGACAGTACCAGGCTGAGGCTGCGGCTCAGAGACTGAGTTCTTTCTAGTCCGACATGCATATGGCCCTGAGTTTGATGCCCCAACACCACAAGTCTATGTCTTTGCTGTCTCTCTGAGAAGACTGAGGGGTCGCTTAGCCACACCCACTTGAGAAGCCGTGATTATCTGTATTCTCTTCAGGCAGTTCTGGACTGCTGGGGGCACACACGGTGGGATGTCTTTTCTCCCGTCAGCTATGGTTCTGGGTCATCATCCCCACTCAGGGACTGCTCTGTCACCTCAGACGCTGGGCCTAGTAACCAACGTCTACTGCCTTTTCCTGGGATCCTCTTGTCTTGGTTGGTTTACTTGGTGCTTGAGGTGGAGGCTGTTAGTCGGGGTTTTCTAAAGGAACAGAACTGACAGAATGGGATTTAGCAGAGTGGCTTGCAAGTTGTGTTCAGGAAGTCCAACAATGGCTGTCTCCCAACAGATAGGCCAAGAATCCGGTAGTTGTTTGGTATAAGAGACTGGACGTCTCAGCAGTCCCAATCTGGTGCTGGAGTCCCCAGGAAGTCTTAGAAAGCTGCTTGTCTTCAGTCTGCGTTGGAATCCTAAAGTTGATTCTAATGCCAGTGAAGGAATGCCTCAGTAGCAGGATAGATGAACTTGCCAGGGAACGTGAAGGCAAGCAGACAATAAGCAAAGGCTTCCATGTTCTCCCTATAGGCTGCCACTGGAGAATGTGGCTCAGCCTTGCATTGGGTCTTCTCACCTCAAATGACTCAATCAAGAAAATCCCTCACAGGTGTGCTTAGCTGTTTGGGTTGTAGTTGATTCCAGATGTGGTTGTATTGACCACCAAGAGTAGCCATCACAGAGCCCAAAGATAAGAACCCAGGATTTGGACTCAGGTGTAGCTGGATTTGAGTTAGATGCCAACATTTACTGTAACATGAAGTCTTACTTCCTCATCTGTCAAGTGGGACAGATACTGGTACCCAAACAGCAGGTTGTGGTGCACGTTCAAAGAGATAGTGAATGTAAGTTCTTGGCCCACAGTAGAGAATACTCAATGAATTATAACTCGAAAATGCTGCATCTAGCAGGAGCTATTTATAGCAGGTTAGACAAGCTGGGCTGTCCCCCAGCTGTGGGCTAGAGAAGAGAGTCCTAGTCCCTCCCTAGCTAGGCCCACACATATCTCTCGGGGCGACTCTGGGAACCCTCTGCTCCCTGGGAGACTAGAAAGACTGGTGAAAGCTTGAAGATCCACCGTTGTTCCTTAGGAGAAAGACTGATTCTCAGAGTAAGGTGGTCATATTCGTCTTGTGTCAACACCGGCTTCTAAATGCTTCACCTGGGGAGAATCTGAAGACAGGGTCCATGGGCTGTGGCCTGCATCTGTGCCTGCATCTTCCTGGGTCAGCACCAGCTATCCTTTCTGAGGCACTGGCCATGATCATGAGTGGGGTATCAGCCAGCCCATCTCAGCTTCCTTTCTCCTTATTTGGGTAAACACCTCTGAACTACAGGTTGGTGGTATGATGACTGTGGTGATGACTCAGCTCCACAAGGAGGATACTTATTGGAGCACATGCTCAGACAGACACACTGGAATTGTCCCCAGGAGCAGAGGGAAACAGATGGCCTGGGCCAGAAGCCCTCCCTGACATTTCCCACATGCCGGATAACAGTAACGGAACCTGCTAACTTCCTCGAGGATGGCCTGCTCAAAGACCTGCTGGGGGCTTTGGTGTGGTGAAATGGCCTCACCTTTCCAAAGGACACATTTGCAAGGGACACGAGACTCCAGGCGAGGGCACTGATCTTTGCAGGGAAGCCTGGGGAAAATCATCCTCAAAGTCGCGCATGTGGGCAAGTTACTGAGGGACTGGGCTTGGATTCTCCTCTTATACAGCATTCTCCGAGTCCTGGGGAATGGGCATTTTAGCAAACCCTTTCTCCTATGGAAATGGCTTCCTTTCAGATTATCTAAAGATATCATTGCTTTTAAGATCTTTGACACCACATTGCTATAGAGGATGGTGGCTTGGGAACCTACATTTTCCACGTGTTCTCTGGGAGACACCGCCATTCTTGAAGTTTGCCTGTATCTGCTCAGGAGGGACATAGTCTAGGAGGCAGATGCTGGGTGTCCCAGTTTCATTTCTGCTGATGTGATAGAAAATATCCTGACAAAAGCAACTTATGGGAAGAAGGGTTTAGTTTAGCCCGCAGTCCAGCGTACAGCCCTCCACTGCGGGGAAGTCGCAGAGGCAGGAAATTGGGACGGCTGGTCACAGCGCATGCGCAGTCAAGAGCAGAGAGAAAATGAATGCTTAGTACTCTGATACCTTTCTCTGCTCTTACACCATCTAGGTCCCCAAATCAGGGAAAGATGCTGTGTATCTTCAAGCTAAAGTGCTCAAGACAGTCTGTCAGATGCTTGCCCACCCGCCAACCTGCTCTAGGTAATCCGTCCTTGAGATTCTCCCGCCGGGTGATTCTAGTGTTGACAGTTAACACCATCACACCTCTCTTCTCCAGTCTGTCCCACAGTTCTGCACACAGGACCCTGGGAACTCAGTTTGGAGCTGAGGGGAGTCCGTTTCCCAGAAAGGGACAGAAGGGACATGAAGCCCTGTCTGGAGAGAGCAGCTCTACCGGGCCATCTTCAGGGAACTCAGTATCTACGGTGTCTGCAGAACGCTGTCCTCCCTCCGAGTCCACAAAGGATGCCATCTCCTGGAAGCTTGGGGCTACCCCTTGGCTTCCGACTCCCTGAGCTCTTCCCACACCATTCATTCTGCCAGCCTCACAAAGCTCCTCTTCCAAGAATGTCCTCCCCTGGGTAATTGGACCCTCAGGCCATTGACATTTAAAGAAATGTTTTTGACCTTTTCAGCGGTTCTATAAAATCACAGAATAGAACTCTAAATATTACTGCAGTCTCCTGCTTGCCCAGTTCCTGGTGGAGACTCATTTTCCAGGCTAACTCAAGAATGAGAGAAAATAGCATAATTGCTAACAAAAAGGGGTTGCTTCTATGGCTTCTCCTTTTTGCTCGTTGCAATGTGGGCTGCACCAGCTGCACCAGGACTGGCCTCTTCCACCACCATGACCAGCCAAAGCACCCTTGCCTCTTTTGCCATTGTCACCCAAGTGACATGATTACGTTGGAAGTTTGGGGCTTCCACTCTTGAATTGTCACAGTGATAGAGATCATCTTGCAGTCTAGACGTTTAGCTGAGCTACACAAGGACCCCTCCCCCACACTCACGTGGAACTAGAAACAATGGATAGAGAAGGACCAGTGGGTCTAGAGGGACATGCCTGACAGCAGGGCTGTTGGAAAGCAGACCCGGTAAATGTGAAGGTGAACTAGAAATGAGACACGGCAGATTAGCTCATTATGTGGAGAGAGATTGGGAGCAGAGTAGAAACCTAGGTTGCTTCCTTGTTTCCCAAGAGCAGTTTGCCATCTAAAGTAGGAGCTGGCAAACCTATCTGCAGGTTAAATCCAGCCCCGAAGTCGAAAATGGTTTTCATGGATTTTGAATAACGGCTTTGTTAAGTTTATATAAGTTTGCATCACAGACCCCGCCCTTTGAAAGCATATCATTCAGCAGAGCTTTGGAGTGGTCACTTGGATAGCTGTGGCCATATCTAGTTCCGGAACACTTCCATCACCACAGACAAAGCTGGTGAGCTGGTCAGGATTTTGCCAACTTGGCACCATCTAGGGTCACCTGGGAAATTCCTCCATCAGATTGGTGTGTAGACAAGTGTGGGGGGCATTTTCCTGACTGATGCTTGCTGTGGGAGGGCCCAGCACACAATGGTTGGTCCTCAGTTGTATAGAACAAGATGAGCAAGGCATGAGAACCAAGCCTATGAGAGTTGTGCCTTCATTGTCTCTGCTTCAGTTTCTGCCTCGGGTCCTGAGACAGCTCCTGCCCTGACTCCTTCAGTGATGGAGTGTGACCTGAGAGTTGAAAGATGAAGTAACCCTTTCCTCCCAGCTTACATCTTCCTTCCTTCCTTCCTTCCTTTCTTCCTTCCTTTCTTTTGTTTGGATTTTTTGTTTGTCTGTTTTATTTTGTTTTTTAAAGACAGGGTTTCTCTGTGCAACAACTCTGGCTATTCTGGAACTTACTCTGTAGAGCAGGCTGGCCTCAGACTCACAGAGATCCGCCTGCCTCTGCCTCCCGAGTGCTTAAAGGTGTGTGCCGCCGCCGCCAGGCTGAGGCTGTACTTTTTATATTACCCTGGACACTTTCGTTTCTCTACATCCCTGCCAACACTTATTATTGTCTGCCTTCATTATTCTAGGCATCTTTGTCGTTATGACAGGTACCTCGTTTTGGCTGACATATACATCTTGACAAGATTGTAAAATCAAACACAAAAAAACCTCTAGGTTTGCATGTGACCCCAAAACCTCAACCCTTTAATGTGTAGCTCTTTTCTAAAAATGCTTGCCAAATGTTGGCCTAAGTTATCTATTGAGCTAAGAGGAAAAACTAAAATCATAGTCATGATAAGTTGACATCAAAAGTTTAAGTGCATATTACTTAGCTAATGCTGAAAATTTTTTTAAAAATTTAGTTATATTTGAAATATTTTTATTAAAAATCATCATAATTTGGGGCTGAAAGGATTGCTCAGTTGGTAAAATGCTTGTTGTACAAGAATGAGGACGTTAGTTCAGATCCACAGTTACCATGTAAGAAGCTGGGCACAACATCATGAATCTATACTCCCAGCATTGGGGAGGCAGAGAGAGGACTCTTGAAGCTTGCTAACCAGCCAGTATAGCCAAATCAATGAGCCCCAGGAAAGGACAGGCAGGAGTTCTGGGCAGAGAGAGGAAGTGGGAGGAGGAATCTAGGTGTATAAGTTAAACTTGTGAAACTGACTTTAGTCCCAGCATGCAGGAGGCAGAGGCAGGCGAATCTCTGTGAATGTGAGACCAGCCTGGTCTACAGAGCAAGTTCCAGGACAGCCAGATCTACACAGAGAAACCCTGTCTCGAAAAAGTGCCACGTGGCAGAATGTAGATTAAAATTATGAGTTAATTAGGTTGTAAGAGCTAGTTACTGCAAACAAGCTGAAGCTAACGGCCAAACTCTCATAATTAATAAGAAGTCTCCGTGTTGTCGTTTGTGAGTCAGTGGTCTCGCAGAAGGAAGTCCTGCTCTATAAGAAGTAGGCACAACATCCTGTATCTATACTCCCAGCACGGGGAAGGCAGAGAAAGAACTCTTGAAGCTTGCCAACCAGCCATGATAGCCAAACCGGTAAGCCCCAACTTACTGAAAACTTTTGTCTGAGAAAACAAGGTGGGTGACAGTAGAGAGACCTGATGTCAACCTCTGACCTCCACACGTGTGTACCCACTTAGCACAAACATACACACAGGTTTACACCAGTGGTCAATACACAGTGATTGCCAGTATAAGAATTGGCATTGTGAAGGGTCGACATTACTTCTAAACGTGGCATGTTAGAGAGTAACATGAATTGTTTGGTTTTGTAAAACACTTCTCAGTCGCCGCATATGACTGCACTCTGTTAATTCACGGACGTCTCCAAAAACGCTAGAGTATAAAGAGAAGCAGGAAAATGGTCTTCCGACACGACTAGGGTCGACACTTCATTATGCAAGAACATACTGCATTCACGTTTTCTGAGAGAAAGGTTTGACAAGTTAATTAATTTGTCTTTCTCTACTGAAGTGCCCTGCTACTGAAATCCACAGGCTCACAGCAGTGGACCCATCTCCAAGCTCAGAAGCGGTGCTGCTCTAATGTCTACTCAGCATTCGGATGGAGACACCTTTTCTTGGACAGCCCCAGGGTAAGCAGAGCAGAGAAGCAATTCTCCGGGACTGGAGTGGCATTAGTCACAGAGCGGATGTTAAGCCTTGGGTTGTGGGTAGCAGGGCTGGGGCTTAGCTCCATTCTGAAAGCCAGTCTGTGTTATTGTATTAGAAGATACTGAGGGATTGTTATTCATTTTCTTAGGTGTGATAATAGTGGTATGGTAATTTTTAAAAGTCGTCTGCTAAAGCTGAAGTATTTATGGTTGAGATAAAATGGTGCCTGGGATTTGCTTTTATAATGCTGCAGCAAAAAGCGTCAGGGAGATCTATGGGATCAGATTGGCAAGTATTTAATATTCATAATTGTCGAAATGGTTGATGATTTATGAGAGTTCCTTTAACCATTCTTTCTACATTTTATGGCACTGACGTTTCATAATATAAAGTTAAAAATAATGAAATGGGCAAGGACAGAAAGATTGTGGGACAAGGGGAGGCGCACAGCAAGGGAGGGCGGGAAGGGCCCAGAGGTATTCCCTAATCCCTGGCTTGCTCCTCCCTGACAGTCAAGGAGAAATACAGGACACTCCAGACAGGGCATAGAACCCCAACTAAGGACCTTTATGATCAGCCAGCTCTATAAAAGTATGCTATCAGCCGGGTGGTGGTGCACACCTTTAATCCCAGCACTTGGGAGGCAGAGGCAGGCAGATCTCTGTGAGTCTGAGGTCAGTCTGGTCTACAGAGTGAGTTCCAGGACAGGCACCAAAGCTTCACAGAGAAACCTTATTTTGAAAAACAAAAAAAACAAAACAAAACAAAACAAAAAATCAGACCGGGGAGAGCTCGGGTACCTAGGTGTGCACTTGCAATCCCAGTGCTGGGGAGGGGGGCAGGGTGGAGACAGGTGGGTCTATGAGGCTGACTGCCCAGTCAGCCTAGCCTACTCGGCAAGCTCTGGTAAGGGACTCTGTCTCAAAGAAGCTATATGAATGGCTCCTGAAGAGTGAAACCTGAGGTTGGCCTTCACGCCCGTGCACACATGTATACACACTCACACAGTGGGATGATGTCTTTTGGACCTGAAGTAAGGGCCTGATTAAATCTCTCAGGTTCTAGTTGTACACAACACCCACAAACAACATGGTACATTGATCAGAACTGTTGTGCCTTCACCCTCCCTTCCACAAAGAATCCTGCCTGTGACAGCAAGTGAGGTCTTAAGACAGAAGCCTGACCTCAATGTTTTTTCAACCGCAATCCTAACCTAAAGTCAGGAGGTAGTTTGGGCACCAAAAGAAGTGAAAAAATTAGCAAACATCAAGGTACCTACTACTCTACCTCCATATTTAACATTTTGTCTTCTTTATCCTTCCTTACTTCCTTCTTTCTTTCTTCTAAAAAAAGATTTACTATTTCTATTTTATGTGTTTGTGTGTGGCTGTGTACCATATGTGTGCAGTGCCCACAGAGGTCGGAAGAGTGTGTTAGATCCCCTGGAACTGAAGTTACCGGTGGCTGTGAGCCACCTGCCATGAGACTGGAGCCAGGGTCCTCTGCAGGAACAGCAGGTGCTCTTAACTGTGGCGCCACCTCTCCGGCTCCACAGATGACTATTTTTGTACCTGTTTTTCCAAAGCACATGGGTGAGAGTTTCTATTTGGTTGTCAGTAGAATAGCTGTTGGTTTCCAGAGTATGAGTGTATTAGTTTAGGTGGTTATATGGGATTCCCTGCCATACCAAGTTCTGATTTTTTCTGCCAGTCTGTTAGGTGTGAAATAATGTTTCATGTTCTCTTAATCTTGCCTTTATCTGTTCACTTATGAGCTGTTTATCTTTTCCTTTTTTACTGACCATTTGGATCTTACTTTTTCGGTGGCTTTCCTCTTTGACTCCCTCATCCCCTGTCTTAGTCTGTGTTCTATTGCTGTGAAGAGATACAGTGACCACAGCAACTCTTATAAAAGAAAGCATTTAATTAGGGCTGGCTTACAGTTTTAGAGATTTAGTTCGTTATCATCACTGCAAGGAGCACGGTGGCAAGCAGACAGACATGGTGCTGGAGAAGTAGCTGAGAGTTCTACATCCAGATCAACAGGCAGCAGGAGGATGGTGAGACACTGGGTCTGGCTTGTGCTTCTGAAACCTCAAAGCCTAACACCAGTGACACACCCCCTCCAACAAGGCCACACTCCCTCCAACAAGGCCACATTTCCTAATCCCTCCCAGTGGTGCCACTCTCTGATGACCAATTATTAAAATCTATAAGCCTATGGGGGCCATTCCTATTCAAATCATCATACCAACAATGAATTGTTCTTAGGTGTTCTTTGTATAAGATGCCTCCCAAACAATAACTTAATTTCTCAATTGTCATGTGTTTTGTGCATTAATGTGGTTGAACTTATCTATTTTAAATATTATGATTGAATCTTTTCCCTTGAATCTAAGACACACTTTCCTACCCTAGGGTGATATACAATGCACTCTCTTGTTTTCCTCTACAGATTTTTTAAATTTTGACTTTCACAATTAGATCTTTAGCCTATCTGAAATTTATTTTCATGATGTATAAGCATCAGGCATAATATTTTTAATGACAGTGGTTCTGCTTTAAATGTTAATTAATTTTATTTGGTTTATTATTATTATGGGGGGGGCGAGGTGAGCAGGCCATGGAACATATGTGGTAGTCAGAGGACAAATTTCGAGAATTATTCTCTCTTTCCACCGTGTGTTTGAGGCAGGGCTTCTCTTGTTGCTTCTGTTACCCTGCGTCCTCCAAGCCTGTGAGCTTCCAAGAGTCCACTCTCCCTCCCCTTCCCCATCTCTCCATAGGAGCATTGCGATTGTAGATGTGTATCACTGCCCCTGGCTTTTTATGTGGGTTGTGGGGGATTGAACTCAAGCTTGCATGGCAAACAAATTTACCCACTGAGCCTTCACACCAGCCCTTAATCCTTCTTAGAAGGTGGATCAGTGACTGCCTTACTGTCCCCACCTCTTTTTTTCCTTTCTAAGCCCTCAGTCTTGCCTGATACTGTGGTGCTGCTCGGGGGGGGGGGGGGGGGTCTTGACTATTTTAACACTTCTATAAAAATCCATTATTGTTTTCTACAGAAAGCCCTATTTTCAAGAATAGTAATGATTCTATGTATTAGTTTAAGATAACTGCCATCCTTCCGTTATCTCCTTGTTCTTCATATTACTTCAGTGATGTTGTGTAATTATTTCTACTTAATGATTTCCCCCAAATAATCTGTTATGTTAGACTAACTTACCTTCTAGTTTTGTTTTGTTTTGATATTTTGACAGCTATTTTAAGATTAGGGGACCCAGGAGCTACCTCAGTCAGTAAGATGCTTGTCACATGTGCATAACCCGAGTTTGTGTCCCTTGCACTCACTTAAAATTTCTGGGTGTGGGGGTGCATGCCTGTAGTCCTAACACTGAGAAGGGAGAACCAGGAGGAGCCCTGGAGATCACTGACTAGCTAGTCTTGCTGAATCTGTCAGCTCCGGGTTCAGAGAGAGACCCTGTCCCAAACAATAAGGTGGTGATCAATTGAGGGAAACATCTGACTTCGACCACTGCCCACTTAGTGTGTCTCCACCCAGCTCAGCCTTATCTGCTTCTGCTTCCCTAGGAGAATGACACCCATGTGGACATGTGGTCTGCCTTTCTCCTTCCCCCACAAGCTGTCAGCCTGCCTGTCAGAACTGATTCTTGCAAAAGCATCAGGAATTAGAAAATATTCATTTGTTGGTCCCCTTTCCTCACTGGGAAAAAAAAAATCACAGGAAACATCTGCATTGTACCCACCCCTTCTCCGCCCCCCAAATGCTCTTTGGCTCCCTCTCATCTTGTCTCCTCCTTATATCCCTCTGCATCCTCTGTCCTTCTTTCTTCTAGCTGGGGACATTAGAAATGGAGTTTCTCATACTCCTTTGCATTTAGGCTGCTGTCTTCAAGGTAGCTTTTACCAAATCCATGCACTCAAGTGCTATTTGGAAATAAGAAGTGAGGTGAGGCTGCCTTCCTGCTTCTTCTGGCCATCACGGTTGGAGCTGCAGATGGAGTCCTGACGACTAGTGTACAGTTCTGTAGGATGAGGCTCAGTCACGGGATCTGCAGAAGTGCTAGCAGGGGCTGGGTCTGATCACTGATCACTGTAGTGATGTGGTCATTTAGTCATTAGCTTGGTAGAAGAACCCTTGCTTCCGTACCACAGATCCTAACAACCTACCTCATTCTTTGTATTAAGTCTCTTTCTGCATAAAATAGTTAGAGCAGTCTCTAGGGTCCGATTCACACACCCTCTGATAGAGACCCTGATTATCTAACATGGTTTAGTCTGTACTCAGCTCAGTCTGTACTGAGGCCATTCTGTTGGTGTGGGACAATAGTCTATATTCTGTCAATTACATTTTAAATAAATGCTGATTGGCCAGTAGCCAGGCAGGAAGTATAGGTGGGACAGCCCGACAGGAAGTAGAGGCGGGTCAGTGAGAACAGGAGATTTCTGGAAAGAAGGAAGTCCTAGTCTGCAGTTGTGACCCAGCCACAGAAGAAGAAGGATGTGACTGCCTCACCAAATAAGGTAACGAGCCACGTGGCTAACATAGACATGAATAATGGACTAATATAAGTTATAAGAGTTAATAAAAAGTCTGAGCTACTAGGCCAGTCAGTTTATAGTTAATGTAGACCTCTGTGTGATTTCTTTGGGACTTAACAACTGCAGGAACTGGGCAGGACAGAAATCCTTAGACAACACTCTGTGTCCAGTCCACAACTTTCTTGGATCTGGTCTTCAGTAGTTCCTAGTCTTCCTGCATGCATGAACTCAACGCAGAGATCTGTAATAGTATATTCTATTTACTAAGTGATCACTAAACACTAGACATAATGGGACGTTGAAACCACTTTTTTTCTGATCATGACCCTATAATGTAGTGCATTAGGGAGGATATCTGTTGTAGAATATTAGTTAAAGATGCACCACACTTGTTTATGCTGTGGAACATTTGTTTAATGATGCAAAGATGTGTTGCATTATTTTATGTTGCATTTGTTTAACTCTGTGAAGTTGTGTTACTTTGCCTGCCTAAAACACCTTATTTGTCTAAGAGCTGAATGGCCAATAGCAAGGCAGGAGAAAGGATAGTGGAGGGCTGGTAGGCAGAGAGAATAAATAGGAGAAGAAACCTGGGAAGGGAAGATTAAGGAGCAACAAAGAGGAGGTGAGGAAGACTCCAGGGGCCAGCCACCCAGCTACAGAGCAAACCACAGAGAAAGAAGTAAAGTATATCAAAACAGAGAAAGATAAAAGCCCAGAGGTAAAAAATAGATGGGATAATTTAAGTTAAGAAAAGCAGGCTAGAAGTAAACCAAGCTAAGGCTGGACATTCATAAGGAATAATAACTCCAAGTGTTTATTTGGGAGATGATTGGCTGGACCCCAAAGAGCCAAAAAAGCTCTACCTGTCTGTCTATCTGTCTGTCTACTTACCTACCTACCTATATACCTATCTACCTATCTTTATTCATTTTGTAAGACAAGGTCCCATGTATCCCAGTCAGGTTTTCAACACATTATGTCATTAGGTAACTATATGCTGACCTTGAATTTCTAATCCTCCTGCCTCTACCTCTGGAGTGCCTGAATTACAGACATTCACCATTACACATAGTTTATAGGGTTCTGGGTATTAAATCCCTACCACATCTCCAGACCCAGGAAATGCTCTTAGTTATAGCATTAGAAGATCCTACTGATTAAACAAGGAGTGGAGCCTAGGGATGTGGCTCAGAGATGGAGAATTCACCTAGCATGTGCAAGCTGAAGAATAAGAGTGAGGAGCTTGTTTTCCCATTAGAAACAGATCATGTTGGGAAATTGATCAAAGTCATTATGAGGAATTGCGCTTCTTCTATCTACTCACCTCACCTGTGTATGTGTGCATGCATGCATGTATTGTGCGTGTCTGCGTGCTTGTGTGTGTGTGTGTGTGTGTGTGTGTGTGTGTGTGTGTGGTTTCTTAAACTGAGTAGGATATATTCTGTACCTCTAGGCAACCCAGCCAAGTAGTAGACAGAAAGAAGGGAAGTTGAGGGAGACAAAAGGCAAGCAGTAAGATGCAGTATCTGGTCCTTTTTAGCCATTGTCTTTGTATTCAGGAAAGGAAGGTCCCCTTGTGATCGAATGTCCATATCTCATTACCAGAGCTATGTCATGTCTTGGCTCCATCTCTCTGCAAGATGAAGTGGGATGCAGGATTTCATTGTGAGCTGAAGAGATGGCTTAGTAAGTAAAGCACTTGCTGTACAAGCTGGAGGAACTGAGTTCAGATCCTTAGCACCCATGTAGCAGTTGAGAGTGGGGGCTCACTATAACCCCAGTGCTGGGGAGGACCCTCAAGACTTTCTGGTAACTCAGTATAGCTGAAATGTTAAGTTCAGATCAGAGTTGATGGTAAGTTAGGTCAGAGAGAGACTGTCTCAAAAAAATAAGATTAGAAGCAATAAACGAAGATATCTGATGTTGATCTGTGACCTCCACATGCACACACAGGCAGGTGCACCCCTGCACACATACTCACCCCCCCACACACACCCAAAGAACTTCACTTGTTACATTTTGTTTTAGAATAAGGTAGGAGAAAATATGGTTATAACAGGTGCTAAGTCAGCTGATCTATACTGTCTGCCAGGAAAAGTGTTATCCCAAATGAGCAATCTCAGACTGAGAGAAGATATGATATCTAAATTAACTCACTAATCCATAGGCCTAGGTAATATGTTAGTCTGTATGTGTGAACCTGCTTTGCATGGAGAGAGGTGACCTTGTTCAGTGTCCATTCTTGTCCTCTTATAGCCACTCCTAGACTTCAGGCAGTGTCCTGGAGTTTCTATTGCTGTGATAAACACCATGGCCCAAAGCAGCCTGGGGAGAAAGGGTTGATTTCAGCTTTCAGTTACAGCCCATCATGAAGGGAAGTCAGGGTAGGAACTCCAGGCAGGAACCTGGAGTCAGAACTGAAGAAGAGATCATGAAGGGATGCTGCTATCTAGTTTGCTCCTCATGGCATAAGATACAAAGCAGAACTAACTGTAAAAGACTGTCCTACATGAAGACCTTTGTTCTTCAAAAGATGGTGGTAGATGTGGGCAGATGAGCCCCAGCAAGGAGACAGACGTTGTCTACACACACTGCCCTAAGAAGGAACTCACAGAAACCTGTAAGAGAAAAGATTATATGTTTTCATTAAAAAAGTGTTTTTCCTTTTATTGAAAATAGATATTATTTTCCTCACATAATATATCCTGATTATGGTTTCCCTTTCCCCTGGATCTACACCCTTTCTGTCTCTTATTAAAAAACAAATGGAATTCTCAGGGGTAATAATAAAATACAATAGAATAAAATATATAAAATAAAAACTGGCATGTTGTAATTGGACCAAACAAACAGAAGGAAAAGAGCCCAAGAGAAAGGCACAAGAAACAAGAGACCCACTTGTTCACACAGTAATCCCATAAAAAAACACTAAACTGGAAGTCATAATATATACACAAAGGACCTATAGAGTAAAAAAAGAATATATATATAATATATATAATAAAAAGGTAAAATTTAAAAGAAAAACCTTGAAAGACATTATGAGACAAGGAACCTCCAAAGATACCATGGAGTTGGCCTTCTGTTGGCCGTCTATGGCTGGGCCTGCAGCAGGCACACCCTGAAAAGTAGTTTGTTTCCTCAGTGAGACTCCCTTGGAGGAAACTAAATTTTCATTTGAAAGTGGTTATAAACTGGAGATCACTTCTGGGTTAGGGATGGGAACATGTGTCCACTTACCCCTTCAGCTCTAGAACCCCAACTGGTGCAGACCCGATGCATGCTACTTCCGTGTCCTTGCCTCCTTAGGTGCAACTGAATTATGTTGACTGAAAAGGCCTTATTAAGGGCCTTATTTTCTTGGTGTCCTCCACCACATCTGGCTATTACACTCTTTCTACCTATTCTTCTTCAGGGTTCCCTGAGCTCTGAGGGGAAGGATTTGATGGAGACATCCCATTTAGGGCTGAGTGTTCCAAGGTCTCTCACTCTCTGCATAATGTCTGGCTTTGAATCTCTGTGTTTGTTCACCTCTGCTTCAGGAGGAAGCGTCTCTGATGATGGCAAGCAACACACTGATCTATGGATATAGTGAACTGTCATGAGGGGTCATTTCATTTAGTAACCAGTAGCATTTAGTTTTTCCCTAGGTCCCTGGGCTGTCTAGTCTCAGGTTCTTGGCCACCCATGCAGTGCTGAGTACGGATTCCATCCTATGGAGTGGGCCTTGATTCAGTCAGATATGGTTTGGTTTCTCCCACAAGCTTTAGCCACCGCTGCACTAGCGTATTTTTCAGGCAGGACACCATTGTAGATCAGAGGGGACATGGCTGGTGTCATGTTTATGTTTATCCTTTAGTAGAGTATAGAGTATCTCCTGCACCATAGACCCTGCACGATCTAATGTAGGAGTGAAGGCTCTGTGTAGGCTCCAGTTGATTTCTCCATGTTCACTGAGTTGTGTAGGTGTCGTGCTCAACCTCGCCAGCAAGGAAGATGCAACACCGGACTCTTCTTAACTGCGGTTTATTCAGGACCTTTGAATAATCTTCTCACCCTCTCGCCCTCTCGCCCAGGGGCAAAGCTAGCCTACAGCTTAAATAACCTCTGGGTAGCCAACCCCAGCAAGCCACATGGGAAACGCAGATAGGTCCAGAAATGGAGAAGCAAGCCAGATCCTTAGCGTTAGCCATATGTGGAGTTGTTCACAGCTGAGAGCACTCACCGTTGGGAAGGTGGAAGGCGGAAACCAGCGCCACCTTTAAGGCGTAGCATCACGCAACTCTCTACATGTAGGTGTTATCTTCAGCAATGGGGACTTGCTATCAGTTTGTGGAGACCAACCTATAGACTTGACAACAGCTTGGGCTGTTTGAGGATTCCCATGGGACACCTTTGTCCAACAGCTCAAGTGGATGTAACACCAATCCCAGGAGTGGAAGCTTCTTTTGTTGACAAGAGATGGCCAGTTGGGTTTCTGTATGCCCTGTTATTTGGCAATTTCATTTAGATTACCCTCCCTTTGTGTGTGTGTGTATGTGTGAAAACACACATACACACACACATATGTGTACTTCTACTGTATTAGGTTTACATGCTACCCCTCAAATGTCCCTTGATTTTAGCTCCCACCCCATATTCCCTTCCTCCTCTCCCTCCCCTCCTCCTTCCACTCTAGCCCCTCACCCATATCTATCTATTCTAGTTCCCTTTCCTAGGCAGATCTATCTGTTCCCCCCAATAGTCTCTTACTCTGCACCTAACTTCTGGTTCTGCATATTGTAGCTTGGTTACCATTGACTTAACAGCTAATAGCCACATATAAGCAAATTCATACCATATTTGTCTTTCTGAGTCTGGGTTACCTCACTCAGGATGCTTCTTTTGTATTCATTGAATTGTAACCTGTGAATTGACTTCATGATTTCATTTTTTTTTCAGTGATTTTCTTTATCTGTTCTTTTGTTGAAAGACATCTGGGCTGTTTACGACTTCTAGCTATTAGGAGCAGAGCAGCAGTGAACATGGCTGAGCAGGTGTCTCTGTGGTAGAATGAAGCGTCCTTTGGGTACATGCTCAGAGTGGTAGAGCTGGATCTTGAGTGACCTGTGGGTTTCCAGTGGATGCCTTCTCAAGATGGGGGCTGGAATAAAGCAATGAGTCAGGGGGAGTTTGGAGAGAGATCGATGAAAAGTTTATAAAATAGGAAAACTAGGAACATCACAGAGCCCCAACAGTAAATATATTTAAAGAAAGAGATCCAACCTTTTCTTCAAAGAAAAGTCACAGTGGGAGTCTAGCTATCAGATGAATGAAGCTTTTAAAAACTTGACAGCACTTGGCATTGGGCAGTGTCTTAGTTAGGGTTTCTAATGCTGTGAAGAGACACCACGACAATGGCAACTCTTATAAAGGAAAATATTTCATCGGGGCTGGTTTACAGTTTCAGAGGTTTAGTCCATTATCATTATGGTGGGATATGGCAACATGCAGACAGACATGGTGCTGGAGAAGGAGCTGAGAGTTCTACATCTTGATTGGCAGGCAGCAGGAGTCTGTGTCACACTGGGAAGACTTGAGCTTATGTGACCTCAAAGCCCACCTCCACAGCGACACACTTCCTTCAACAAGGCTACACCTCCTATAATGCCATTACTTATGGACCAAGTATTCAAACACATGAGTGTAGGCAGAGACTGCTCAGACCCAAATAATCATACCAAAACTATATTAATTACAACGCTGGCCAATGACTCTAGCGTATTCCTAGTTAGCTCTTGCCCATTTCTATCAATCTGTGCATCACCACAAGGCTGTGACCTACCAGTAAGGTTCCTAAGGTTCTGGTGTGTCCTTTTCCTTTGGCAGTTACATGGTGTCTCTTTGACTCTGCCTACTCTCATTATATATCTCTGTTTGGGTTTTCTGCCTGGCTTTACTCTGCAAAGCCATTGGCCAAAATAGCTTTATTCATTAACCAATAAAAGCAACACATATACAGAAGGACATACCACATCACATGAGTCTGTGAGGGCCATACCTAGTCAAATCACCACAGGCAGTATGTGGTAAAAGAGGAATTCTCTTGCATTGTTTATGGGAGTGTAAATTGGCACCGCTGCTTTCAGTAATGGCTATTTGCTCATGAAGTTGAAGATAAACAAACTCAATGACCCTGAAATTCCTTAGAAGGATGTATGAAGGCAAAAGTTCCAATAACAGTATTGCCTGCAATATCCTCAGACTGGGTTCATGCTCCCAGTAGTAGAATATATAAACTATGGTCTGTCCATACACAAGAACAGTAGATAGCAACAAAATGAAACCAGCTGAATCTCATAAACATAATTTTAAACAAAATAAGCCTTGCTCAAATGAATGTCTTCGTCATGACTCCATCTATACACTGTTTTGAAGGCTATCACGCCGAGCTACTGTGTCTAAACAGACTGGCGCTCCAGGTAGAATGTGAGTGCCACAGTTACCAGGGTAAGCATCCCTGTTAGGGAGGAAACGGGGCTGTGACTAAGAAGCAGAGCTGTAGGTACTCCCTTCCAGGAGCAGCACGGATGACCTGGGTGGCCCGTAGGAATGATTAAAGCCTCTGTTCAATCTCTGTCCTTCCCTGTGGTGTTGCATTTCAGAATAAAAAGGTATAAAACAATACACATTAGGTTTGGAAAGGAATGCAAGAAGCCTTCTGGTGCAGGTCCACTCCATCTAGCAAGTCAGATGTCTTTCATCCCCATTAAGGGAAGAGGAAGTTGAACTAGAGAGCTTTAAACGGCATGTCCCCAGCAGTCGGGTAATAGTCAGCCCCGGTATAGAGTCCAGACCTCCTGCCTGTTGTGAATGTTCTTTCCAGCCTACTTTACATTTCTCCCAGCACAGATGCCAGCTCAGCTCCCCAGAAGTGAAGTACCGTGGTCCACGTAGCCTGGACGTTCGTGAGGGCTGGCAAGGACGAAGCAGTCTTTTCTAGGAACCTCACCCACCTCACGATTCGCGCAGTGTGAAGAGCTGTGGCTGGCGTCCTAACTCCAAAAGCAGTTTCCATGGGCTCCTGAGTTCTAGGTGGTGGACTTGTTCCTCTTGCTCTGCCTTGCTCCATTCTCCCTGGCTAGCCCTTCGGGAGAGACAGGTTCTCCTTAATTTAAGACCTTAGTGCACACTAAGTGTCTTAATTTAAGACCTTAGTGAGGAAAACTGTCAAAAAGATACAAAGTACATGCTCTGAGAGGCAGGAAAGGGCTCTTGTCCACAGAGGTCCACATTGTCTAACCTCAGACGTGACATTGTGAGGATCCGACACGGTACCACCTGGTCACTTGTTGAATCTAGGAGGACTGTTGAGGAAGATGGAGGTTAAGGATGAGACAGGCTGGCTGGTACTGAATAAGGTCTTGTTTCCTTCACAGGGAGGTCTATGGTCCGCATACGGCCTTGCAGGTCACTAATGCTGGGGAACGGAGATCTCAGTGTAGGCTAACCGCTCCATCAGATAACTGCTGAACTAAGTCTTGAGTGACAGATGGGAATTGATGAGTGAGAAAAGAACAGATTTCCCAGCTTAGCCAGTGGTAATACCATGAGGAACCTTCTGGCTGCTGATAGGGGCAGTCCTCAGCACACAGTTCACGCGCGAGTATATCAAAACTCTTTATAAAAAAATTACATTTTTTTTCAGAGGCACGTGACATATGTGGAAGCCAGAGGACTCCTTGCCAAAGATAGTTTTCTCCTCCCTTCGCGTGGATCCTGGGGATCAAACTCAAGACCTCAGACTTGTCAGCAAACACCTCTAACCCGATTAGCTATCTCACCACCCTAAGGTTCCCTTTGTGATGACATTTTGTGAGGTTTGCCTTAAAACTCCATGAAGCTTTGGGTCTGTGTATGTGATGTGGATATGTGCACGAAGGTGAGTGGTCGAATGAAGTGAGTGTGCAAAATGAAGCGAGTGTGCAAAATGAAGTGAGTGTGCATGTGGAGCGTATAGGTTGATGTGGGCTGTTTTCCTCAATGGCTCGCCACTTTATTCTTTAAACAGCATTTCTTCCTAAACATGGAGCTCAGGGGACCTGTCTTCAGCACCCCTGCCGCTTTTTATGTGAAAGCTGGGAATGTGAACTCAAGTTCCCATGCTTATTCTGCAGGTACTTTACCAGCTGCCTCCCCGGCCCCTGCATGACTCTTGTTATGGCTCACCCCCACCCCACCCCCCATCACAGCAGAGACTCCTGCAGGATCGGGCTGTGCTTCTCCTTGGGCCTCAGCCCGAGCTGTGCTCAGCAGCTTTGCTGAATCCTCCTGTGACCGGCAGGCCGTCAGCAGTGTTCTCCCGTGACCATCTGGGTTTTAGGTGACGGTTCCCCCAGATGCCCTGCTTTTGCAGTTTTTCTGGACAGAAGTACACTGTCTCATCTGGGCTGTCCCACAGCCCTAACCCTTATGGAATTGTTTGCCCCGCCCCCTGTATTTTCGGCAGTCAGTGTAATTAATGTGCTGTCTAATGTGTTTTCCCGGAACTGTGATTATGCTCAAGGTATCTCAAAGCTTTTTACAGTAATTACTGGGGAAAGGTTTGGAGAGAATTGGCTGCACATGTGGAGCGAGCTGTAATCTGGCCCTTGGATGCTCAGATATTAAAAATCACTCTGACTGTATCTGCCTTCATTTGCATTTCCAAATCTTCAGGTTAGAGGGCCTTTCAATTGATTGAATAATGGGTTAATGGAATCCTCTCCCTAATTAAATCCAGATTGTCTCTTTGTGGAAGTACACACTCGACAATCTCCAGCTGGATCATCCTAATTGCATTCTGAGGGGACCATGGGGGCTGCCTTGAAGAAGCCACTGTCCTATCCGAGGGTAGAAACTTTGCAAGAGGCAGAGGAGCAGGGCCACTCGGGGCCTATTCAGTTCCATTTATGGCTGTAACAGGAGATTGGCGAGAGGGTCTGGCTCGGACTTGCAGGCCGCCCTCCATCCCGTGACTAGAACAATGGCCGCCACTGCTTACTTGATGCTCCAGGGCCCGCTTCTCTCTGTCCCTCAGCCCAACACCAGGCTTGCAGATATGCAGCGCTGTGTCTGACATTTTTGTGGGTCTTAGGGATCCAGACTCAGGTCATCATGTATTCCTGGCAAGCACTTTAGTGCCCGAGCCACCTCCCAAGTGCCCTGTCCTAATTTGCTTTCTGTTACTGTGGGAAATGTCATGATTAAAAGTAACTTGGGGAGGGAAGGGACAACTCATTGTCTGTCACCAAGGGAACAGGACAGGAACTCAAGGCAGGAACCTGGAAGCAGGGGCAAGAGGGGAAAGCTGCTTACTGGCCTGCTTCCTCTGGCTTGTGCTCAGCCTGCTGTCTTATACAGCCTAGGACCACCTGCCGTGGTGGCACTACCCACCGTGAGATGAGCCCTCTCACATCAATCAACAGTCAAGATAGTCCCCCCAGACATGGCCCGAGGCCAGTCTGACCCAGGAGAGTCTCAGATGAAGGTGCCCTCTCTCCCCAGAGGGCTCTAATGTGTATCGAGATGTCACAAACTAACCAGTACAGCATTTATTTTATTTTGAAATGGATTTTACCCTGACTAAACAGAAGCTTAGATTTGACCTTGATCTCCTGATCTTCCTGGTTCCCCCTCACATGAGGTAGGATTCTAGGCAAAGGTCACCATGTTTGGGAGAGACTGGGTAGTTTATAAAGAACAGAACTTTTTTTTTTCTTATGGTTCCAAAGGATGGGAAAGCAAGATCGAGGATGTACATCTGGGGAGGCGCTTCTTGTCGCAGGGGAGTCCTTTATAGGGTCCAAGAGTAGTTCACGCAGCACGGGGTAAGGGGCTCATGAGAGCTAATCAAACTCCTCGGGGACCTGTTCATCTGTGAATGTGTTGATCTAGTTTTTCCTTGATCCAGTAACCTCCTACAGGTTGTGCTTCCAAATACCTTTAACATACGAATTTTTGGACTAAGTTTCCAAGCCATGACTGCTGAGGGACATATACTAACCAGAGCATGGTAAGAGAAGCATTCTGGGTGTGCCCACTACAATATGGAGACATAAAACATAACAAATAGGATTTTTAATGCATGCGTAAGCTTACAAGTATAACAACTGAACCCTTCACCAGCCACCAGGGAAATTAAAGCCCAAACCAAAAGGAGACGTCACTCCATACTCACTAAGATAGTGCATTACTGGTGAGAACATGAAATGGAACAGCAAACAAGGAAAAGGTTGGCAGATTCCCAAGAGTTAAAAAGAATTATCATGTGCCATAGCAATTCCAGCCAAGAAATAGGAAAACATGCATTCAAACAAAAATGTGTGTATGAATGCTCAGAGCAGCCGTCTGTGTAGCAGTCAGAAAGTAAAACGGCACAGTTTCCTGTCAACCGATGGACAGATAAACAGAGTATGGCCATACAACAGCATGCTGATTGTTAGATCACACATCCTCTGTCTTCTGCTCTCTCCCCCACGTCAGCCACCCCACCTCCTCAGTACAACTCTGTCCCCCTCCCTTTCTCAACCTCCCTCCCTCTCTCTCCCCCTAACTACAGAGAGTTGCCATGACCTTGAAGCTCTTACAAAGACTTGAAACTTCTTCCTCTGCTTTGCAACTGTGCGAAAGTTCAGCTTCCTGGTGCCTAGACCCAAGACTGCTTTGGATTGTGACTCTTATCTAGCACCTGTCTCCACCCTAACTCATGGCATAGAGGCTAGGTAGGTGACATAGTGTGGAACTTACCCCCTCCCCCAATCCTGTAAAATTCCCTAAGAACTGCCTTTGTCCTATGGCATCGAAGGCTCCCTCTCCCTTCAAGGCCCCACCATGCTGTCTATGGTGATACTATAACTCTCCAAGTATTCTGGGAACTGAGAGGAGCCGAAGGCTCTCTTCCTTTAGTGTTCACCTCACGCTACCCATGATGGCGGCGGTCTCTTCCAAGGAAACTCTTCTTCTGGATATCTTACTCACCCCCTCCGGATTCTGGATCTTTCCTGATAAGGCTCAGCTAAAGGGTCGTTCCCATTAACTTCCTTTTGGGGAACTCGCTGCATCTTCCATTGTTTGTAACAGTAATACTTTTATCCCGGGCCGCCTTTTCTCATTGCCAGTGTCAGTGAGTAAGAGTTCTGCCCAGAGCTTTGCCTTCTAGGAAGACTACAGCCCAGAGTGGGTGGGATGGCACAGGAGACCACTTTTGGCTCACCTCAACCAATCAAGGCACTCCACTCACAAACCAGACTGTTTAGTAGGCATAGTACATTACTTGGTGACACAGAATGCCTCACTGGTTTAACCAGTTTCAAATGTGTCGGTTCTAGGTTATGGTGGACTGCTGCTGTAGCTCCCACACTTATGATTTGGTGGCAGTGACAAGATCCAGCTTAGAAGGTCAGCTCTAGACGCACGGTCCCAGATGCCCTATGGCCATGTGTTCATTCTCTACTAGGAATTACTGTCGCAATGATGGCTGCCTCTGTTATGGATACCAGTCCTTCCTCAGCACCTAACGTTTGTGCTGCTGCTGACGTAGAAGAACTTCTCAGAGATTCTGTGCAGCATCCTTATCCTCTGACATCATTTTGTGAGCTTAGGGACAGCACTGCCTTAAGGTAGCCTGAACCAGCTGAGGAACTCACTCTAATCCATCTTGAAACCAGTGCCTTCTAGTTCACCTGACACACAGAGCTGAACAGTATTACAACCGTGGTCTGCGCCGTCTCCAGAATCCAGCGACCTTCCAAGTATGACTGGGTCCCTTCTTAATGCTAGGGCTGAAAACCACAATCATTTCCCCTTTACTTGATGAGACTATTCCAGCGTATTCCACACCGTTGGGCAGCTAAATTATTACTTCTTTGGTGTGGGCGTCCTCTCGATTTTTCCTGTAGGAGTTCTCATTTACTCTCTGGTTCCAGTGTCGCTCAGAACACTTGTCAGCTCCGCCTCCTAGTTCTGATTAATGTGATTTTATCCATATGGTGGACCAGCATTCATTTCTTCAGAACACCAAGAAGATATATTTTTGGCTGTATTTGTTTGTTAAGGGGCTATATTGACAGGGAACGGAAGAGTTCCTCTGGCTGTAGAGCAATGGACGATCACTGCTCTTGGTCCTAGACAATTACAAACTGCTCTTGACCCATGCAGACTAACAGGTTGAAAATAGCACACTAACTAGCTCAAAAGGCACCATCCGTTACCAAAGGTTGTGATCTGTTTAGCAAGAACACTAAGTTTGGGGGCTGCAGAGATGGCTCAGTGGTTAAGAGCACTGACTACTCTTGCAGAAGATCCGGGGAGTGTTTCCAGCATCCATGTGGTGGCTCACAACCATCTGTAACTCCAAGGGATTCAACAATGCCTTCTTCTGACCTGCATGTATGTCCACAGGGCACTTATATACATGTATCCAAAACATTCATAAAATAAAAATAAGTACATTAAAAAATTAAATACTTAGTTTGGCACAGTAGCTGGGATTGTGACTACCACTTTCTTATGTTCACCCACAAACTCGGCAACGGATTTAAGCTCTGAAGAGTGATGATAATCCCTACAACTTCAGCAAGGATGCAGTCTCACCCCAGTTTGCATGGGAAGTAGCTTAAGGAGCTTCCATTTGTGCTTTTCACACTGCAGTGCCTCTTATCTCACGAGCCAGGAAACCTACTGCTAGGTAAGTCCATCTCAACTATGCAGTCAAGAACTGGAAAAATGAGTTTGGACTGTAATTTCCATATAACACTTGTCTTCTAGAAAGCTCCTCCACTGTAAGCAATGGGCAATGACAGTATTTAGTGTCCTAGGGTATTGATGTCAACTCAGACCCATGTCCAACAGCTTTCAAAATATCAAGTTGTTACCAGGATTAACGTCACTCTGATAAATGTCTCTGGGACCGTTCTGGGGACGGAGTAAGGACAGCAGGTCCTAAGGGCAGAAGGAGTGAAGACACTGGAGGATCCTCTCTTAAAGTAGCACACTTTCCTTACATCAAGTCCCTGGACCCTGGCCCCAGGCCTGGGAATATGATGGGAAATTACGACCCTTTCCCATTGTCATCGACCTTCTCCTCACCTTCCCTAGGTTGCTTTTGATCACACAGGAAGAGCAGCGTTCTCATTGGCTACCCACATCTCTCACCCCTAGAAACAGCCCTGCTCTGGATCCCTGAGGTTTCGGGCTTTGATTTCCTTGCAGTCTTGTTGGTAATTACACCTACCCAGACTTTGACAGGTGAGGCACTGTCGCTCGATTTGTGCTATTCCAGAATTCTATCATCTCATTGACACCAGGGACCCTGGTTTTGCAGAGCATCTCTTACCATTAACCCTGGACCAAAGGCAGCCTCCACGGAGCAACCTCACCAGCGCATTCCCTGTTACTTTAATGAGACAAGTGTCCGCTGAAATCTCCCAGGGAACATGATCAACTGGAAGGCTCTCTGCTTTATATAATGCATTCACTCTGGCACGCTTAGCGCTCGGAGGCTTTTGACTGGTTCTTCAGTGCTCTGCTAAGATGTCTCAACTTTATTTCCCGCACACCATCTAGGTGCCAGGCTTCAAGGAGCTGGTCTACATTAGCATCAGGTCCAGCCAGCCTTACCAGGATGTTAATCCAAAACCGTAGAGGTAGGTGTTGGGTAATCTTGATTGGGTAAGCTTGGACCTGAAAGCGACTAAGAGACACCTCTAGGGTCTCCATTTCTGGGTAGGAAGACCTTCCTCTAGAGTGGGCAGTGCCTTTGGGCAGTGGATATGAAGAGGGTTGGGATAGAAGCAACGTTGTTTCCTTGTTTTGCTCATTGCTGTTGAGTGTGTCTGCCCCCCCCCCCCGTGCGCTGGATTCTTTTTCCAAAAAAATTTACTTATTTTAATTTTATGTGTATCAGTGTTTTGCTGTATGTTTGTCTGTGTAGCACATGCGTACAGTGCCCGACAGAGGACAGATGGTGGTACGTCCCCCAGAACTGGAGTTACAGATGGTTGTGAGCAACCCTGTGGGTGCTGGGAATTGAACCTGGGTCCTCTGGTAGGGCAGTGCTCTTAACACTGAGCACTCTCTGCAGCCCCACAGCAGCCGTTCTTCATTGTCTTCCCACTCCAGCTTCTTCGGGTTCAACCATGGATTGTGGCGGCTCTGCGAGAATCTTCTAAGTCTTCAGCTCCAGACTGTCAGCGAGCTTTGTAGTCGTAACCTCTCCAGCACGCAGCCATCGCTGGACCCTTCAGCCCCGATCACTGTATGAGCCCGTGAAACGAATTCTTTGTATAGTATCTATTCCTTCTATCAGTTCTGTTTCTCTAGAAAGCCCTGACCAACGCAAGGCATCTCCGTATCATGAAATCTTCCTTATCTAACCTATGGTCACCTTCCTTGGTCCAGCAAGCTCAGAAGCCATGCCCATACATATTTTCCCACATGTGAGGCATGTCTTGCAGCTCTTTTGGTTAATGGTCCCTTTTAGTCCAGTCTTGCCCCACTGAAGCCGTGCTGAAGCCTGACCCTTGCTATCTATCAGTCTAGAGGCAAGGAGAGGTGGTAGTAGGAGGTAGCTATCTTAACAAATGACTGTGTGGGGGAGGGACACACCTGTCGGCTGTTGGCTCAGAAGGATCAGTTTTTTTTTCTCTTAAAAATCATAACATTTTAAAAATGTGTTTAAGTGTTTTGCCTGCAGGTATATCTGTGCACCACATGCATGCCTGGTGCCTGTGGAAGCCAGAAGAGGGTGTCAGATTCCCTGGACTGGAGTTACAGATGGCTGTGAACCAACATGTGGATGCTGGAAATTGAACCGGGGTCCTTGGCCAAAACAGCCAGTGCTCTTAACCACTGAGCCACCCCTCCAGCCTGATTACAGGAGACTAAACATCCTTCTGCTCCTTCTTTGTTTTTTTTTCCCCCTTAGGCTGAACTGAACGTAGGTCCTCACACAGGCGAGTACTCTCTACCTCTGAGTCATACCCAGTCCTCGTCTTCCTTGGTAATTTTGCCACTCTTGCAATCAAAGTTTAGCCTGATTTCTGAGCACAATTTGTCCTCTAGCCACAGAAGATGAGGATAACTTTGAACATCGCTCTGCAGGCCCTGTGGCTTTCCCAGTGTGTCTCGATGTGATACGCGGCTGATATAAAAGCTTGCTACTTTTTTCCTTCTAGGTTTCTATGGTAGGTGACAATAGACAACCAACTCAGCCGTCCCTATGGTTACCACTGGCCCTGTAGCTTTCAGATGCTGGGGCTGCTGAATAAGCAAAGCATCTCCTCTGTCTCCCAACCCAGTCTGTAGGTAAGAGCTTAATTGTTGTGATAGCGTAACAGCTGGTATTGCCACCCTGTGTCCCTCTAACTGTGCCCCACTAACTGCCCTCGGGTTAGCAGATGATAGGATCTGCTTCCTTGGATGGCTTTTGGCACCAGCTTTCTTATGGTAAAAAGGAATTTGTGAGTGAGTAGCCTATTTGATGGTGTTCCCAAACTGCAGTAGGGTGGAGAAAGTGAAGAGGCACACCAAGGGAAGGAGCGCAGTGGAAGTTCCTCTATGGAGCGAAGCCCCCATTGGCCCATTCATCCCTGGCACAGAATTGCCTCTAGAGTCCTTCCCTACTCCCAGAACTTCCAGCTCATCTCACTCACACACAGTGAAACCCCTCAGAGCCAGTCACAGGTGCTCACAGGGGGCGCCATTCATTTGTGTGATCCTGGCTAGAGCTGAGCGCAGATGAATGTGTCATTCATGGCATACATACAGTAGACTAAATTAGCGTTCTCCACCCCAACCTCCCACGAAGGACAGTATCAAGGAAGCTGTCTTTGCTTGCATGGGAGAACCATCCTCTGAGAAATGTGTGACTGTCTGTGCCTGACACTGGGCTTGCGCCTTGAATGAATTTACTCTCCTTAATAGTCCAGAAACTCAAACTAAGAAATTATCATAAAATTTGCCTCAGACCAGTGCTACCTGTGGGATGCTCAGCTGAAGCACAGGAGGCAATTAAAAAAAGTCTTCGTACAGCCTAAGATACCCAGCAGAGGAGGTTTGATGATTCATCTTGCCAATTTGATCAGACTTACAATCACTCTGGAAGCACACCTTTGGGTGTGTCTATGAGGGTGTGGCTCGAAATATCTGACTGAAAAGGGGGGACCCATTTTGAATACGGGTGACATCCTGTGGCCTGGGGTCCTGAACTGAACCAAAAGGAGAAAAGGAGTTGAGAACCAGCATCCATCTCTCTCTGCTTCCAGGCTGCAGATGCAGTGTGACCGGGCTGTGCTCTCCCCGTCAAGAGGAACTCCACCTTCAAACTTTCAAAGCCAAAATAAGTCCTCCTTACACAGCCTTTGTAAAGAAGGTATTTTGTCATGGAAACAAGACCAGTAACAAAGACAAGGAGGAGAAGCAATGGCTTGCTTTCTTTTTTCTTTTCTCTCTCTTTTTTTGGTAAGGTCTCTCTCTATGTAGCTCCGGCTGTTCTGGAATTCTATGTAGACCCCAGCTTAACTCACAGAGACCAGCCTGCCTCTGCCTTCCAAATGCTGGGATTAAAGGAACGAGCCACAATGCCTGGCTGGGGATGACTGTCAATGAAGCTACATACAACATAATGCTGTTAAAATGGTTCACAGAGCCAGGCCATGGTAAAGGAGAAGTGGGGGTGTCTAACTGGTGCAGAGCTTCAACTCTGCAGGATGGCAAAGTCGTGGTGGCCCACAGCAATGTATCTATCCCTAACGTTACTGAACTGCGCACAGAATTTTACAAACCGTCTCATCTCCTCCGTGAGAAAACCCTATTGCTACAGTGGAAAGGAAAGGTTGGGAAAACACATTAAAATACTAACAAAACTGATTAGCAGAATCATGGGTGATGGACTTTATTTTTCTAAACCTGTTTTAGTAATCTGTCCCTTAGGATTACAGTTCGAGAAATGGAAAGCTTAGTTTGAACTCTTTCAAAAAATAAGGGAGTAGTTTTTTGGCTCCTGTAACTGAAAAGGCCAGAGGTGAGATGAGCTTAGGGCCAATTCTCTTCAGAAGTGGCCTTCAGGGACCTGGGGGGGGGCTGCTTTCTGCCCTCCCTCCATGACCCCAGCTTGACCTCCGAGGCTGGTTCCCTGCATGGCGACAGCAGGGCAGTAGTGGTGCCAGACGCCCATCGATGCCACACTGACCCTTGTCTTAATAAGCATCGGACACCTGATGCTTGAATCTCCTTGGCCATATCATGTCTCATCTCCACTTCTGACTCATCATCATGATTCATCTCAGTCCAGGCATAGCCCACTCAAGGTACTGGCCACCGAGGCTGGTGACCTAAGTTTGATCCCTATCATGTATATGATACAGGGAGAGAACTGCCCCCACAGTTGTCCTCAGATCTCTGTGCTGTGGCATACCTATGTTCACACACAGAGAAACAAAACCAAACAAATAAGGAATGAAAGAAAGAAGTAAAAACTGCTTTTGCTAGTCCTTATCATACTAGTAATATGTAGAACAAAGCCAACATTCTGAAATCAGCTTCAAACTCATAATCAACTAGGGCTGATATAAAAATATTTAACGAGTAATATAGTACAATTACAAATCTGTGGGAGGTATCACTTGCCATTGCACTGTACTGGTGACTTGAGCCATGGTCACAGCCATTATTACTTAGTCACCATCAGCTCAGAGTATCTCATAAATCTGTAGCCCATCGACATGCCAGAACATAGGTTCTACCACCAGAGACAGAGGTTCAAGGGAGAGCAGGGCCATCATTATCAAATACTAACAGAAGCATGGGCCCAAGAAAGTAAAAATAAAATCCACCCAAAGCCTCCATGGTCCTTTGTGGCATTAAGTGAAGTTTTACTTCACTGGGGACAAGACAAACTAGTATCAAAACGAGTTTGGTTATGTGTAGACCTACCTTGCCAACCTTCAGTGTTCTTGTCTATAAAATGGACTCAGAATTGCCTCTAAAATCAGTTGTGAAAACTTAGAGTATATTAATCTGTTTTCCATTGCTATATCAAAATACCAGAGGCTGAGTGATAAGGAGACTTATCTAGCTTGTCTTTTAAGAGAATAAATCTAACATCCAGTGGCCTTCTTTAGTTTCTGGTGAGGGTTTCCTTGGCTGTGTCATATGAGAGCGATGGAATCATAGCCGGAGGACATGGGAGTGGGGGTTATAAGACACAGAAAGGAGCAGAGATGAGACTCACTCTTCCCTCGCAACTCATGCGCTCAGAAGCTGAGGGCCCAAGAAAAACTCTTGCATCCCTTCTGAGGACGCAGCTTCAATGACCTAACCCCGTCCCATTAAAATGTGCTTCTTACAAGAATATACCACCTCTGCACCACCACTTGGAAGATCAAACTACCCAAGTTTGAACCCTCCAGAACGAACCACACTTAAACCATAGCACAGAAGGCGTGTAAACAAGGTGTCTAGCTCAGGGTTTCACACAGAGTGGGGAGTTAATTGATACCGAGGACCGCATATCGTTAGCTCAAGAGACCACGGAAAAAAAAAAAAACTCAAACAACTGAGGAGCTTGTAAATGTCTTCGAAGGATGATGAGCGGCTCCTCTTTCTGGCGTCTTGAAAGAGCCGCTGGCCTCTCCACCGTCTCACCCCCATGCTGGGCTTGAACCATCCACTCATCCACACTGCCCCTGTCTCTAAATAGAACAAGCTGACAGCCACTAATGCTGGCAACAGCTCTTTCTGAGCTGGAGTTTCTGACAGCCCAACCTCTACAAGCTGTTCACGAGTTATTTCGAGGGACAGTTTGCTGTCAGTCACACAGCCCTCAAGTGGACTGCCCAGGCTAGGCTTGCGCCGGGGATCAGGAGAGGGTGGGAACAACATTTGTTTCTCGGAAATTAGCACACTGGTTCACGACCCATAAAAGGAAGCCGAGAAAAGACATTGCTGCTAACAGGGAGGAAGCTATTCTTACCATGAACCCCCGTCTGCATCAGACGCTGAGCCGCCTCCTGAGTCCTAGCCAGAAGGCAGGCAGCAGGACTGGGAGAGGGGTCCTACGGCAAGACCGTCTGAGTTCGGATCCCAGCTCAGCCAGGGAGGGGGCTTTCCACCAAAACATACAGCCTTCCCTCCACCCTCTCCCAGCCTCCTGACTGTAGGCTCCTACGGTGAAAACCCATTCTCAAAGGATGAGGAAAGCAGTCAACCCCTCTTCCATCTGTGGGCGCTGCCTCCTCCTCAGAGACCCTGCCATGCTGTTGCCTCTCCACTGTGTGTCCATGGCATCTGATGAACTTTTTATTCCCCAGCAATCCATCTCAGTGTTCTCGAGAATCACAGTCTCCATCTAAAACCCACCCCCGTGTATGCCAGGCACTGTCCAACCTTGCTGAATCCGTGCAAGAAGGCAGATGTGCCAGCTGGTTCTTATGTCAACTTAACACAAGCTTGAGTCACCTGAGAGAAGGGAACCTCAGCTGAGAAATGCCTCCATAAGGTAGGGCTACAGGCAGGCCTGGAGGGCATTTTCTTAGTTAGTGATTGATGGAAGCAGGCCCAGCCCAGTGTGGGTGGGGATACCCCGGGCTGGTGGTCCTGAGTGCTGTAAGAAAGCAGATTGAACAAGCCAGTAAGCAGCCTTCCTCCATGGCTTCTGCATCAGCTCTTTCCTTCCTCTTGTCCTGTTTAAGTTCCTGCCCTGAGTGACTCTGATGATAGACTGCAATATGGAACCATAATAAAATAAACCCTTTCCTCCCCAACTTGCTTTTGGTCAGGGTGCTTCATCACAGAACAGTAACCCTGACTAAGATGTCAGATAACAGGGCTGGGGACAGGGCTGAGGACAGGGCTGGGGACACGGCTCAGTGGGTGAATCCTCAGGACCAATGTAAAGCTGGCCCTCAGAGCTGTAATCCAGCACTCCTAGGAGGAGAGTCCTGAAGTTCCCAGGCAGAAGACAAGAGACTGTCTTGGACAATGTGGACGGTGAGGTCTAAAACCAGAGGTTGTCCTCTGGCCACCGTCGTATGCATGTAGCAGTAGTCACACATTATGTGTGGCTGTGTACCCATTGATACACACACGGACACACACTGAGACACAAACACACACATATGCACATAGACATGCAGTCACACAGAGACACAGACACACACGCACATAGACACACAGGCACACAGAGACACAGACACACATGCACATAGACACACAGGCACACAGAGACACATAAACACACAGACAAACACAAACACACACGCAGTTGTTTTGCTTAAAAAGAAGGCAGCTACTTCTTACAACTGATAAAACTAAGCTCAGAGACACCACCTTGCCCCAGCTGGGTTCAAACCCGGGATTTTCAACCATAAAGTTCAACCAGTATTTCTCAGAAGTGATGTTATTAGTATTGGAAGCAGAACATTTTTGAAAATTGAATAATGTTTAGCATCTCTGGTCCCTGAGCGGTTAAGGTCAATAGCAGGCCCAGGTCACTGTAACAATTAAACCTGTCTGGCGGGGTGTGGTGGTGCATGTCTGGAATTCCAGCCCTCTGAAGGTGGGGACCGGAGGATTGTGAGTTCAGCCTAGGACGTGTGTGGAGTAGGGCAGCACACCCTGGGCTAAGAACTGCTTAGATCAAACTGTCTCTGGTAGAGAACAGGAGGAGAACATTTGCAAATACGACCATGAGTGACTTCCCCTGTGGTGGAAACATGTTTGCTGGCCTGAGGACGGGCACTCCAGTCTGGTTTCTATCTCTCCCTCTGAGTGCGGCATGTATGTGCCAACAGATGTGTATGAGGTGTGCCCTCGAGTGTGCAGAGAAGCGTGCAGGTCCAAGTCATCAAGACCCCTACCTTTCTTCCTCCACACCCAGTCTCTTCAGTCCTACTGATCCTCTCTGCTAAATGCATCTTACACCCACCTCTGCTCTCCTCCCTTCTGTACCATCCCATATCAAACCTCTCACCTGGACCACTCTTACAGCCCACCTCTAGGGACAGGTGGGCCAGCTCACTGTCCTCACCGCTGCCAGCACAATCTTTCTGAAAGGCAAATTAGACTGAATTATTATCTCAGGTCTCTCCAGTCACTACCCTTCCAGTGGTTCTAGAAGCAGCGTCCTGTATCTCAATGAGATCTTCAACCAGAAATAGCATATGTTCAGTAGATAGATGGGGGACTGTCCTGTTAACAGACTCCTTAGGAAAGCATCTGAGGGCTTTCTTTCACAGTCTGTCTCCTGCCTACTTCCACAACAGCATCTGTGCGTGTGTATGTGCATGCATGCATGCGTGTATGTGTGTTGTGCATGTGCGTGTGTTAGTACACAGGTGCACATGTGTGTGGGGGTGTTCATATGGGTGGACGCCAGAGACAACCTCAGCTTTTGTTCTCTCGTCGGCTGGAGCTCTCCAAATAGATGCTGGCCAGCCAGCAAGTTCCATTTTCTGCTTCCCCAGCCTAGTACAGTCACCATGCCTGGGTTTTTGTTTTTTTTCCCCCAAACTTGGGTTCTAGACAATCCCATTCAGGTCCTTATGCTTGCGAGACCTGTCTTATCAACTCAGCCATCTCCTCAGCTCCACAGCACCGACTCTGACTTTACAGAAGGAAACGGGCTGAGCGTGAGGAGCCTAGAACCAAATAGAGTTCAAATCCTTTCTCACTTTCCAGCTGTGCAAATGGACAGCCTTTCACTTCTCTGGACCCGGGTTTCCTTAATGCTAATGTGGGCCTGATAATACCTCATGGGGACTCTTTTGAAAACGAGCCGGGTTTGTACTTGTGAAGCACTCAGGGTGTATAGCTATCGCTCCGTCAATGCTAACTCTTCTGACCCGCTTACACTTAACCTTGAACTGCCCCAAATGTCTGCAAATGACCTGAAGTCGGAAGGTGCTCAAGCTTCTGTTACATGTATGCTGTATATGTGTGTGGTCAGAGGTGCAGAGCTTGGCCACTAGTGAGGAAAGGAGACTTTTTGTAGGAGGAACACGCAGAGACAGAATTCCTGCGTTACAAAACTGTTCAGGCCTCAAGAGAATCCTAGGACCAGCGTCACAGTCGGTTTCTTTCCTCTTTCTGAATGTTGGCTTCGTCACTCTTCTACTTGAAGAGTAGACCATCTAATCTTCATTCTCTAAACTCTTGAGGGACCCATTCCAATTGGCTAATCTATTTTCCAGTGTCTCCTATATTGGGTCAAGCCCCTATGTGTCTGGCTACTTTACTGGCCATTGACTGTGAGGAGAAGTCCAATCAGCAGCCACCATCCTTTAAAAGCTGGCCTTGCTATCCTTGTAGCTGAACTGGTGGCAAGTTGAAGGGGCGGGGCGACACTTCTGTAGCAGAGCATCCCTCAGCCACTGCCTGGACAAGGGTCCTTCCTATGTCTCTCCCTGGCAAGCTTGCTTTCCTATCAAGTTTCTGTTTGTTATCTTTTCCTTGATTTTTCCAGGCAAAACCCCTGTGCTTCTGACTATCTTTGCGCAGGAGTTCCTTCGGTATCTCTAGCTTCTGGCACAGTGGATGGTTAACAAAAATTGTTAATCAGATGAATAAAAGTCACCTTGGTACATATATAAAGGATGATAGATTTCAACTTGAGTTTGTCTTCTTTGTCAACAGTGCAATTCAATTTCAAAACTAAGACAAATTCAAACTGAAGAAAGTGTTTGTTAGTGTGTTGTCAATCTGACATAACCTAGAGTCACATGGCAAGAGGGAACTGCAACGCAAGCAGTGTTCCACAACAGATCCTGCCTCAAGTTCCTGTCCTGGCTTCTCTCAGGGTTGGCTTGAGACCTGGAAGCGTAAGTCAGATAAATCCTTTCCTTCTCAACTCGCTTTCAGTTGGAGGGTTTTGTCGCAGCAACAGACGAGCAATGAGAGAATATCAGGAGATGTTGATGTGAGGAGGGCTTCCCTCGCCACCCCTGGGGTCATCAGTCTCTCGCGTGTCCCATTTCGCGGTTCCCTCTGGCTGAAATGTCCTCTGAAGGCACCCATACCCACTGTCTCGTCTCCTTCTGACTTCAAATGCTGACTTCTCCAGGAACAACTCCTAGACCATTCTCCAGCTTTGGGGTAACCACTTCCATATTTATCCCAGAGAAAAGAGATTCGTTTCCTTATGCCTTTTTGCCTAGAAGGGAGCGGGCAAGGAGGGAGACTCATTTATACAGCTCCCATCCTCCTAGGATGGTCCTTGGACCAGAGTAGGGTCTCAGCCTGTAGAAAAAGACTAAAGGGCAAGCAGCTATTCTGAGCAGCAGAACCTCCCCACGGCTGGAACTTGGACTTTAAAATGTAGTTTCTTACCACAAACCTTTTCTCATTATGTTTGACTCAGACTGGAGGTATTTATTTTTCTTTTTCTTTTTCTGTAGTTTTGATAATTTCCCAGAGCCTATTTCAGCTGGCTAATGGACATAAGGAAATCCAAAAACACTCACTAATGTGCCACCTGTGGACAACCGAGACCCGTGGCAAACTTTCCGAAGTGGTTTTTATATAATTGCTTTGCCCGAGTAAGGTCTTTACATTTGGATGAAATGTGAAATTTCTCTACCATCCCTGGCTTCTTTTCTTTCTTTTTCTACCAGTCTGCCATTTCAAGGACTGAAAAATGTAATTAAGCAAAATGCCAAGATGTCACCCAAGAAGCTTTTTTTTTTTTAATGCAAAGAAAAGCTTCTTCTCATTGCTTGCTATCCAGAAAACAGCTCTGTCTCGTACTGTGTTTGGAAGTAAATTCCAAATGCAATAAAGACTTAGATGTAAAACTGAAATGTAAGGCTGTGAAAAAAGAAATAGTCCGTGGCATGAAAAACTTCCACAGGAGGGATTTCCTAAGACATTTTTTTAAAAACCATGGCAGGAGCTAGGGAGATGTCTCAACAGTTGAAAGAGCTTGCCGTGCAAGCAAGAGGACCAGAGTTCAGATATCCAGCACCCATGCAATGGACTAGACGTGGTACTGTGCACACCTGCAACCCAGCACTCAGGGGGCCAGACGTAGGATTGCTGGAGCTTGCCCGTTGCCTGCCTAGCCAAAAACTGTGAGCTCCAGTCCATTAGGAGACTCTGCCTCAAAGAACATGGTGAACAATGATAGAGGAAAACATCTATCCTCTGTGCCCATGCACAAGCGCATGTGTGCGTGCACACGTGCGCGCGCGCACACACACACACACACACCTCCTTCTTATATGCACACATACAAAAAAATCACAGTAAAGAGAAAAAGTTAGATCACAATAAAAGTAAAAGGTACCTGAGAAGAACACAGAGGCAGAGGATCAGGAGGAGAGTTCTGAAATGCTGTCTTCTGGACAGGTCATGGCCGTCACAGTCTCACACTCACCCCAGCTGTGAACACAGACAGCGCTTAGTGGAGTGAGTGCATTAAAATAAAGAAACATGAAGGTGGAAAAGGGACATAGAGGGCATGTCTGGAGGAGAGGGGGAGAGTTAGGAGTAGAGAGAAGGAAGGTATTGTACACCTGTGTACAACTGCCAAAGAAAAAGAGTTATTTGAAAAATCTAAGTATCAGAAAAATGAGAAAATGTTTGTAATATAATTAATAGGTCTTAAAATAGTATCTAGGATGTATGAAAAGCAGCTCTACGCAAGTAAGAGCCAATAGAAAATGAGTGAAGGAGATGAATAAGTAATTCACATGGTGGGGGAACGACAAACCGGTGTACCTATAAAGTGATGATTAGCTGAGAGAATGATTCAGAGAATATATGTCAGAAATAATGATGGGCCATTTCTTAGTTACTGTTCTATTGCTGTGAAGAGACACCATGATCAAGGTGACTCTTATAAATGGAAGCATTTTGTTGTGGGCTTGCTTACAATTTTAGAGGGCTATCATCATGGAAGGAAGCAGAAAGGCATGATGCAGGATCAGTATCTGAAAGCTTTTCATCATGATCTGTAGGCGACAGGCGGAGAGACAGAAGACGGACTGACAGACACTGGGCCTGGCATGAGCTTTTGAAACCTCAAAGACCGCTCCTAGTGACACATCTATTCCAACAAAGCCACACCTCCTAATTCTTTCCAAACAGTCCCACTAACTGGTGACTAAGCTTCCAATATGAGCCTCAGGGCCATTCTCATTCCAACCATCACAGGTTATTATTGTCAAAGAGGTTATGGAAACATGGAGTTTTCCATACTTTGGACAAGTGTTGAGTAGTGTTACTTATATCAGGAGTAACTTGGCAATTTCGAATAAGATAAAAAGTGATGGATGTGGACTTTCTTTCTTTCTTTCTATTTATTTGTTTGTTTTTTTCAAAACAGGGTTTCTCTGTGGCTTTGGAACCTGTCCTGGAACTAGCTCTTCTAGACCAGGCTGGCCTCAAACTCACAGAGATCCGCCTGCCTCTGCTTCCTGAGTGCTGGGATTAAAGGCATACGTGCTCAACTATGTTCATAGCAGCTTTGCTTGTCATAGCCAGAACCTGGAAACAACCTAAATGCCTCTCGATCGAAGAATGGATAAGAAAAATGTGGTACATTTACACAATAGACTACTACACCGCAGAAAAAGATAACGACAGCCTGAATTTTGCAGGAAAATGGATGGAGCTAGAAAACGTTTTGAGTGAGGTAACCCAGACACAGAAAGACAATTATCACATGTACTCACTCATAGGTGATTTTTAAACATAAAGCAAAGAAAGCCAGCCTACAAACCACAATCCCAGAGAACCTAGACAACAATGAGGACACTAAGAGAGACTTACATAGATCTAATCTACATGGGAAGTAGAAAAAGACAAGATCTACTGAGTAAATTGGGAGCATGGGGACCTTGTGGAAGAATTGAAGAAGGGAGGGGAAAGTCAGGGAGGGGAGCAGAGAAAAATGTAGAGCTCAATAAATATCAATTAAAAAAAAGTGAGCATACATGGATCAGCAACTCTCCCTTTAGATTCATATCCCAGGGGAAAACTCACTTGTGGATAGAAAGAAACCTAAGGAAAATAATAAAGCAGGTGTGTGTGTGTGTGTGTGTGTGTGTGTGTGTGTGTGTGTGTTTTGTGTGTTTTTTTCTTTTTGGAATAGTGAAGTTTGAGAACCTCCCCCCCCCCACTTTAGCTTATATTCCCTGAAGCAAAGATCAAAACAGGGTCTTTTTGGATACAATTACAATCATCCTGTTAACTACTGAGGAGAGTCACTGAGACCCAGATGCCAACCCCAGCTGCTCAGCCCCTTAGATAAACTGCTGAAGAATTCGCATATGCAAATCCTCTCAGATACTTTGAACCATCCATAGATGACTTATACCTAATGCAATATAAATAGTTATGCTGCTCTATTGTTTATGGAACGGTGACGAGAAAAGTCTGTATATGTATTTATAAAACATTTTCTATTTTATTTTATTAATATCTTTGTGTGTGTGTGTGTGCATATGTGTGTTTTTTCCTGTGCACCTGAGTAAAGAGGCCAAAGGATTAACCTTGGGTGTCATCCTTAGGAGTGCCATCTGCCTCATTTGAGTTGGTCTATCACTGGCTTGAAGCTCACCCTGTCTCCTGTAAGCTCTGGGACTACGTGCCCCCAGTGTGGCTGCAGAGGACTTACTAAATGGAGGGTGCAGAAGAATGGACTCTTAATTCTTGTGATAAAATTCATACAGCATGAGAGTCATTATTTTAAGGATTACAATTATAATGTACTGGGCAAATTGTCCTCTGACCTCCAAATGCACACTGTGGTACATTTGTGTATGTAATAAGTAAAATATCATTTAAAATATATATTAAAATATAGAGAGAGAATTTTCTCTAAAAAAGGGATTTTCATTCTAAAGTATATTGTGATGCCCTCCAAGATAAAGTGTTGCATGCAGGTAAACAGTGCAAATATACCTGGCCATTCCCAAAGGTCCCTCTACAGCTGACCTCCCAGCTTCCTCCAATCCTAACCTAACATCTGCTGCAGATGTGCCTTCGCTGACTGCCGGCTGAATTATTCAAATTATCTCAACAATGAAGCTCAGAAGGCTCTTGCTGAGTCACTGTTCATCATAAAGATTTTCTTCATGATGTTTTCATCTGTCTCTGAGGTATGAATTGCAGCTCTTACCATCCCTGTCTATAGAGGAGGGTAAAATGATTTCTCCGGGGAAGGAAAGAGCATGAAATATGCGATGCATTAAATTGGAATGGCTTTTCAAAGGGGTCTATACTCCTCTGTTTGACAGTGTGGTTGCAGGTGTCACAGTTAGAAATGTCTCAAATGGAACAACTACCAGGATAAGATTTTTAAGATGTTAAATTTTGACTTTTCCGTTTGCTCTACTACTTCTGGGTATTAGATAGGAAAGGAGTTTTCCCCAGGTTTGCCCTTTGTTCGTGCAAAGTGTCTTAAATCATCCATTTCTTCTATATTAATATCTGCAGCCCTTCACTAAGAAGAAAACCACGCCAGGAACTCTGATTCCAGTATGAACAAAACAGTCCATTTCAAGGTGTGGGTTTGTAGTTTTCTGTAGGGTTTGTTTTCAGTTCCTCTTTGCAAAGCATGCTCCCAAATTTACTCACTTGCAAACACGTTTCTAACTAGCCTGTTATTCTCGGGACTTTTAGTGAATGGGAAAAGTCAGTCTTAATCTCTTTTCCATGTTGTGCCAATGAGCAGCAGCCTGAGAACAAGTTGGAATTGTCTGTGTCACATTGAAGTCCCTTCAATTACCTGCAATAGGACAGTTTTGCCGATGAAGGATGGCGCAGAAATGAACATAATTGCTTTCTAACTGTGAGCGTGAACTTCCACAGGAGCATCCCCTCCACACTCAGCCACCAGGGCTCTGACATTATGGAGACACATCATCTGGCTATATTGATGAGAACAGGGATTTTCTGGAAAACCCCCACTGCCATGGAGAGTGCTCTACTCTTCTCAGAGACTCTCTGTGCTGCAGCCCAGGGACCCAGCAGGCAGCGCGAACGTGCATATCTTTGTCATCCTGCAGTGCCAGAGACCTGAGGACACTAAAGCCATCGTTGCCTTTGCCAACTTAATATCCGAGAGAGAAGGGATGTCTAGAGTTCCTAGTCTGTTTTAAGAAGGACGTGATCAAATTCTAAAACTATTTCCCCTTCCTTCCTTTTTATATTTTTAATTGATTTTTATTGAGCTCTACATTTTTCTCTGATCCCCTCTCTGCCTCTCCCCTTCAACCCTCTCCCAAGGTTCCCATGCTCCCAATTTACTCAGGAGATCTTGTCTTTTTCTCCTTCCCATGTAGATTAGATCCATTTATGTCTCTCTTAATGTCCTCATTGTTGTCTAGGTTTTCTGGGATTGTGATTTGTAGGCTGGTTTTCTTTGTTTTATGTTTAAAAGCCTATGAGTGAGTACATGTGATAATTGTCTTTCTGGGTCTGTGTTACCTCCTCCAAAATGATGTTTTCTAGCTCCATCCATTTGCCTGCAAAATTCAAAATGTTATCATTTTTTCTGCTGTGTAATACTCCATTGTGTAAATGTATAGGCATAAGATGGAATCTCAGAGTTGTTTTGATTTGCATTTCTCTGATGGCTAAGGATATTGAACATTTCCTAAAGTGTCTTTCAGTCATTTTAGATTCCTGTGTTGAGAGTTCTCTGTTTAGGTCTGTACCCTATTTTTTTATTGGATTATTTGTTCTTTTGATGACCATTTTCTTGAGTTCAGTGCTCCTGGGGTTTGCTCCGCTCCGTGGATTTTTCTGCTCTGGTCTAGGTTGCTGGCTCAGATCTGTTTCTGAAAATGTCCCTGGTCTGGATCTGCTCCTGCAGAGGTCCTTGGCTTGGGGTTGGTCCTACAAAAGTCTCTGGCTCTGATCTTCTCCCTTGGAGGTCCCAGGCTCGGGTATGACCAGACCTGCAGAGGATCTGGCTCAGGCCTACTCCCTCAGAGGTTCCAGACTCACGCCCAGACCCACAGAGGTTTCTGGTTCTTGCCTACTCTCTCGGAGGTACCAGACCTATGCCCGTACCCACAGAAGTCCTTGCTCAGGCCTAGTTTCTCAGAGGTCCCAGACTCATGCCCAGACCCACAAAGGTCCTGGCTCAGGTCTACTCCCTTGAAGGTCCCAGATTCATTCCCAGACCTGCAGCAGTCTCTGGCTCTTGCCCACTTGCTCAGCAGTTGCTCCCCTGTACCTGCTCCTGTGGAGTTCACTGTCTCAGGTCTGCTCTGGCTCAGGTTGCTGGCTCAGTCATGCCTCCACAAATGTTCCTGGTCTGGATCCCTTCCTGCTCCCATGGAGCTTGCTGTCTCAGGCCTGCTCCAGCCCAGGTCCTGCTCCTGTAGAGTTCGGCAGACCCAGGCCCACTCCAGCCCTGCTCCTCCCCTTTTCCTTTCTTTTGTAAAGTCTTGTGTATAGACTTGACTTCAAACTCACCATGTAATCAAATATAACCTTAGCCTCTACCTCCTGAGTGTTGAAATTACAGCCTGTGCCACCATGACCACTCAACTTTTGCAGGGCTAGGGAATCTAACCTAGGGCTTCAAGCCACTAGGCAAGCAATCTCCTAAGCCACACATGTATTCCTCTACAAACAGTTTTGCAGTCCACCTTGGACAATCATGCCAACTTCTCAAGCAACTTGCACCTCTCTGTGTCAAATGTCACCTGCAAAATAGTTGCACACAGAAAGGATTGAAAACAGTGTTTAATGAAATAAATACTTTTTTCTTTAAATCTGTGGGATTTATTTTTTTCTGTCTGGTAATCATCTCAGAAGAGGAGGTGCTATAGAGAGCTAGCCTCCAAAGCCAAATAATCATTCTCTTCATCAGAGTAGCTGTGACCTTCTGCAGGCAGCCCTGGAAATGAGGCCTGTAGATTGCTGAGATCCCCTCATAAAAGGAGGTGCAGGATGGGATATTAGACTCTCACCTGTTATCTCAGACACTTCTTTTCTGCACCTTCCAGATAACTGCTTGTAATTCTGCTCTGATTGCTCATGGTCCCATGGACTGGGAGTGTGGGAATGCTAGAACCTAGAGACTGTGAAAAGGTTAAGAATAGGGCTCCATCATTCAGCTGTGGGACATTTTCATCCATCATGGGCTGAGACTTTTCAGTGGTGTGGATGCTTTGGGATTACCCACATCTCTGTAAATAACCCCTCATCCATGCTCTGCAATAAGATACAATAAAATCATTGGTTTACCAACTCAAACTCTAGTCTGTCACTGGTGCCCTGTCTTGGGGGGGGGGGTTATGTGTTTATTACACTGGAATGAGTTTGTCCAACAGGGTGATGTGTTAGTCAACAGTCACCTGCCATTTGGTACTTTAGGTCACAAATTCTGCTGTTACTTAGACATGGGAGGGTCTTTGGATTTGAGAATAATTCCCCCTCTCCTAGATACCTCTTGTACCATCTGCTTTTCTACAGCCGCCTTAAAACTAAATCTAAGGTTCTTTCAGTCTTGTTTGTTGCCATCTTCGTTTGTTTCAGAAGCAGATCCTGGGACAAAGATTCAAGTACAAATAATTTATTTTGGAGATGATCCTAGGAAACACTGAGAAGGAGGGAGAAGGGAATTAGACATAAAAGAATCATTCCCAGCTGGAGCTGAATCCCACTAGGGAATGCTGGGAAACGGCATCACACAAATCTCAGCATTATCCCACCCAAGGAGAGATGAGGGAAAGAGACAAATAGATTCTTGGGACATAATCAATCACTTACTACTCTCTAAAAGTCAAAGCACATCTTGTTCCCACAACGCACAGGATGTGTCTGCCCCTGACTCTTTATGTCCTCTTTTATCCTCTTATCTCAGGGTCCGACGCTCTAGGTGTGGGCACTTGTTCATCCCAAAGATCAACCAGTCACTTATCCCTATCTTACATGAGAAAGGAACCACTTCCTTGGGGGGTGGGGGAGGCTATGTATGTGTGTGGGCAGACTCATGTGGGGGAACATGTATACTGAGGCTTGATGTTGGTGTCGGCTGTCTTCTTCAATCATCTTTCATTGTATGCTTAGAGATCCCTAGGTTAATGGCAGCATATGCTGGAAAAAATGCTTGTGTGAGGCATTCATAAAAACAAAAACCAATGAAAACCCAATGGAAAACAACTGTTCAGGTGAAGGTAGTCACAGCACGGGCTAGGCATGTAGGTCCACGGTAGATGCTTCTCTAGCATGCGTGAGGCCCAGGCTTCAATCCCCACAGCTCTGAAATCATTTTTTTTAAAGGTAAACTGTGAGCTGCTTATACAATAGAATGCTGTTTGGTACTAAAAAAGAGTTAGTTGTTGATAGAAAGCCTAAAAATGAAATTACTAAGAACAAAAGAAACAAATCTAAGTCAGGGGGCTTGGAAGTGCGCGTCTGTAATACCAACGTTTGGGAAGTGGGGGTAGTGGGGGGTAATGGGGGATAGTGGGGACAGTGGGGGGTAGTGGGGGGTAGTGGGGGTAGTGGGAGCAGGAGGCGTTCAAGGTCATCTTTGGTAGAGGTCACCCTGAGCTTCATGAGCTCCTGTCTCAAAAAAGAAAAGAAAATGGTAGTTATAATGGGTTCGCCATCTTTCATGTCTGTGGAGTCCAGGGGAAGGAACGCCAAGCTATAGTGGTAAGATAGACCAAACAAGTTGTTTATGTTGTGAGGTGGCCATTAACTGGGAAGAGAAAGGAATGTAAGGGTCTCAGACATGTTTCATATCTTATTTTGGGTAGTTCCATGAATGTCCACAGGTGCTGAAACTCACCTAATTGGCTGGGTGTGGCGGTGCACCCTTTTCATCCCAGTACTCAGGAAGCAGACAAGGGCATCTGTGAGAGTTTCGGGCTAGCCTAGTCTGCGTAGGGCGTTCCATGTCAGGCAGGGCTGCATAGTGAGTCCCCATCTCAAAAACAAAATTAAAAAACAGAGCACAAACCACAAACTTCCGTTGTACTTTAATAAACATTTCACTTGGATCTTTAGAAAAGAAGACACTTAGCTGTAAGGAGATGCAATGGTTTACTCCATGTACTGACCCCCCTCCCCCGCGCGCCCCACTAGTGCAAGCCTTTGAAGAAGTTGAAGCCTAGTGGGTTTCACTCTGCAGTGCTTGGGCTACCTAGGTGTTCAAGGAATTCTCATTAATAGTGTAAGTTTGTGCAAGCTCCCATGCTTCGGGCTGTGGCTTTATCGTATATCTCCCTCTGCAGACATGACCTGCTCTTGACAGATGCTGATGGCCCCAGAATCTGAATGCAGGTGTATTGTCTAGGAAGGGAGTTTGCAGGTGGGAACTCAGCAGGACTCTGGGTGTCCTTGGGCACTGACAGGGTCCCAGCTGTGAGCACCATCTGTTCTCTGAAGGGTGTCTGACAGCAGCCGCAACCCCAGCCTGGAAGGTGAGTGCCCCAGAGACCCAATGTCAGGCTTCTGTTCCCATCCTCCCTGCACATAGCAGGCCCAGGGAAAGTCACTTTAACCCTGGAAGCAGAAAGGATCAACACGTGTACCATTTTACAGTGTGCCAAGTGTTTCCTCCCATATGCTCCTATTTCTTCTTGCCGTGATCCCGTAAGGCTGTTGTTTAATGACCCTGCTTTACAGAGAGGTTGAGTGATTTCCCCAAGGTCACACAGCTGACAAGCTATAGACCCGAGATTCAAACCGAGCTTTTAACTCTTTACCACTACATTAAGCACAGTACGGCTGTGTCGTTTCAGGACTGGGTGAATGAAATGGTAAGTAACAAATTCCCCTTGACTTTAATCCAATTTATCTCATACCCGCCCCCCAAATTAATCTGCTTGGACCACCTCTAAGGTAGCATCACTTCCTTATGCAAATTTCCCACACTCCTGCCAAGGAAGGCCCACATTGCTTTGTGACTGTTGGGTGCTCTTCTGCTCAGCTCCCTTCTGTCTTAGAACATGACCTTGCTTTCCAGCAGCAAAGCTGCCCCCTCCACCCCACCATAGGATGCCAGGTTCCGCATCATTCCTTAGGAAACTTTAGCGCTTCCAGCTCTAAGTCAAATGCCACCGCTGCTCCCTCTTGGCAGACTTGTGACATCATGACACAGTATTTCCTGTCACTTACACCCATCAAGCTCCTGAGTGGCCCAGCCTTACAAATACTTAAATTCTTTGTGAATGGACTGACACAGAGAGCCATTGTGGAACCCACCATTTGGAGGCTTTGCTATTCGCCGGGCCCGTGACCTTAGATGAATGATTCTGTCTGCACCTTGCTCCATTCTTCCTTGTTAGACCCTGAGGGTCCCAAGGCTAGGTGAGCATCAAAAGAACGGGTAACCATTTCTGTAACCGGGTGTGCTGACTAGCAGAGATTTTTGCATACTGTAGCTAGTTGGTGCATTGCACGGAACAAATGACCACCTTCCCAACCACTCTCTAGACATTTGCTGTGCAATTTAAAAACTGTCTGCACGAAGCCAGGTTTGATGGCTCCAAGCCATAACCCCAACACGCAGGAGGCTGAAGCAGGCTCACCACACGTTTGAGACCGCTTTAGGCTACAACAGAATGAGATCCTGTCTCAAAAGAGAAAGAAAACAAAACTCAACTTTAAAAACGATAACGTTTTCAGTTTATTTTTACTGTGTGTTTGGTTAACATAACCTCCGTTCTCTGTATCCATTGTCCTGGCTTGACCCAGATAGTATAAACACTTACATTCTTCGGGAGTGGAGCAGACATATGAAGAGACTCCTGGGTCTATAGCTCTGCTTTAGCACCGTCGTTCACTGGTTTTGTCCATAGATAAGTAATGTCTGCTCTCCGGACCTTATTTTTGCCACCATCAATTCTCTGGGGTTGGGGTTGGGGGGCGGGGTGTGTGTAAAAATCCCTGCTGTGTTTCTTTAACTCAACACAAGGTTGTCGGGAGGATAAAAGAACTAACAGACGTGGACATGTTTTGCCGGCTATAAATCACCCAGAAACGTCATTTGCTTGCAGTTTGATGGAGGCACGCCTTTTGCTGCTTGGCTGTCCCCTATCCATCTGCTCTCTCTTCAGGTGAAGAAAGGAGGGGGTATGTACAGGGGCACAGGATGGTGAGAAAGTAGCCATTGCTCCCGAATGGTTCCTGAATGGTTGTGGTGGATTTGAGGTTCGGATGTGAAGAGGTGCCATGATCTGAGAGATTGCTGTGAGAACGGAGATACCCTAGAGAGTCAGCCCCATCCCAAGGTTTTAGTGGTCAGGAAGTCTGCCAGTTTGGGAAATTCTCAAGGCTCAGGGCTGATGAATGATGAAGTGGGCTGCCTTGAGGGAGGTGAAGTCTCTCATGCTGGCGCTGAAATCTTCCAAATTGTAGGTATAATAGCCTCACTTCCAGGCAATCTCTCTTGGGTACCCAATGTCAAAACAAAAACCAAAACAAACAAAAACCAGTGAAGACCACACTTCCGGTATAGGCACTCTCCGCTTTCGGGTGGGTCTTGAGTCACCGCGCTTCCTGATTGGCCAGCCGATTGTCGTGAGGCGTCACGTGGAGGCGGGCTTTCCAGGACCCTGGGCAGGCATGGCTGAGGCGGGAAACGTCGCCTCGGGCCTCGGCCTCCCAGGAGAAGTCTCCCAGTGGCCTCTGAAGCGCTATGGCCGCTTCATGCTCTTGGACTCCCGAGAGTCACCTGGGCCTAGCTCGGAAGGTGCTGCAGCATCCTCGCCCTCATGGAAGGTGAGGCCTGAGGGTGGAAAGGACTTCAGCTGTTAGAGCCCCAGGGAAGGAGGGAGGACCCTGGCCAGCAGGCACATAGGGCCAGTGCCCCACCCTCACACCCCTATGAGGACCGGAGGGGGTGATTGCTAACATGGCAAACTTGTGTCTGAGTAGGAACCGGAGGCATAGTTGTGGTTGATTTCATTCTCAAACTAATTATGCAAAGGTAAGATAAACATTCACATAGTCAGCAAATACTGGTTGGACATGCTAGACACTGTTCAGTTTGCTAGGGATTTAGCATGGAGCAAGGCCTAAATGGTCCCTGCTCTCCTGCATGGTTTTGTTTGCTTTTTTATGGTGCTGGGTAATCTAAGTGCCCCATCCCTAAGCTGTTTCTCTTGACTCATTGGACCTAGTTTTCTGAGAACATAGTATTTACCCAGATAACGATGTAAATTGTGGCAGGGATAACTACGCCATCCATAGCTCAGTCGTCATGTTCTTTGGTAGTCAAGCACCTCCATAAGACTAAAGTTAGAGTCTAGCTGTTTTTATTTTGGTGTCAAGCATGTGCCTTACCACTGAGCTACACTGCTAGCCCCTGAAGTCCAGCTTTGATGCTAAGTCTTCATGTCCTGGATTAAGCTGCTTGGCTTCTCTGAATCTCATTTATTGTAAAACAAATAATATCTTGGCGTCATAGTAAAATAAGTATAGTAGAGACAAAACAGGAATAAAAATAACAGTCTTACTTCATAAGGCATGTGTGCACATACACTGAGGTGTTTGTTTTTGGATCACTGTTGGTTAGATAAAAGTGAAGAGACACATATACGCCAGGCGGAAGGTATGTCATGGGAAAGGCTCCACACCTGAGAAAACTTTAGATCTTAGCAGGTCTAACATGTAGAGAGAAGTCAAAAGATTGGCGCCTAGGGAGCCAAGGGAATGATAGTGGTATCAGTGTCTGGAGAGGAGGCTAGGTGTCTTGCGACTATTATCTTAGAACCCACGGGGAAGCCACAGGGAGGGGTTCACTCATTTTCTTCTTTGACAAATCACTCTGTCTTTGTAGATGGAATTAACAGTGTCAGTGAATTCAGGAAGAGAAGAGCTAATGCCACCTCAGACCTGCAGGAAGAGGGGGTGATAGCAGAGGTGGGGAAACAGGACTTTGGAGGATAGAAATGAAAGGCTTGGCGAATGATTGAATGTGAGCAGTGAGGGTAAAGGGATTTGGTTTCTGGCAGAAGCAATAAGAGGGGAATGGGATGCACTGGAGGGGAAACAGGAAGATCTAAGACTTCAGGTTTGCCCATGCTGAGTGTTGTGGGCACGATGGGATGCCAGCTGTACTCAGTTCTGGACTCAGAAGGCAGATCTGGGCTGGGTGTGTGACGGTGTGCGTTAGCATCATGGAGGTGATACAGTCCCGAGGTTCGAAGAGATTCCAGGATCTGTTCCCATGGTAGTACAACAGCTGCTGGTCAGATTGAAGTGTCAGAACCTCACAGAGAGCCCAGGGCTGGAGAGTTGCAAAGTACCCAGGAGAATGAGGAGAGTTCTCTCGGGAGGGAGAGAACGCTTGTTAAGTTTGTGGAACGATGCCGCCAGGTAAAATAACGATGAGAGGGCATCCATTTTATTTAGCCACCTGAAGGGTTGTTCATGGCCAAAGAGGCGTTTGAGTGAGTGAAGGGAGTAGACGCCAGCCAGAAGTGGATTGAAAAGCGACTGATAGGTGAATAAATACAGCCAAGTGCACAGTTTTGAGAGCTTTGGCTAGGGATATGAATAGAAATAGGGCATTGTGAATTATTCATGACTTTCTGAAATATTAGAGTAAACGGTATTCTAAAACTGGAAATCAATCTATTTAGGCCCATTTAAAAAAATCATTAAACACCTTGTTGTGCTCTTGTGGAACTCTGTATCCTAAAAGAAGTTGTAGGCCAAAAATGCAAAATGGAGTGAGGAGGAGTTCAATGCAAGTGTGACGGATCTATAATTGGATCTTATAAAAGGCCAGGGATGCTGGAGGACATATTTAACTTCCGAGACTGCGTCCGTAGGCTCCTCGATAATTTCTCCTAGCAACTCTTTAATCCCTTTCAATCCTTTTCTCCATGTTGGGTGCACTGGCTCAGATTCAGCCAGGTAACTCTTATATTGCAACCCAGAGCATGGCCAATTTGGCCATTTTAAGGTGTCAACAGTTGTTACAATTTTTACCTCCTCTTTGCAAAGCTCTTCATAATTGCTTGTAAGGAATAGCACTTTTCAGCGGTTCTCAAATGTTTGACATAACACTGTGGCCATAGTGACAAGGGATGAAGTCGGCGTGTGAAGGGATTTTGAAAACTGGACCTTTGTACCTTGCTTTGACTCTGTGCCCAGCCATTCTGCCCGCTCTGATCAGTTTCATCTTAGGTCTGTCATATCTTTCTTTTAAATGAAAGAGGAACAAGATTTGTTCTATTTTATAGGCACTGTGACTATTGTATAATAATAAAAATAATACTGTACTCTTCAAGTCCCTTGTGAATTTCTTTTAAAAACGTGTGGTACCTACAGTAAAACTGTGTGTTATGTGTTACACAGAAATTTATTATAATAAGGTTTTTTTCAAATAGAATGTTTCGAATTCAACTGTGGATAAACCCATTTTGAATTTTTTTTTAAATTTTATAGAGCAACTCTGTTCTCTTGATCCCATATTTGTAGTTATTTAGCTTCAAAGAGGATGCTCATCACAGTAGCCACGTGCTGACAAAACTGCCCACCTAGGAGAGAGAGAGGAATAGTGCAAGACTTCTCAGACCACAAGTCCCAGTTGGAGGTGAGGTCAAGTTAGGAGATATCAAGTTTGTGGTATACAGAGGAAGTCTGCCGTGCTGACTCCATGTACTTCTCTGGATTGTTACTGCTTGCCACACAGTTTGGCAGCAAATCAACATTTTTGTAACAGTGAACAAAACAAACTAAAAACCCCAAACCCACCACAGTTTACAGCTTTGCTACTCAGGCATCAGTGTTCATATTCGCCCTGTAGGGATTTTATTAAGATGCAAATTCTGACTCCATCAGAATAGAGTGTTGTGGGGAATGAGATCTGTCCTCATAGTGAGCTCCCGAGCATGGCTGTTGCTTTGAGAGGGAGGGACTTGGAAGACCTTGAGTGAAGTGAGCAGCTTTGTAGTGCAATTAATAAAATGAATTTATAAAGGTAGGACTAAGTTAGATTCAAAATGGATATGCAAATATTTTATTAATAGGGTTAATATTTAAGCCACATGTCCTCATCTAAGGCAGAAGAGCAAATGAAATACAAACTTGAACTTGATTTTTGTCCCTTATATTTATTGGCCCAGCCTTTCTGACAAAAATTACCTTCACAGATTGGTCCATTTTTATAATTTGCTCTGTTAATTTGAGAATTTTGAAAGGTGATGTTAATTGCAGATTGCTTTTTCAATTAAAGTTTTACCATGTTTTTCAGATTCTAAGTATTTCCCAGACATGCATTAATGGGTTGAACCTGACGACTTCTTAGGTTATTTTTTCAAAGAAAAAAAAGAAGTGATCCTTTCATTTTTGTAGGAGAACCTTAAAATAATTGCCCTACTTAGAAACTAAGAGATGGAATACGAAGTTTGTACTGGAGATGAACTTTTAATGTGAGTTCAGTGTAGAGTGTGCTTTGAGGCCCCTTCTCCGTCATGTCTCTAGTGCCGCTGTGCTCCCTGCCACATGGTAAATCCTTAGAAATATTTGTCTGAACGTGTTGCTGCCCTGGAACTCATGTAGATCAGACTGCCTTGAACCCAGGAGAGATCTGCCTGTCTCTGCCTCCCAAGTGCCGGGATCAAAGGTGTGAGCCCCTTTGCCTGTCTCTTACTACAGTCCCAAGAAGCCAATATTATTTTCAGATGAATCAGCTGAAACCAAGGGATGTTCTGTGGCTTTTCTAAGCATTTAGAAAGAAGTTGGGAGTAATTCAGACTCCAGTTTCCTTGTCTGTAAAGCTTGTGCTTTTAATTACAGTGCTGCTCGCCTTAGAAATGTTATTATTTCAGGGGTTTTCAAAGTAGCATGTAAGGCGAACACGATTAAGATGATTTTGTTAAGGACAACTTAAGAGTCAGTAAAATTTCGAGAAAATTGCTTAAAAGTAATAGCAAAATAGCAGTGTTCTTTTGTGTATTGGGTGATTTTTTTTTAAGTAGGTCCTTATTGTTGTGAATTTTAAGTTGTTACGTCCAGGAAAATTTCATGTTCCTATAAATACTTCAGCAACATCCTCCCCCCTCCACCCGCCCCACGGGATAAGTTACTTGGAAACAGTTGCATTCTTTCAAGTCTGTTTTTAAACCATGTGAAGGTCAGCAGAGCACTTGGTTTAGGACTAACCCTCACCGACTCCTGAAGGAAAATTCTTGAGGGAACGCTACCCATTGGCCCATAAATGAAGCGTCTTTTGCTCCATTTGCTCTCGCTGCTGAGCAGTAGGCAATGCTCAGTGCTCTGTATGGGTCTAGGCAGTGCTTCCTTAAATACTTAGAGGTGGCTCTTTTCCCCAGCCGTGTGTGCTAAGCAGAGCCGCGCTGTGGACTGTGTCCACTCCAGGTGTGAGCTGGTATTCTCTTCCATGTATTCTTGCCTCTCTGGTCTCCTTGGCCATACAGCTCCATCCCTTAAACTCAGGGAGGCCTCCCCAGATCCTGATGGGGTTGGTGTTTGTTGTTTTTTATTGCCCTTCACTATGGAAATTCTCCAGGCAGTGAGAGACATTACTGACGTCTGTATGACCCTTTATAATTTGCCTTTTTCTGACTTCTTCCTATTTATATTTTACAGCTCTTTGCGGGCCATGGTAGGAGAGCTCACTTCATTTCTTGTAATTTCTCAGAAATCCTATCCTTCGTTGCCTGTACCCAATAACTTGAAAATGGATACTCCCTCTAATTTATTCCATATTTTTGTTGTTTTAGGCAGGAGAGTAAATTTGACCCCTGTTACTTCATGCTAGCCTGAAAAGGAAGTCCACATTGGGCCTTTTGGGTTGCTTCCCCTTTGTCTTTCTCCCCCATAAGTCATGACCTCACCACTGATGGTTTCCCTGGAGACACTATGGAACTGTCACTGGGATTCAGTCCATCCTTTTGTTGTTTGTTTGAGACAGGTCTTACCATGTGTCCTCGGCTGGTCTCTGTTCCTGCTTCAGTTCCTCCAGTGCTGGGATTGCAGGGGTGTTCCACCACACCTGACCTCACACAGTCTTAAAATACCACGTTGACCTTAACAATATAGTTAAATTCTCAGAAGAGCATCATTAGATAATTTTGTTGTTAAACTAACATCTTTGTCTAACTATAAAGTACCGTGTCAGTAAACGTTACTGTTTTATGGGATCAGGGTTATGTATGTGGTCCTGGGGCTTATTTTGGACTGAGACACGCCATTCTGTAGCTGTGGCTGTTAGGTATCCCAGTATTGAGTTAGAATAGGTAGAGTGGACCACTGGAGCCACGTTCCTCAAGGCAGACAGAGGCTTTGCATGCACTTCTTTCCGCGTGTATCACATGGACTGCTCATAGTCTTTGGGTCGTAGATGGTTTAGACAAGAAGCTAAAACCTGGCTAGTTAAATGCTTACCAAAGGCTGGCAAGGGAGGTGAAAAGATAGGTTCTAAAGCCTTGATCTTCCTCATTCTGCCACATGCCGCTCCTTTCTGTGTTGGTATAGTTTCTCCTGAAGATGTAGAATTACTGTCAAGAGTTACTGTTCTCTTAGTAAGCATCCATTTTTAAAATTTATTTATTTAGTTATTTATTCTTCTGTCATATATTACATCCTGACCACAGTTCCTCCTCCCTCCTCTCCAGTCAGTCCCTCTTCCCCACACTCCCTTTCCCTCAGATCCACTCCTCCTCCTTTCCCTTCAGAAAAGAACACGTCTCCCAGTAATAACAACTGAACACAGCGTAATAAGTTACAATAAGACTAGGCACAAACCCTTGTATCAAGGCTGGACAAGGCAACCCTTTCCTGGTAGGAAGGAAAGGGTCCCAAGAGCAAGCAAAAGCGTCAGAGGCAGTCCCCACTCCCACTAGGAGTCCCACAAAGAACACCAAGCGACACAGCTGTAACATATATGCAGAGGACCTAGGTCAGTCCCATAGAGACTCCCTGGTTGTCACTTCAGTCTGTGGGCCCCTCTGAGTCCTGGTTAGTTGATTCTTTGGGCCACATTCTTGTGGCGTCCTTGAACCCTCTGGCTCCTACAATCCTCTCTTCCCCTCTTCCCTGGGATTCCCCAAGCTCCACCTAATGTTTGGCTGTGGGTCTCTAATCTGCTGCTGTCAGTTGTGGGATCAAACCCTCTGATGATGATGCTAGGCTCCAATCTATAAGTGTGGCAGACTATCATTAGGAATCATTTTATTGACTTTTTTTCCAGTGTGTTTGGTTCTATCAGTCTCTGGTTCCTGGCCCTCCAGGCAGGGTTGTGCTTGGCTCCCTTTGGTGGCATGGGTTCCAAGTTGGATCAGTCATTGGTTGGTCACTCCCAGAAGTTCTGTGCCACCTTTCCCCAAGCACATCTTGCAGGTAGGCTAAATGATAGGTTGAAGGTTTTGTGGCTAGGTTGGTGTCCCAGTTCCTCCACTGGAAGCTTTGCTTGGTTAACAGATGATGATCAGTTCAACAACTGATAGATGGGACCTCAGGAAACTGAAAAGCTTCTATAAGGCAAAGGACATAGCAATAGATCAAAATCAGCAGCCTACAGAATGGGAAAAGATTTTTCACTAATTCCACATCTGACAAAGGGATAATATCCAAACTGTATAAAGAACTCAAGAAACTAAACATAAACAAAACAAATAACTCAATTAAAAATGGAGTACAGGCCCGATGGTGGTGATGCACCACCTTTAATCCCAGCACTTGGGAGGCAGCGGATCTCTGAGAGTTCAAGGCTAGTCTGGTCTACAGAGTGAGTTTCAGAACAGCCTGGGCTGCTACACAGAGAAACCCTGTCTCAGAAAGGGGGAAGAGAGAGAGAGAGAGAGAGAGAGAGAGAGAGAGAGAGAGAGAGAGAGAGAGAGGGACAGACAGACAGACAGACAGACAGACAGACAAAAGAAAAAAGAAAAGAAATTGGCTGGTACATGAATGGAAAGGATGGAACTAGAAAAGAATCATCCAGAGTGAGGTAACCCAGACCCAGAAAGACAAAGATCTTTCATCTTAAATCCACAGCTGGAGTAACTCCAGTGCCAGGAACCGAGCCTTCCTTTATTTTGTTCTTCTGCTGTCCACGGCTATTGTGATGGTAATATTGTCAGCTTGACCATTTCTAGACATCCTTGAGACAAGCCTCTGGGCACACTTGTGGGAAGTTGTCTAGATTAGGCTAGCCTCTGGGTATGCCCATGAAGGATTTTCTTCCTTCAGCTGACTGGAGTGAGAGGCCCTACTCAGGATGCGGGCGGCACCATCTCATGAACTTGGATCCTGGGTTACATTCACAGCTTTCAACATTCTGACTGTGGCTGCCACGTGACCAGCTACCCCAAGCTCATGCTCTGTGACTTCTGTGCTTATCGAACCCATGAGCCACAGTAAACCTTCCTTCCTCTGTTGCTTTTGTCTCGGGTTGTTTTATCACAGCACTGGGAAAAGAAACCAAGACATTGGATGAGTCTAAGAAAGAACCAGTGTCCTAGAAGCTTGAAGGAGGGATGACATGGACAGAATATGGTCTCCTAAGGAGTTCTCTGTAAACACCATATGTTGCTTCACCTTACAACATGGGAGACAGAGCTTAAACCCACACAGATTGCTATATGCCACAAGGTCATGTGTCTTCTCACCATATAAAAGGAAAATAAATATCTGAGGTTAATTGGCAGTTAATTAATACATCTCTGACTCTGATGGCTTATTTCTGAGTCTGTGGTTGGAACTCAGAAGGCATTTGTAATGACAGTACTGTTGTACATGTGTCCCCCAAAGATGGGTGTGCTGGAAACCTGGTCTCTAGTGTGATGGAGGTCTAGTGCATGATAATTAGGCCACACATGGTAATTAGCACCATACTCAGAAAGGATTAATGCTGGTCTCACAGCATGACCCTGTGCTTCCAGTGCCTTCTATCCGCAAGCATGTTTCCTTTTTGCTTCTATACTGTGTTATAATATGACCAGGGAGCCTCACCAAAGTCCAGGCTTATGCAGCCACTCAGTCTTGGACTCTGAGCCTGCAAAACCATGAGCTGAAGGAGCCTGTTTATAGAGTACCCAGTCTCGGGATTTCATCATACCAACAGAAAGTGGATTAGTGAGGTAACAAAATTAACTGTTACTTAGTGTGTAAATACTGTGTGTTCATTCCGGGCATGGTGCCTGGCTGATGCCCCATAAAGTTTATTGAATGGGTGAATCAAAGCCAAGCGTTCTGCCGAGCATCTAACCTCACAATGTCCTTTAGTCTTTGAAAATTCTATACACAGGGCTCCTTAAGATTTTATACTTCCAGCCCTTCACAACCAAGTAATTTTATGCAATTTTGGATGCATAAGTATATAAACTAGATAATAGAAATCAAACATTTACTGATGATAAATCATAAATTATTTATTTAAAAACAACTCTTTTGTTGTACCTGTTTAATTTTACTCATAGAATTAAATGTTAGCAGATTTTTTTTTAAATTGTATTTTGTAGCGCACCATCGGTATGTTTTAGTTGATGTTTTAGTTTTATAATTGTCAGTGATAAGAACCACTTTATATCAATAAGTAGCACAAGATGGCAGAAATATGTTTAAAGCCATTTCAAAACTTGTTGGAAATTCTTTTTTAGTCCCAAGCCAAAATTCATTTAATGAACTTTTCCTTATGACAATTTTTATGGAACCCAAGCCAGCAACTCAAATATCAGTTTTTAAAAATTGATTTTATATATGTGTGTGTGCCTACATCTGTGCATGCATACCACATGAATAGTATGCCCATGGAGGCCAAAAGGGCATCAGCTCTTTTGTATCTGGAATTATAGAAGGCTATGAGATGTCATGTGGGTGCTGAAAATCGAACCCAGCTCCTCTGTAAAAATAGTCAGTAATCTTAACTGCGGAGCCACCTCTCCAGGCTTCAAACAGCAACTAATTTTTAAAATTAATTGAAGTGTATGTATTGTGTGTGCATGTGAGTGTTTGTGTGTAAGTGCAGGTGTCCATGGAGGCCGATGTCAGGGGCTTTGGCTCTCTTTGGAGATTGTGTTGCGGGCAATCGTAAGCTCCCCGACACGGGTGCTGGGAGCCAAACTTTGAGGTGCTCTTCAAGAGCCGTCTCTCTAGTCCCTCAAACAGCATTTTTTTTTTAATTTTTGAGTCAGGCTCTGTCCTAGTTTCTGTTTTATTGCCAGGATGAGGCAGCATAGCCAAGGCAACTCATGAAAGAAAGCATTTAATTGGGGGCTGGCTTACAGTTTCAGAGGGTTAGCACATGACCGTCATGGCAGGCAGCCATGGTGACGGGTAGGCAAGCAAGGCCCTGGAACAGTAGTAGCTGAGAGCTTACATCTGATCCGCAAGATAGAGGCAGAAAGATATTACTGCTGTGTCTGGTGTCAGTGACACATGTCCTCTAACAGGGCCACACCTGCTATCCCTTCCTAAACACCCTACCAGTTGGAAACCAAACATTCAAATATGAGCCTATGGGGGCCATTCTCACCCAAACCACCCTACAGTCTCTCTGTGTAGTCCTGGGTCCTCTGGAACTTGCCATGTAGACCAGGCAGGCCTTGAACTCACAGAGATCCACTCCCTCAACCTCCCAGGCAAACAGCAGGCAAGCATTTTATTACCTTAGAATACATTATATTCTAATGTAATATAAACTAGGGGTGTGCTGAGGACTGACGGGGAAAGCACTAAAAGTAGCAGGTTCCCACTGCTCACCACCTTTCTGTAAGAGCAGAAGGCTTTGTATGCGCAGTAAACACTGCATTCATTACACACAGCGGTCTCCACTTCTAGCCCGGGTGTTTCAAGCAGTATGCATCCGTGTGTGGCGTAAGTACACGTGGAGGGCACGGTGTCCATGTTGTGCTCAGTAATCAGGCTGCAGTGAAGTCCCATCACGCAACATGGGTGAGCGCTGCCAAACTTCAGAGTCACTCTGCGGTTGACTTAGAACCGTTTCTTGGCCGTTGGTACATTCTGCTCTTGGTAGATTTTTTTTTTCACTACCTCCATATTCAATTATGGGACCATGACCCAGTTAACAAGCTGAGCAAAAGTTTGCACGGTAGTGAGTCCTATTTCGATATTACAGATGGAAAAAGTAATTATACTTGTAAGTGGTAAGCCTGAGATTTGATTCGAGGTCTACCTGACTCCAGTAACGTCTTTTATGAAGTGGTAGTTGTCAGTACTATCCAAATACTCTATAATTTCCCTTGGTCCCTGTTAAGGTGTGTGTGCCCGGGATGCGACTAGTTTGGGGCAATGAAATGTGAGCATAGTTGGCACGTCATGGGCAGAAGCTTGACGAACCGGTGCCTGATTGCTCTTCCTTCTTCCTTCGGCACACTTGTCCGCGCTGTAGTGTGGCAGGCAGTGGGAGAGAGACAGAAAAGACAGGTGGGCAGTGAGCGAGAAGTGCATCTTTGGCGTTTTGGAGGCGTGTCAGTGTCTGTAGTGTGCTCCAGCACATCCTGGCTGGCACAGACGTGTTCCATACTTATGGTGTTGTCTAAATGGATCATAGCTGCACACATTGTTGCGTACCTCAGACTTTGAGAAAGGACCTTGTAAATGATGTTCCCACATTTTTTTCTTATGACAAAATCATTACTTGTTCCAAAACATCTAGTTTATAAATACATATTTCTACCTTGGGGTCAGGCTTCGTTCTCTTTCTTCAAAAACAAAAGCTTAATTTCGTACAGCAGACATAGTTTCCATGGAGGCCATGACGTGTTTGCATAACATTCTTTAAGGGGGAACTTATCTGGACAGATACAGTGGAGAAGAATGTTTTTAGCTTGGTGGTTTAAGGAGTCTTACAAGTTACAGTTTAGAGGGAAGCCCACAAGTCCCCAAACTCCTCAGTTTTGGTTTGTTTGTTTGTTTGTTTTTTCCTACCCACCACACACTGTAAAACTCTGTTAGGAACGACTAAGGCTGCAGCACTGAGAAGGCTGGCCAGCCGAGCCCAGCTGCCTGGTTATGTAGTACCCGGGGTCGCCTCGGTTCCCAGTGATAGCCCTGCTCTCGAGCTTGCTTTAAAATCTTTAATTCCCAGCCTGGAGGGATGGCTCAGCCGTTAAAGGCTAGGATCACAACCAAAAATATAAAATATTTAATTTTCATGTAAAAATGTACTTTGCATATTGGAACTGTTAGGTGCTCCCTGGTTTTGTGAATTGGTAGAAAATTCGAAAGGAAAATATGAGAGTTACCAAACGTAAGTATGTCAGGGAAGGACCACTTTCCAGTCTATTTGGTGTTTGGTGGTGGTGATCTGTCTGTCTGTCTTTCTGTCTTCCTTCCTTCCTTCTGTCCATCCGTCTGTCTGTCTGTCTATCTGTCTGTCTTTTTTTTTTTTTAGACAGTCTCATCATATAATAGAAGACCTCGTGATCCTCCTGCCTCAGCTTTCCAAGCGTTGTGATTACAGGCATGCAACCCCATACCTGCTTTAGTTGGTGTTTGGTTTGTTGTTGTTGCTGTTTGTAGGATTTATTAGTTTGTGCAGATTTTCTTATATGTTTTGTGGTGTGTGTTCCTGCATGTATGTACATTCCCATGCAGGATCCAGGAAGACTTTTGCCACCTCATGTCCTGAGGCAGGGTCCCTAGCTGAATATGAAGCTTGTCAGCTCTGCTTGCCTGACTAGCCAGCTTGCTCTGGTGGTTCTCCATCTCCCTCTTCTGTACTCTGGGATTGCAGGTGCAGTGTGTGCACACTCAACTTGAGTGTAGGCTCTGGAGATCCAACTCCAGCCTTCATACTTACACGCCAAGGGCTTTGCCGTCTGAGCTGTTGCCACAGCTCAACCTGAGGAACTTCTAAGGTTTTTTCTTTTTGTTATTGTTGTTGTTAGAGTCTCAGATAGCCCAGATTAGCCTCAGGCCTACAACAACCAGAGATGACCTTGAATTCATGATTCTCCAGCCTCTTGAGTGAACGTGTTCTAACTCCAAAAGTCAGGTTTAGAGGCCTGGATAATTTCATGACCAGTAATCTTATTCTTAAGAGTATGTGGCAAAGATGGAGAATTATGTTTCATGCCATGGTACACTTACTTTATTTTGTAAGCTCAAAAATGAAAAAAAATACATATATCATTACTTTTAGGGGTGCATGGGGAAGGTTTTGGGTTATTGATCTTATTATTGTTAAAACTGTATTTCTGTAAAATAAAAAGGCAAGCTGTACCATTTATAGTGAGGATGTGGCAAGACCATGTTCTTTAGCCTAATATACTCTAGAAATCTGTAGAAAGGACTTACAGTTGGCACTCCTACATAGCACATCTGCACAGGGTTTGTATTTTATAATGTGTAAATCAGCAGTTGGACAACATAGAAAGCTGTGTCAGTTTCTGAGAGGTCTTAAAGGCAGAAAACAGAACCCTCAATTAGGTACTTAATTTAATTTGTCACTAATCTGAAGATTAATTTATCTCATCCTTCAGGTAACTATAATTTAGAATAAGTACATTTGAAAATTGTTGATATTTTTGCGTACTTCTTTTGACTTTTCTACTTCATTTTATATTTCTATTGTGAAGATTGCATCAATATATGCATTAAATTATGAAAAGAGTCTATATTATAATATAAGTCAGTGTTTAGGCTTCTCTCTGATTATGTTATATACATAAGCTTTTGATGGGCAGCCTCAATTCTCAGCATATGGCTTTATATTGATGGTAAAGTAATCCTTATTCTCTCAACACCTAACAATAAATGGTTTTTTTTGTTATGACTTGATCACTAGAGGTAGCATTTTCTTTGAACTTTCCATACTATGTTAACTTGAACATTGAAGTAAAATGCTAAATTATCAATCGTTAAAGGTATTTCCAAAGAGTCAGAGATAAGCAGCCTACACCATACCTAGATTATGCTAAGTGCTACAACATTGGAATTTCTCTGTAAAATGTGGGCACTATATTAAAATCTTAAACACAGTGTTCTTGACCTCTATAGTAAGGTGAATGCCTTCCTTAGCCTTGGTTCACTTAGTTATCAAAGAACATGGAAACATATTATAATGCCAGGTGGGGGTTGGGAGGTAGCATTATGTTCTTGTTAGTGTTGTAGGTGTGTCCATGTGTGCATGGTCCTGAGGTCAGAGGTTGATGTCCGCTATCTTAACTCAACACTCTGTGCCATTGTTTTTGGGGACAGTCTCTTACTAGCCTGTAATTTGTGGGTTTGCCTAGCCTGTGAGCTTCAGGAGCCCATCGTTCCGTCTCCCTTCCCCACCAGGGCTAGAGTGACAGGTGTACCGCTGGCTCTCCCTAGCATCAAACTCGGGTCCTTATGTTTGTGCAGCTCCTCTCTGTCACTCAGGGGATGGTTTTTATTCTAAATAATTTTAAATATAAACCCAGGTAGAAAAAATAGTGTGGTGGCCAGTGATATGATCCCATCCTTAGAAACATTTATAGACTGTACCAGAAGAATTTTAGAACTGGTAAGCAAATATTGCAAAATAGCAGAATACAAAATTCACAGCAGACTTTCTGAGCAAGAAATCAGGAACACAATCTCATTCATTGTCGCCTCAAAAAAAAAAATGGTAAAATTTCTAAACCTAGCTATGAAGGTGAAAATTTCTTTAATAAAAATGATAAAACACCATAAAAAGAATTTAAAAGACAAACAATGGAATAGCAGAATTAATAGAGTAAAAATGCCATATTGTCCGTATTGTTGAAGGTGATCTACAGTCAGTGTAATCACCCTCAAAATACTGGTAATTCTTCAATAAAATTAAAAAATAAATAAATAAAATAAAATCATTGCGGAAGCTAAAAGACCCTGAATAAAATCTTTAGCAACAGGGCAGCTCTGGAGCAGCTTCCTCTGACCACTCGCACGCCCTTTCTGTGAGTTAGTAATAAGTAGGATCTAGAGGTTGATCAAACTCAAGTTGATTTCACTGAGACCGGCTAGAGTGGTTTGGTTTTCCTCTGCTAGGAGAATGTCATGTCTAATTTTCTCTTTCTGTCATTGCTCTTGATATATGATGCCTACATATATAAATTAGAATTTATAAAATTTTGGTAGAGTAATTATTGTTCTGATTTTATTTTCTGGACTGTTATATGCCCCACCCCACTTGTATTTGCCTTAAGTAACCCCATGGTTATCCTACATAGCAAAAGTAAAGTCGGTGCTTGATTCTTCTTCTTCATTTGTCACTTAAAGAATGGGTTCCCCTGAATCCTCAAACACTAAATTGTTCTTGTGTCTAACTGGGAGCTTCAAAGAGCTTTCTCTATGCCTGGAATTTAGGAATTTCACTGGGATGTGTCCAGTTCTTGATTTTTTTTCTCTTGTGTATTCAGTGTCTTCCCTTGGTCTGTTTCCCACCCCATCGCCACCATTTCTTTTTCTGACTCTGAATCTTGGTCCCTGTGTCTTATACTATCACTCATAATTTCTTCTCTTTATGTTTTCCCCTACAATTCTAAGTATTTCTTTCTTGACCATTAATTTGACCTCACTGTCCAGGCAATTCTTTAATTACCTATTGAATGTTTCTTTTCATAAAGCATAATTTAACTCTGAGACTTTACTTAATGTTATTAGTAATCATTACTTTTGTTCAGGCTGTTGGTCTCCTGGAACTGTTTTGTTCCTCTAGGCTGTCCTTATTTTGGGTTTCTCCCTCCCTCCCTACACCACCATATATATTAATTGTACAGAAATAATGGGTTTCATCCTCCTGCAGAGGAGTAGGGAGTACTTGTTGGAGCCTGGGAGGTGGAGAGAACTTGAGAGCACACTGTCCTTCTGTAGGGCAAGGCTTACCCAGGCACTGCGATTTTGTCTTTCCCCAGCATTACATGCTCAGAGTCTCACAGTTTCCCTTCTAGAGAGGAAAGCATTTTGCCTGCTCCTTTATGTGGCCTTGGAGACCTCAGCCCACTCTTTAGAAACACTTGAGTGCTGGTCTTCATCGTGTTCCAGGAAGGTAATGGGCATTTGGATCGCACTGGGAAAAGGAAGACCGCAGGTTAGAATCCAACTACCATTTTCCCCCACGAACCCTGTAGAACTTCTTAAATTAGACATTTTAAAACTGTATGAACTTATTATATAGAGTTTTAAATGAGGGATTGTGGCAGATCTCTGAAAATGATGGACTCACCTGTAATCCTAGCACTTGAGAGGCTGAGGTAGTAGGGCTGCTGTGGGTTTGAGGCCAGCTTGGCATCCTCTCCTGATAGCTGTGTAGCTCTCTCGTGCTTCTCAACAAGGCTCCCAAACTCCTCTCCCTAGTCATGCTTTGTGTGTGTGTGCGCGTGTGTACGTGTACGTGAGTACAGGTGCTCCCAGAGGCTGTGGGCACCCTAGAGATAGAGTTATAGGTGACTGTGAGCCTCCTGACATGGTTCCTGACACTCCAGCTTAAGCTCCCTTTCAGCTTCTATTCGTCCTGACGCTCATGTCTTTTCTTGTCTTCTCATTTCATTTGCTCTGTTTCTTTCCTAGCTCTTAGCATTCTCTTACAAACTAGACAATCATTTGCTGTGTTCAATATTGTACCCAGAATATTTGATACCCAGATAGGATAATTTTTGACACTTTCTTTCCCCAAGGGATGAAGTCATTTTCAGGAATAAATATGAAATTAATTAGATATTCATTTCTTATGCCAGCTGGAGATGTTTAGTTTTGTTATTAACATGCACATTAGAGGATAAGGCAGTGAAAATGCTCACAGCCATGCAGACAGTATGCGTTACTGTTGTCAGCTGTTTAACTGTGAGCCCTGGCTATGGGCTCATATAGTTTACATTATTATTTGTTTGCTAATGAATAGAATTACTATTTAGTAAAACTATATAATATCTCTAAAAGTTATGATTTAGGCAACTACACATAAAGCCACATTTTTTCTTTATTTACTTTTAAAACATTTGGCAAATTTTAAAAATGTGTGTGTGTGTGTGTGAGTGTGTGTGTGTGTGTGTATGTGCATGCATGCACGGCCATGATGTACATGTAGACATCAGAGGACAATTTTGTGGAGTCTGTTCTCTCCATCCACTTTTTACCTGGGCTCCAGGGGTCAAACTTTTGTGGCAGTTCCCTTTATCCCCAAGCTATCTCGATGGGCCAATAGTTAGTGGTTTTTAAAGAATATATTTCTCTGGGCATGGTGGCTCAAACTTGTACATTCAACACTTGGAAGGCTGAGACAGGAAGATTGGTATGAGTTTGAGACCAGACTGGTCTACAGAATGAGATAAATTTATTTAGTGTTAAGATAATATTCAAATTTAGTAAAATATTAACTTGAAAATTACATTTAGCCAAAGTTGTTATATCTTACTATTTATACTTCATTTCAGTATTTTGAATTTTTTTGAGACAGGGTTTCTCTGTAGCTTTGAAACCTGTCCTGGAACTACCTCTTCTGGACCAGGTTGGCTTCGAACTCACAGAGATCCGCCTGCCCCTGCCTCTGCTTCTGCCTCCCTAGTGCTGGGATTAAAGTGTGAGCCACCACCGCTCGGCCCAGTGCTTAAAATTTTTAGACACAGCTATAAATACCAAAAGGTCCCCTAAAATGAGGATTTGACAATCCCTGTGCTGCTTTTGTTCATTGTGAGACTACCTTTCATGTGTAGACATGAGTAGTGGAGGCCATAGACTGGAGAGTCTTTGGGAGAGTTTTGCAGAATTTTGGGGGAAAATGTGGGCTAGGGAAAAAATATATAGAAAAGTTTGGCATATTATATATACATAAAATTTTCATAGATAATATATTTCATCATTTATCATTATAAAACATGAACTCTGGGGCTGGAGAGATGGCTCTGAGGTTAAGAGCATTGCCTGCTCGTCCAGAGGTCCTGAGTTCAATTCCCAGCAACCACATGGTGGCTCACAACCATCTGTAGTGAGGTCTGGTGCCCTCTTCTGGCCTTCAGGCATACACGCAGACAGAATATTGTATACATAATAAATAAATATTTGAAAAAAAAACATGAACTCTATAATAAAAAGTTATAAATTTGGGGGCTAGTTGTGTACTCAGTGTTTAAGAACACTTAGTACTCCTGCAGAAGATATGAATTCAGTTCCGAACATCTACATGAGGCTTCTCACCAGCCTGTAATTACAGCTCCAGGAGGTCTGACACCCTCTCCTGGCATCTGTGGGCATGCACACATATGCAGAAACACATAAGTAAAAAGTATGTGTAGCACAAATCATAAACACCCAGAGACAAATATTGGGCTTCAAGATGAAGATCAGAAAAGCAAAGCAGCCAAGCCTCTAGAGAGTTCTTAACCCGTACCAAGGCTCAGACAAAGGGGCGACACCGTCCTCAACGTGACTGCAGACTGCAATGCTCTCCACCAGGCCTCAGACTGCAGTGAACTCTTGTCTCCTCCTGGCTTATGTACCTCTCTCTGCCCAGACATAACACCCATATCTCCTCTTCCCTAGTGCTGGGATTAAAGGCGTGTGACTTCCACTCCTCCTTTGTCATTGTTTGTCCCCTTGCTGAGCAGTCTGTGCCACATAGCTCCATGAGGGCAGGGTCTTTGTTTTGCTCCGTGATGTTCCCAGTGCGGAGGGGAATAACTTTGTGTAAGTTCTGTTCCTCTTTATAGATAGATCACTCTGACAGCCCAGGGTGGCCTTGAATCCTGGGACTAAAGGTGTGTGCCACCACTCCTGTACTCTAGTGACTTAGCTCTGCACTCTGATCTTCAGGCAAGCTTTATTTATTAAAACACAAATAAAATATCACTATGTGTGTGTGTAACCTTTTAAAAAGTAAAAACTTAATTAAAATGTAAACAGCTTACATGACACTGCCCTCGGTGGAGAAAAGTCTGAAGCTGCAGCGTGACATCAGAACAGTCTAAAATGAGCTGCGTTGTGTCCTGGAGACGGCTGTGATTCCACAGCTCCCTCCTGCTACTGTGCTGTGAGCTCGGATAGCGCCAGCGTCCACTGTAGACCCATGAAATGCTGGTCATCTGTGTGAGCAGTCCATCTGTCAGGAAACTGCCTATCACAAGGAAAGCGTATGTCAGTTCCCACACATTCTTCATATGAGAAATACAATTTTCTCAGTAAAAAGTGATTTCTCAGGTTGTCCCACATAAACGGCTATGTGTGACTTACAAAATATATGTTATCCAACTGTTTATAGCATGGGCAAGACGGCTTCTGGTCAACACAGGCTGGCAGAAGTTAAGTGTGAAGGCCTTAGACATGACAGGCAGAGTTTAGTCAGTGGCCAAGAGCAGGATTCAGAGAGGGTGGCTCTCTCTCAGCAAAGCCACCGTCACCTCATCTGAGTCGCTTTAGCTGCCCTTGACAGGGCCACATCAAGCTTAGTTCTATGTGCAGAGTGAGAAGCAGCGGTCTCACAGCAGCAGAGCCTGTGTGAGACAAGAGGCCACAGGGAATGATAAGAGGGTTCCGTGGGAGAAGTGGATATGGTGTCACCGATTGAAAGGAGACCAACAGATGTTTTTGTGCACCAGGCTGCACCTTGACAGCATAGGAGATGGAGAGGCTGGCGTTGGATATGCTGAGAGGAGAGAAAGGTATGGAGACAGCAGATGAGACAGGCCCTGATGGAGCTCTGGCTCATGACAGTAAACGTGTGCCAGACCATGGCCATCACCAGTTCCATGCATGCTAAGGAGTAGTCTACATAGCTGCTGGCAGGATTACCAGATATAGAGAAGAATGAAAGGCTTGGTCCATTTTCAAGGCCAGGCCAACAACTTTACTCTTCTTTAGGTAAAATCTCCATGTTGCCAGTTGTGAAGACCCTGGGAGTGTCAATCACAGTATGGCAACCCTCTTGTGAAGGCAGAAGTGAGGGAGGCTGTTGATAAACACAGCACAGGGTACAGTAGATGTTAGAACAGGGTCTCTAGGGGCACTCCTCACCTAAAAGGGGTAGGACATCAGTAAAGAGAATAAAGGACATGTAGGCAGAAGGAGCCTCTGACTTCCCTTAACCCTCAGTCAAAGGCCAACAGCATTTAGGACTTAGAACAACAAAGGCTACATTTATCACAGGTGTGGATAAGAATTGGTGACTCATATTACTAATAAAACCAGGTGGATTGCTCAGTTAGAGTATTTGTCAGTTCCCTATAGACAAAGCCCTCCCTGTTACCTACACCTGGGATGGACTGCTCCCCTACCTACCTTTAGCGTGTCTCGAGTTACACTCCTCCTTTGTCATTGTTTGTCCCCTTGCTGAGCAGTCTGTGCCACATAGCTCCATGAGGGCAGGGTCTTTGTTTTGCTCTGTGATGTTCCTCATCTTTTATTTTTATTATTATTATTATTAAAAAAATTTCTGCCTCCTCCCTACCTCCCTTTTCCCTCCCCTTCCCCCCAATCCCCTCTCCTTCCCTCTCCAGTTCAAAGAGCAGTCAGGGTTCCCTGCCCTGTGGGAAGTCCAAGGTTCTCCCCCCTCCATCCAGGTACAGGAAGGTGCGCAACCAAACAAACTAGGCTCCCACAAAGCCAGTACATGCAGTAGGATCAAAACCCAGTGCCATTGTCCTTGGCTTCTCAGTCAGCCCTCATTGTCCGCCACGTTCAGAGAGTCCAGTTTGATCCCATGCTTTTTCAGTCCCAGTCCAGCTGGCCTTGGTGAGCTCCCATTAGATCAGCCCCACCTTCTGAGTGGGTGGGCACACCCCTCGTGGTCCTGACTTCCTTGCTCATGTTCTCCCTCCTTCTGCTCCTCATTTGGGCCTTGGGAGTTCAGTCCAGTGCTCCAATGTGGGTCTCTGTCTCTATCTCCATCCATCGCCAGATGAAACTTCTATGGTGATATGCAAGATATTCATCAGTGTGGCTATAGGATAGGGCCACTTCAGGCTCCCTCTCCTCAGCTGCCCAAGGAACTAGCTGGGGCATCTCCATGGACACCTGGGAACCCCTCTAGAGTCAAGTCTCTTGCCAACCCTAAAATGGCTCCCTTAATTAAGATATCTTCTTCCCTGCTCCCATATCCACGCTTCCTCCATCCCAACCATCCCATTCCCCCAGGGTCTCCCCATCTTCCCCTCCTCATTTTTCTCTCCCCATGACCTCTTACCCCCACCCCCATCCCCAAGATCCCAATTTTGCCTGGCAATCTAGTCTACTTCGAATATCCATGAGGATAACTATGTTTTTCTTTGGGTTCACCTTATTTAGCTTCTCTAGGACCGCGAATTATAGGCTCACTGACCTTTATTTATGGCTAGAATCCACTTATGAGTGAGTACATACCATATTCATCTTTTTGGGTCTGGGTCACCTCACTCAGAATAGTGTTTTCTATTTCCATCTATTTGCATGCAAAATTCAAGATGTCATTGTTTTTTACCACTGAGTAGTACACTGACTGGGAGAAGATCTTCACCAACCCCGCAACAGACAAAGGTCTGGTCTCCAAAATATATAAAGAACTCAAGAAATTAGACTTTAAAATGCTAATTAACCCAATTAAAAAATGGGGCACTGAACTGAACAGAGAATTTGCAACAGAAGAAGTTCAAATGGCCAAAAGACACTTAAGGTCATGCTCAACCTCCTTAGCGATCAGGGAAATGCAAATCAAAACAACTCTGAGATACCATCTTACACCTGTCAGAATGGTTAAAATCAAAAACACTAATGATAGCCTTTGCTGGAGAGGATGTGGAGTAAAGGGTACACTCATCCATTGCTGGTGGGTATGCAAACTTGTGCAGCCACTTTGGAAATCAGTGTGGCGGTTTCTCAGGAAATTCAGGATCAACCTACCACCAGCAATACCACTCTTGGGAATATACCCAAGAGTTTCCCAATCATACTACAAAAGCATTTGTTCAGCTATGTTCATAGCAGCATTATTTGTAATAGCCAGAACCTGAAAACAACCTAGATGCCCCTCAATGGAAGAACGGATAAAGAAAGTGTGGAATATATACACATTAGAGTACTACTCAGCGATGTTTCTCATCTTGGACAGTGCTTAGCATCTAATAGATTTTAGCAAATACTGGTTGAATGAACAGATGAATGAATAAAGGTCAGGGGCTTTCTTGTTTTTGTTTTCTTTCCCAATAATTTATAAGAAGGGTCTATATGTGGTGGGTACCTCGTTGATGTTAACTGGTTTATCTGGATGCTTAGATGGAGCCAGAGAGACGGCCTAGTGGGTGAGAGCCTGCTGCTCTTGCAGAGGTTTGGTTCCCAGCACTCCCATGGCGGCTCTCAGTCACCTGCAACTGTCGTTTCAAGGGATCAACACTCTCCTCTGACCACCATGTGATCATGCACATCTGTGCATGTATACACACTCATGTATACACATAAAATAAATACTTAAATTTTTTAAATTTAAATTCGAATGCTTGATACATGTTTCCAGTACTTTAGACTCTTAAGTGTCTATGTGAATTAGTGGACTGTTTACAAAATTAGGAATTAAATTTTAAATTTTTGTAATTATTACTGTGTTTTGTATGTACATACTGTGAGAGTACTGTCATGTGACGACACAGCACATGACTAGAGGTCAGAGGACAACTTTGGGGAGGAGTCAGTTTTCTCCATCTGCCTTTACCTGCATTCTGGGGATCAAACGCGGGTCATCAGGCTGTGCAGCCACTTCGCAGACTCAGAATTTTGTTTTGAATTGGCTAGATCAGTCCGAGAAGATCTGTTCTATTACAGTCTCCAACTGTGGCTGTAACAGACTACCATAGATTTAATGGCCTAAAACAGCATCATGTAACTGGTAGCTCTGCAGGTCAGAGATCTAAAATGATATTTTACGGAGTTAAATTTAATGTGGGGAAGACTAAATTCTGTGTAGAAGCTCTCGGAAGGCTCCATATTTGCCTGCACCCTGCCTGGCCTCTGCCTCAACAGCAGCAATCACAATATTCCTTTCTCTGACTGGTACCCTCTTTCCCTTAATGACACGCATGATTACCCGCTTGGATAATCCAGGATAATCTCCCTATCTCAAGGTGCTTAATCACATTAGCGAAGTCCCTTTTGCTGTGTAAGATAACACTCTCAGGTTCTAGGTATTAGGACATGGACACCTTTAGCTATTAGCCTGCCTACCAGCATTTTAATAGCACTAAATCTTCCTGTCCGTGAACAAAGCTCTCTCCATGTATTTATAAGTTTATCTCAACTTGTAATGTGCCATTCTTTCACAGATTTTGTCATTTATCCCTCAGTAGTTTTTATTTTGATGATATTATAAAGCTGGGTGCTTTTGAAACCAAATTCCAGTTTCTTACTGACATATTAGTTACTTTCCTTCTTTCTGAGACCAACTGCCCAATAAGAACTGACTCAAGAGATGGAGGGCTCATTCTGGCTGTAGTTCAGGGACTGTGCAGTTCCCTGTGCCCAGGAGGGCGTGCTGGCAAGAGCCTCGAGTGGCTGGGCACACAGTGTCCACAGTGAGGAACCAGAGAACAGGTGAGAAGCCGGTCTGGGCTACTAAAACTCAAGGCCTATTCCTGGTGACCTGTTTCTTCCAGCAACACAAGCTGGAGGTCAGATATGCAAGTGAACGTGTCTATGGAAAACAGTGTGCATCCAGACCACAGCAACTGGATAGAATATGTATATATAAATGTTTTGTTTTTATATGTTATCTTGTAAATGCAAATTTTCAAAATTCACTTACCCTAGAAAGTCCATTGGATTTTACGCATGCCCATCACTGTCTGTGGTTAAGTGTGGCTTTACTTCTTCCTTTACAGTCTGTGTGCTTTTGCTTCTTGTCTTTCCACAGTAGTTACAGCTCCCCAGCAAGACCATTAGCTAATGAAGAGTGGTCGCTCGTCTTGCTTCTCAGGTGATACTGTCACCATGAAATGTCCGTATTAGCTGTCAGTTTCACACAGATGCCCTGTCGTCTGCAAAGTTTCACTTGATTTTTGGGTTTTTGGATTTTGAAATCAGGAACAGGTGATGGGATTTGCCCCGTGCTTTTCTGCAATCTCAGTTATTGACCACACAGCTTTTTGTTGTTCAAGTTACTTCATTTTCCTTTCAGTTTCTTATTGTGTTCACATGCTACTTAGAAATGCCCTTTAGTTCTAAAATATTTGAGCAGTTTTTTAGCACCTTTCACTGATGTTTTACTTAACTGTGCTCTGAGAATATTCTTTGATTTGTTTTTCAAGCATGTATATCCATTTAATGGGATGCAGTGTGATGCTTTTGCAGGTATTTCCTTCCATTCTGTAAGTTGTTTCATTTTTATGTAGCAACTCTTAGTTGCATGTTTACATTTGCCTATGTCTGCTTTTGTTGTCTGTGCTTTTAAGTTCTTATTCCAAAACCCTTTGCTTGTGTGTGTATGTGCGTGCACGTGTGTGTGTGTGTGTGTGTGTGTGTGTGTGAAAGAGAGAGAGAGAGAGACAGAGAGAAAGAGAGAGAGACAGAGAGAAAGAGAGACAGACAGAGAGAGAAAGAAAGAAGGAGGGAGGGGTGGAGATAGAGATAGAGGGAGAAGGAGAGAGAGCAAGGAAGGGGTGGAGAGAGAGAGAGAGAGAGAGAGAGAGAGAGCTAGAGCTAGAGGGGGGAGAGAAAGAGGGGGGGGGAGAAATTGTTTGTGGTGTGTACCTAGTGTTAGTGTGACTGAACCTGGACTAGACTGACAGCCTGCAAGCTCTGTCTCTTGCAGCACTGAGGTTATAGTTGTGTGCCCAGACATGCCTGGTTTTTATGTTGGTCCTGGGGATTTGAACCCACGTCCTCATACTTGCACAGCAAATGCTCTTACCCATCTTCTCAGTCCCATGGAACATTTCTGACTGTCTTGAGGAGATTCCTTTCTATGCAGAGGGCTGTCGGTGGTGTAGGCAGACCTGCTGACTGTAGTTTGCCGGCTTCTTTCTGTGCTCTTGTACTCCCCCTCAGCCTGTGTGTCTGTTTTGGTGCTGCCACGCTGTGGATGTTACTGTAGCTATGAGGGATGGTGGCATGATGCCTCTTGCTTTGTTCTTTATACCAAAGGTTAGCTTTTTTTGCTTTTTATTATTTTGATGTGGGCCTCCTTGCATCTGTAGGTTGTTTAGGTAGCGTGGACATTTAGACAAGATTAATGTTCCCAATGCATGAACGTGAAATGCCTTTGCACCCATCTGTGCATCTTTAGTTTCATTCGCCAGTTTTCAGTGTAGAGCTCCTTCATTTCCTTGTTTAAACATATTCCCAAATATTCTGTTTTTCTAGCTATTAAATGAATTGTTTTCTTTCATGTTTAGTTTGGTTTTAATGTATAGAAATATTACTAATTTTGTGAATTAATTTTGTATTGTGTCTTTATTGTGCATGTTAATTCTAACAGTTTTGGTGAAGTCTAAATTTATAAAGTAATATCCTATGACAAATATGGCTTGTCTTGGTGAGTCTTCTGTACATTCTTAAAGAATGTATTCTGTGCTGCTGTTGTATTGTATTTTGCATTGTAATTGTATTACTGTTGTACTGTATTTTGTGCTGTAGGTTGTTCTGTTGAGTGTAGAATACTAAATGTCAGTCAGGCCATGCTGGTTGGGATATCTTCTAGTCTATTATATAGTTGGTCATTTCTATGAACTTCTTTTTATAATATAATTTTTCATTGAATCTTTGGTAAATTCTCATCATATACCCCAATCTTGCTCACCTTCTACTTCCTCCATATCCAACCCTTATCCCTGCAACACCTTCCCAAAATAATCCCCCCAAAATTAATTCAAAACTAAACAAAAAAAAACCCTCCTTCGAGCTTTTGCCTTTCCCATCTCTCTAATACCTCTTCAATCGTCCTAGTAACACTGGGAGCTGTGGTTTATCAGGGAAGTGTGGTTTCGTTCCTCAGCCCCACCCTCAAATGTTTGTTGCAATGAGGCCTTGATCTGGCTCACAGCTTCTGGCCTCTGTTACACCATTACCACTGAGACTCCTCTCAGATAGTCTGCTGTTGCCCCAAGTCATGGAGAGCCTGCGGCTATCATTCCGTAAGACCAGTCTCATCAGGAGCTACAACAGGTCATAGATGGGGTCGGTGTTGGGTGTACCAGTCCAAGGCCCTGGGTTCTAGTTGAGCTGGTCATCCCAGGCCGCTGGGACCACTCCCCTCTGGCAAGGAGCAGAGCCAGCTCTCCTCTGCCCGTGCCATCAGGGGTTACTCTCCCACACCTGTGGTGATGGGTGGGAACAGCTCTCCCACTCCAGTGCCCAACAAGGGACAGAGCCAGTTATCCCGGAGCCAGTGAAGGGTGGGACTTTCTTAGCATGGTCATGAACATCGACACAGACCCCAGCTGCAGCAAGACCATGAACCAAGACATGTCCCTTAGCAGCAGCTCAGGCCTGGATGTCACCATGGCCCCTGTGGCAGTTCAAGATACCCAGATCAGTATGGCCCCAGTGGCAGCCGTCCCTTGAACACCAGCATGGTCTCAGGTGGCTGACCAGCCCCTGGGCATCCTTGTGACCTGTGCTGACAACATGAGGCATGGATATCAACACAGACCCTGGCTGTGGTAGGACCACCAACCAAGACATGGCTCTTGGCAGCAACCCTGGCCTGAATGTCTCCCTGGCCCCGGGTGGCACACAGACCACCAGTATCAGCCAGTTTCTCACCACCCTCGCTTCTTCAGTTCTGCCTCTTTCCGCAGCACACGGACCGTTCTGCTTCTCTTCCTGTCCCATTTCTCCACCTACGTGTTTGTTCATCATAATGGACCTACCCACCTGGCACCACAGGCCTGTGAGGTCCAGGCTGACCTGTGGGTACTTTTACCTGCTGGGGCCAAGTGACCCTATGGACTTGTTTATTAGTATCAATCTGAAATGATGTTTTACATATTTTTAATATTCTTATCAGATATTATTGTAATCACAACTTCCTTGTGGCCGGTATTGGTATAGGATGTTTTCACCAGCCTCTTCCCCTCAAGGCTCAGGGATCCATGCAAAAAAAAAAGAGGTGGAAAAGTTGTAAGAGCCAAAGGCGATGGATGATTGTAAGGAGACCGTCTCCCAGACACAGCATGTCTGGTGCACATATGAACTCACAGAGACTGCGGCAGCACATGCAAAACCTGCACAGATGCAAGCCAGATGGGGTAGTGGACACGGAGTCCACTCCTTTGTCAGGAAGCTATCTGCAACTGGGACTGACTGGCAAAGGGAAAATCAGTTTTCTCCAGTGGAGTTTCACTGTGTATATCAATGGTACTTCAGGACAGACCCCATATGCTGTTTTGTGGCTTATTTTGATATCCACCCTTCTGCCACCCAGACCAGGTCTCTGTGTAACCCTGGCTGTCCTGCAACTCACTCTGTAGACCAAACTGGCCTCAAACTCAGAACTCCACCTGCCTCTGCCTCCTGAGTGCAATGATTAAAGGCTTGCACCACAAGCCCGGCCTTTTTGGACTTTTTTTTTTTTTTTGGTCTTAGTGTCTGTGTTGCATAGTTGCATAGTTTTATGACTTGACACTAATCACCAGAGAAGAGGGAACCTCAGTTGAGAAAATGTCTCCTTAAGATTGGGTTGTAGGCAAGCCTCTAGGGCATTTTCTTAATTAGTAATTGAGGGGGAGGGTCCTGCCCATTGTGAGTGGTGCCATCCCTGGGCTGGAGGTCCTGGGTTCTATTAGAAAGCAGGCTGAGAAAGCCACAAGGAGCAAGCCAGTGAGCTGCCCCTCCATGGCCTCTGCATCAGCTCCTGCCTCCAGGTTTCATC